>NC_050532.1:4194552-4198558 GCF_002922805.2 Oryzias melastigma | reverse complement strand
GAGCCTGTTTTCACTGCACAACAGTCCACTGGAGGTGTGCATTACATCCCTCTGACATGTGTCATTGATCTTGGCAATGTGCAGCGTGCATGCACTTGTTTGGCCACAAAAAACACAAAGCTCCAGTCACATAGTGTTGGAAGCTGGATACTTTTGAAAATTGTGCACCTTAACCGTTATTGACCTTACTCTGAGGCCTTGCATGAACAGCTTCCAAACGTTTTTCCTTTTCCGTAATGCCTCTTGAATATACAGCAGCTATTGCAGTTCACATTTTATTGCATATTGCCATCCTACCAACAGTATCATAATCGCAGCCACTGAGCTCCACAGAATGACCCATTTGTTTGCAGTAAAGTTCATAAATACAAACTGCAAGGCTAAACACTTTTTTTTATCCATTTATCGAAGTGGTGCCAAACTGATCTCCTGCTCAGCATAGTGTAAGGACAGTCATGGTCTGGTGAATGTTAAAATGTGTTTGCATGCATCTGTGTGCTTTCCATACTTCACATAGAAAGTAATGTAGTGCTATATAGAGAAATATAGTATATTGTGTAATACGATGTAATATCCAGAGTTTCTTTCTGTTGCATTCATCACTGTGGCAACCTTACTTATTCACGGTGAAAGGAGTCGGGAAATGCTGTCATCCGGCAGGTTTTGGTGCCGGTGATTGATTGCATTTAAATTATTAATGGGATTGTTGCATGCTGGTGTGTGTCGGCAGCACACACAACAGCCCCTGTCACTGTGAGGCGATGTGTCTCTGGAGCATCAGGGGTAAGCGACCCATTAAAGTGTTGCTTTGATTTACAGAGCAGTTAAAGCCAAACCGCTGGTCCCAGCTGAGGTGGAGAACATGCACAGACACACTTAGGTGCAGCTGCCGCCCTGCTTCACACACGTATGAGCTTCAAGAAAAGGGTCACTGAAACAGAGGAGGGTGGATGGGGACAATGCCGGGGAGTGAACCTGCAAGTTATGCCTTTGTCACAGCTGCCTTTACGCCTGATGCACTTTCCACACTTGTAGTCTGACAACTAGAAATTAAGAAATTGAACAGTGTAGTTTGTGTGGATCTCCTACAGGGTCTTATAAGCCCTTTCAGATCACATGCACACCTTGTATGTACAGTATCTGAATGTGCTCAGTAAGGATGTGCACCGTACTAACTAGGGATGTCCCAATCGGGTTTTTTGGGCCCGATCCGATTCCAAGTCATTTGATTTTGTGGACTTGCTGATACCGAGTCCCAATCCGATACTTTTGTAACACATTTAAAACATGAATGTTTAAATAAACAGATTTGTGTTGTCCCTTATTTATATCTAATTAACCTTCTTTTAGCATTAAAAACTTAAATAGAACACTTCTTTGAAGTAGCTTTAACAAACAAGTAAAAATAGAGCAAATATAAACTAGGAAAAAACAATTTATTTTCTTGTTATACAAGTGATAATGAGTCATGTGAGAGTTTAGTGACTTTAGCTTTAATATCCTTAGAGCTATTTAACATTTTTAACAAAATGCATTTCCTGTTCTCATTTCAAATTCTTAAAAAGACTTTAACATTAAACACAAACCCACATTTTCTGTTGAAATGCCTTTTTATGTTGTTGTTTACGTTAAGACAAACCAATAGAGAGACTTGGTGTCAGTTTAAAGCGTTTTTAACCCTTCCACTCTCTTTGGGGTCCAGATGACTCCAACCACATATTGATGTGTGATTCCTTCCATTAAAAAAATGTGAACAAAGGTTGACAGGATTTTATGTGTGCCACTGACATTAGTGAAACTCAAAAATCAATGATAGAAAAAAGTTCAGCGCACTGTCTTGTGGGGTCCAGATGACCCCACTTTTAATAAGTGGAAAGAAGTGGAAATGCAGAAAGAGGGAAATTGTTTTAGTGAGAGTAGGCAAAATGCAAAAGAAATAAAAGCAGAAATTCACTTCAGAAGTCATAGTGGATTTAGATTTAGGTCAGAGAAATTAGATTGTTTGCTTCAAGAACAGCTTTCTGTTTTTTTTTTCAGAAGCAACAACTTCTCTGAACAAAACAAACGTTAGATGTTATGCAAACTTTATGAGCGGTTTTGCTTTGTGTATGACATTGAAAATTATATTATTTTTGCTATTTTGTACTGCCTCCTAGGAAATTTGTTTTTTTCTTTTCTAACATAAACAAGTACAACTTGATTTAATTATATTGTATTTACAGATGCTTTACTAATTTTTTTCTTTCTTATTGTGCAACACCTTTTTGGGTTTAACTATTTCTGCAGTCTGTCTCCATCTTCTTTGTTCTGACTCATCCTTCTGTTCTCGCTTAGTGTTGAAGCTCATGCTCCGGACACACCACTATTGATTTTGAAGCAATATAGCAACATTATAATTCCTTTTGTGTCGCACTGTAAAGCATTCCTTGCACTAAAAGAGGCCCCTCTGGTAGTTTGATGATAAAGTGTTAATAGAGTTGTGTTTCAGTTGAAGGAGAGCCCAGTGGGAGTATGGTTGTGAGGTGTTTCCAAGAACTGTCCACCTCATCTAAATCTTCTGAATCCTCCTACAAGCCTACAGGGAGGCTGGGATGTACAGCCTGCCAGTGGAAGACAATAGAGAATGGCCAAGAGAATAAACTCTTATCAGTCTTTCGCTAACTTTTGGTCTCAGTGAAGCTGAACCATTTTCCTCACAGTCTCCAATTCATCACAGTTTTATGGATTTCTTTACACTTTTATTTTAAGATAAAAATCAATACGTAAACACTGATAAACACGGAAAATCATGTCAAAACCAAGATGAATGCCAGCAAATAACCCATCTATATTCACTTTTGTTTCTTTGAAATGCAGCTTTGAGAAATGTCTGTATATATCTCTTAGTGGTATGTTTTATGAAGAAAAGTGTCCTATAAAGTGCAGTTTTAAGCATTTTATTGAAGTATACTTTATTGTAGAGAAGTAGGGTAAAATCCTGCTTCTGCAAGACAGTTAACAGAGACTTTTCAGCCATTTTTTCATTGACTAAAGCTGTTGAACCCTTGATCCTTGTGTTGTTCCATCGTAAGAATCGTAAGAATTATGCTTTTTTTTTTTTAAATGTTCTCGCCTGCAAAAATCAAACTCAATTCCAAAAGAACTTAAGAGAAGAGTCAGAAGGACTAAAAAATAACAATCTATTTGCGTCGGCTAAGAGCTCAGTTGGTTAAATGCAGGGCTGGCACATAGGAAATCAGCATTTGAGCTTTTATGTGGGTCCTTGGGCAAGACCCTGCCACTGCTTAACTATGTTGCCTGAAGGCGGCCCAAGTCTGGGTCTCCCTGTGCCAGTCCCCAGCCTGGATAAAATACAGGTGTCCTAGAACAGGCAGACGACTGCTTCCAACTACAGCAGGTTTATTAACACTAGAATTCCTAAGCCTGCGCAAATTTGCGCAGGGAAGAGTCCCCCCCCCCCCCTTTAGTCCGAGAGCCCATTGTTGTGTCATGGTGGGTCACTGATGAGCCATTAACTTGCCCATGTATATGTTAATGCAGCATGTAGTACCTAATGTGTATTTGAACCATAGACTGTATATAAAATAACTGGACGAAGCAAGCCCCCCTACTTCCGTGTTCCATATAGGAAGTACCACTGGGTTGCAAAAAGGCCAAAGTCCCATTGACTTCCATTGAGAAACAGACAGTTATTTCTCAGTCATTTTATATGTCAGAATAATCATTCTTCCTCTGCTGCTTTCTGCTTAACTTCTTTTTTCTAATCCTAATTTTTTTTAAAGATTTTTTTCCATTATCACAAGTTATTAGAGTTATAAATTGACCAATCAGATGGCTCAATAAGCGTTTGTGGGTCTAAAGTCGAACGTCTGGGGGGTTTGAGTGACAGATGACGGGTAGCCAATGGGAGCAGACTTTATCAATGGCTCCGTCAAAAGACCCTTTAACACCTACTTTACAATTCAACAATGTACCTACCAGTCATTGTTCTACTGTTGTTTTCCTC
>NC_050532.1:4175845-4185721 GCF_002922805.2 Oryzias melastigma | reverse complement strand
GGAATCTGGAATGCATGTCAAACTTAAATTTAAACACGACACTCTGCATTGCGAAATCAGGAAGTCATTGTTGATGGTTTAAAGGCATCAAAAATCGATCACCCCCCTATGTCACCATTTATTCTGTTTGTCTGTGTTAAAAATATTTATTTCCCCTGCATTGAACAGTTTAGAGGAAAAAATAAAATTTTAAAGTAAACACAATGTTCATGGTTTAAAAGCGTCCAAAATGTATCACCCCCCCTCCCCCCACCATGTCACCAGTTTGTCATTTATTGTATTTGTCTGTGTTAAAAATACTTGTTTCACCTGCAAATTTAAACCTTACAATCTGCATAGCGAAATCAGGAAGTTATTGTTGATTGTTTAAGGTGATCACCACAACACTACTTTGAGAAGGGGAGGGGGGCATTGCAGCAGAAGCTGAAAGTTCCAGGGATTCTACTGTTAACACAGCTAATAGTCCACAAATCTAAATCAAGGTCAGGTGGGCAAAAGTCAGCAACAAGCATGGGAACATCAGAGAGCAACCAGAGTGGTCAGGGTCCAGGCAAGAGTCGGGGCAGGCGGCAAACAAGCAGAATCAAAGAAGAAGCAGGATCAGGTAAACAGGAGATGAAATGTTCTGAATCCAGGCTGAGTAGCACAAACAATACTTAGCACTGAGTGAGGCTCTGTGCAGTGTTTAAGTGCCCTGTAGGTGATTGGCAAACGAGAGTCAGCTGAGCAGCATTAAGGAAATGTGGGCTGGGGATGCTGGGAGATGAAGTGCATTCAGTACTCTGGAGATGTTTTCCGCTGGTGACCAGAGAGGGAGACAGCACGATTGCTTGTTGTCTAGAATCAATTTACTCTCTGTTATTTAACACCCCATAGCATAATGCTACAACCCTCATGCTTCACAGTAAAGATGGTGTTCTTGGCATGGTACTTGTGATTTTTCTTCCTACAAACACGGAGAGGGGAATTAAAATAAAAAAGTTCTATTTTGGTCTCATCTGACCACATGACTTTCTTCCATGATTCCTCTGGATCATCCAAATGGTCAAACTTAAGACGGGCCTGGACATTTGCTGGCTTAAGCAGGGGAACCAATGTATGGTTTAAACCCATGAGGTGTATTACCAACAATAACAATGGAAACAGTGATCCCACCCCTTTTAGGTCATTGATCAGCTCTTCCCATGTAATTTTGGGCTGAGTCCTCACCTTTCTTAGGATCACTGAGACCCCATGAGGTGAGATCTTGTATGGAGCCCCAGTCTAAGGGAAATTGACAGTCACGTTTAGCTTTTTCCATTTTCTAAAATTTGCTCCAACACAGACTCTTTTTTCACCAAGCTGCTTGACAATTGCCCTGGAGTCCTTTCCAGCCCTGTGAAACTCTACAATTTAGTCTCTGGTGTCTTTCGACAGCTCTTTGGTCTTGGCCATGTTAGTGATTGTATGGGGTGGACAGGTTTCTTTACGCAGCTCAAACAGGTGCTTCTAGTGGAGGTGGACTATTTAAAGGGCTTTGAGAGTCAGAATTCTAGCTGATAGACAGGTGTTCAAATACGTATATGCAGCAATGGCGTTCAAATTAACCATTTAAAAACATCCTATAATGGCATTTCCAGATTTAATTTTTGGATGATGTCTAAAATAAGATGAACATTTCAGACCCCTTCATGATTTCTAAATGAGTTAACTTGCAAAATCACAGGGTGTTCAAATATGTATTTGCCTTGCTGTATTTTCCTTTGAAATGATTATACTAATATAGGACAATTCAATTAAAGACTTTCCTCAGACATATCGATCTGCTTGAATCATGGGAATATAAATCAATTCATCAAACAATTGTTACAACCCTTAAAAGTAAATAAAGTCCTTTTTTTATTTAATGTAATTTGAGGCCTAGCTTACTATCAGTTACAAATTTTAAAATGATATTTTTTGAATATTTTCTACAAAAATGAGTGTATATTTTAAAAAAAAATCAGAGTATTTAAATTATATCTGTCTCGTGAACAGCTCAAAGCAAAATAAACATGACACTAGAGTTGTTACAGAGTTATTTAAAAGGTACTTTTACATTTTTTGGCTTTAAACATGTGTTTCCAACTTAGTCTGTTACACAGGACAGATTAAGTCTCCCAGTTTTGAAATACCTTTTCCAAAATATACTGTCTTAGAGTTAAAGATCATAAGCTTTTCTTTAATATCTAAACTAAGTTAACACTAGGATAAACTGAACTAATTAAACAAGAATATAGGAACAAAGTTAAACAGACAAAATAAATCCAACCCCTTGGCACTTTATGCAATTGGCTACTATTATTATTTTTTTCATTTGTCTGTACTGATATTTTACTTTTTTTAATGCCAGGATGACATGCAGACAGACATTCTGTTTCAATGTGACCTTAGTGTAATAATAATGGGCCATTCAGTCTTTAACTCCAAATAAATAAATAAACAGTTTCTTGTTTTCTAAGTCCGACTTTGCTTGTTGGGCATAACATTGATGCATTTAATGAGCAAATGCTCAGCAGGAGGAAGACGGAGACAACCGCGGATTGTTGGCCTTGATTAGGAATCTATAAACACTTCTCAGAGCAGCAAGACTTCCTGTTTTCTTGACAACAAGGCCAGATATACCCTTGAAAAGTGAACGGGGGGAAATAAAAGCTGCTTATTCACATAGTTTCTCTTTGTTTGGCCTTTTCTTCCTCGTCCCGTCTCTGATGACTTAGACGTTACCTTGAATTACGAACATGGTGTGTTAATATAGCGTATAATGTGACACTAAATATGCAAATCTTTACAGGACAACACCTGATTTCACATCTGAGTGTCAAAGTGCCATCTGTGGGGTCACCCGGTGGGCTTTGGTCAGATGTCTTGGCGAGCCCCGAAAAACAAACAATGTAAGAGAATTAAGAAGGAGCAAGAAAAAAATAAAAAATCTGAAAGAGAAGAGGAGGTCAAACAAGCTTATTAGTATGTGTGGAATCAAAGAAGGGGCTCAACTTTTCACAGTCTGATTATGTAAGAGAAACACAAGTAAATACTTCAAAAAGTTTTCTTGTACCAAGTTGGGCTTTTTAAGTTTGGAACTGCTGAAAAACCTTACGAAAAGGAGACCCATGTGCCACAGAATTACCTACTTTAGTGCAAGCAATGAGTTTCATAGGATAGAGCCGGTGTGCTACAAGTTACATAAGCAAAGTTGGACATCTTATTGGAAAGCTCAAGGTGCCTGGAGCTGGAAAAACAAGGATGTGACTTTTGACAAGTAAATTATTACTGTCAGCTATAAAGGAGAACTTGTAAAATATTTTTTAGAAAGATCTAAGTGAGTTTACTCTCAGAATAGTAAAAGGCTGATTTAGTA
Source organism: Oryzias melastigma (assembly GCF_002922805.2). Classification (NCBI taxonomy): domain Eukaryota; kingdom Metazoa; phylum Chordata; class Actinopteri; order Beloniformes; family Adrianichthyidae; genus Oryzias; species Oryzias melastigma. The sequence goes on along the minus strand of NC_050532.1, from coordinate 4,182,342 downwards.
GTGATGGTGGCAATGTCAACACAAACCCAATCTATTCAAAGTCAATAGTACCATTGAACTTTGCACTATTTCCACATTTTCTGGCAGGACCACCATTTTTCTGTTTTCTGTATTTTTGAGGATGACCCTAGTTTTTTCATGTGTTTGACCTCAGATCAGACAAGGCAACCCAATCAACTTAAACATATTAATAAGCGTAGAAGGGCCCCACGCCAAATCCCTGTCTGGCCGGCAGATGAGGGATATGTCGCGTCCAAATGACCGCCATCCCGTTGTCAAATGGGTAACTGAGTCCTTCTGATAGAGGCTGGGTGGGACCCATAGCGACCAGCTCTAGCTCAGCATAGAAGGACTCAGGAACAAAACTGGCACACAGTCCTGGTCAATGGGTGCTTTACAGCCCACCCCCACATGGACCTAGGACTAAAGTGCTTACTGTGTCCTCTCTCAAATCCGCGAGAGGGGTTCCCTAGCTTTTGCGGCAATTGTCGACCAGGGTACATTGTTGCCATTGTGCTCCAACTGAGTCCGCTACCCTGGGTAGGGACTGGCCCTCGTACAGTGGACGCAAGGGGTCTACAGTGATGTTGGCTACTCACCCAACCCATCTTGGAACACAGACCAAGGAGTCTAACTGTCAAAAGTCAGAGCTCTGACTCAGCCTCTGGTCACCGGCGGGAGCTCTCCTCAGAGTTCTAACTCACCTGACAACCTACCTGACACCGACCTGCTTCTGAAGCAGCACACAGAACCTCACACTTTTTTATGCCACCTTGCCTGCATTACGGAGCGTTTCTATCTGGGCCTGACCTTTTGTTTCTGACCCTCTTTCTTTTGTTTGTTTGCTGCCTGCCCTGACCTGGACCCTGCCTTCTCTACTCACTTCTTGGATAACCCCATGCTCGTGATTGAACTCTGCCTGTCTGACCCTGATGTAGTACTGTGGACTTTGTTCCTGTCTGAGCTAATAAACCTGCTACATGTGGAACCAGCCGTTTGCCTGTTTGTGACACTAACTGTATTTATTTATAGTAAAGTTTGAAATGTTGTTCATCTATTACACTCTGTACAAAAAACATTATTACCATGACACGGTTCTTATTTTTGCGATGATCAAAGCTTTTTTCTTTTTATAATCAGACCAAAATTAAACATGCCATGGTATCTGCTGAGCCATGTGTTGTTGTTTACTGTCCTTCCCAACATGGTATTAATCTTGGCGTACATTTCACAAGTTAACAGATGGCTTAGCATTTCTATACTATGTACAGCAACTCATTGAGTACCAAAGTAATGAGTGTCAACAAGTTTTCATGTTCTGTTTTCCTTGTCCTTCTCACTAAGTTAAGGTTGATCATCCATGGTTGTCTTGATTTGTGTTAATGATCCTCAATGTATTTAAGTGTCGGGTTTTCAGTTTGTCATGGACAAGTCATCGTTTTTTTTGTTGGCTAGGCGCTCCTTCAGAGATAGGATGAGAAGCTCAGTCACCTGGAGAGCTGCTTCTCCTCCATATCGAGCTGAGCCATTTGAGGTGGCTCGGTCATCTGCTCTGGATGTCTCCTAGACGCCTCCCTGGGGAGGTGTTCCGGGCATGTCCCACTGGACAGAGGCCCCAGGGAAGACCCAGCATACACTGGGGAGACTACATCTCTTGGCTGACATGGGAACGCCTCAGGGTCCCCCCCAGAGGAGCTGGAGGATGTGACCATGGAGAGGAAAGTTTGGGTTTCTTTGCTTTGATTGCTGCCTCCATGACCCAGTCTCTCATAAGTGTAGGAAAATGGATGGAATGTCATCGGCTTTGTCACACTTATTTCTCCATTGGTTAATTGTCATGTGGAAGTTTGTTTATCAAATGGTTCAGTTTCTGCCTAGTCTCCTGCATTTTGGGTCCGACACCACAAGTTCCTGACAGGTTTAAAGAACTTTACCCCTACAACACTGGTGACCTGTTCAGAGTGTACCTCGCCTTCTCCCATCAGTGGATGGATTAGCTCCAGCCACCTGTGGATTCTGTGAGTTGTGAAGATTGACAAATAAATAAATGGATGGAAACGAGTTACTTTATACGGTTTAATGTCACAGTCTGTATTAATGCGCACACATCTTCACTACATAGTGTTCTAGTGAAGACAATTAAAGCTGTGTTCATGAAGCTGTAGATAGACTAAAGAGCGTAAGATCTTTGTCAGCATTTCATAAAGTTCATGTGGTTTTCTATGTCTACATGCCAAGAGACAAGCACAAACTTATCCTATTCAGAGAAGGATGAACTTTCCTTGAGTAGCCTTTTTGATAGAAAAAACTGTTTTCTCAGGTCAGACTCAGCCTTGACATAGTTTCCCAGTAAGGTAAGGCTCCTACTTGAACTAAGCTCCTGTAAATGTTTGTAACATGATGACTTGTTGAACTAGAATTGCTACTGGAGATAAAGGACAACATACCACTATGTGTTTCAAAACAGTAGTTAGTGTATGGACCAGACAAGAGTGGATGCAGTTTAATTTTCCCTAACAGTAAAAAAAACTGTAGACGTTGTTTGTTTACACTATGGCAGAAAACACATAGGAAATAAAAAACAAAACAAACCAAAACAGCAAACTACTTGATTAAAAAGCTGAATTTGCCTCAAACCTTATGTCTATTTTTGGGTGGAACTGCTGAAAGAGTAATGTATCCTCATTTGCAACTATGTTCTTAGTTTTGTAGCACAATTAAGTGTAAAAACAACCACATATAATGAAAATCAGCAATATACATATATGTGTGATGTAGTCTTAACAAAAAATGATGGAAAAGTTGCTCCCTTTCAACATTTAAGTCTTCCTTTTATATTTATTACTACAATCTATTTCTGTTTCATTGCATAAAATCACCACTAACCATCTTATTACTACATAGAGGTGGAAGAAGTGCACAAATGTTCTGGAGACACATCTGTGAGTCAAAGTTATGTAAGTGTCTGTGTCGTGTTCTGAAGTTGAGGATTGTGTGACAGCGCATTAGAACACTCCGTCAAACTCCACTGCTCTGGAATGGCACTGCAGACGGATGTCTCTCCAATGCTTCAGTGATCACGCCGTTTCAGCAGCTCAAACAGATGCTAAATGCAGATGTACATGGGAGCTGCTACTCGGCCACCTTGTGCTGAAAAAAACAAAATCTGCGTTTTTGCAACAAATTTCATCAGAACAAATCTGGTCTTGCATAAAACAGAGAAAAATGTTGAGTTGATAACCTTTCAAAGCTGCAAAGACAATTTACATCTGTACCAATTTAGGAACTTTTTTTCAATTAAACAACATTGTACCAGTAGCCAGAGCTGACTGGGAGAGTCAGATGAGGGTTGGTGACACCAGTACTCCTTAGTGGATAAAGGTATTCTCATACCTTGACTGTGCATCATTGGGTTTGCATATGTAAGAATGTTTGTTCAAAATGTTGACTTTTAATATTTAAGACTAAAGCATGACTGCCTAAAGACAGTCCTTGATTGCCACAATTATCTAGCACTGATTTCTAACTTGTTAACACTCAGATGAAGACTTCAAAAAGGAATCTTCTAATGGATGCATCACAAACGGGCAGACACCTGATTTCATGTGCATCATGTTTGTTAGTTCAGACACGAACTAAGCACAGCTAAAAGTCCATAAAGCTAAATCAAGGTGAGAAAGGCAGATATCAATCACGGGCATGGGGTCGTCCAAGAAGAGACTAGCGATGTCAGAGTCCAGACAAGGGTCAGGCAGGCTGCAAGCAATCAGATATAAAGCAGGGTCAGAAACAAAAGATCGGGTCCAGGTGGAAATGCTCGGTAATGCAGGCAGAGTGGCACAAACAATACTTCGTACTGAACAAGGCTCTGTGCACTGCTTAAGTAATAGATGGGTGTCAGATGAGAGTCAGTTGAGTGGCATCTGGGGAGTGTGCGCTGGGGCAGCTGGGAGATGTATTGTCTTCAGTACTCTGGTGACAGCTCCTGCCAGTGGCCAGAGGGGGAAACAGAACTCTGGCTCCTGACAGAATGAAACCTTCAGACATTGATGGGACAATTAAATTACCACATTTATACCCTATAAGTCACACTGGATTATAAGATGCATCATCAATGAATGGTCTATTTTTGAACTTATGTCATAGGAGAGATGCATTAGGCGAGACAAAAGAGTCAGAGATAAGTTAGTCAGTCAGACTTTATTGACTTTGGTCACAGTTACTCTAGAGCAGTGTTTCCCAACCCTGGTCCTCGGGGCACACTGTCCTGCATGTTTTCCATGTTGCCCTGCTTATGCACACCTGATTCAGCTCATCATCAGGCTCAGCAGAAGCCTGACAATGACAGTCATCAAAGGCAGGTGTGTTTTAAAAGGTTGGATTAAAAAAATGCTGGACAGTGTGCCCTGAGGACCAGGGTTGGGAAACACTGGTCTAAAGCACAAAGTCAAGGTCCGGGGGCCTTCAAGTAATTATATCCAGCCCTCCAGATCATTTTATTTTATCGTTATTAATGGCCCAATGTTTTCTCGCACTTATTTCTAACTTGTGTAATTTTGACAACATTTATTTTTGTGGAGAGTAAAATATTGTAAGTTATTTAACTCCTTAACACCTGAGGCATTGCCGGTGACGCTTAAACACAAAATATTTAACGTACTGTAACCTTTCAACCATTAAAACGATCATTAGGGGCGGGCGTGGTGCAGCGGTTGGGCCATCAACTCCTGATCGGAAGTGAGCGGGTTTGACTCCCGCCTTGCCCGCCCATGTGTCGAAGTGTCCTTGGGCAAGACACTGAACCCCGAGTTGCCTCTGGTGGGAGGTTGGCGCCAGTGTTCAGTAGCGGAGCCACCACCAGTGTGTGTGTATAAATGGGTGAATGGGTCTGTGACTGTGAAGCACTTTGGGCCCTCGAAGGAGGGTAGAAAGTGCTATACAAGTATACGCCATTTCCCACAACCCATAAAAACTTCTGACATCCTCCATTCTATTTTCTCAACCTAGAATGTTAAACATTGTTGGTGTAGGACAGTTTGTGACATTATGTGAAAGATCCTGCACCCAACTGTCCTGCTGAATAGAAAAAAAACACAATAAATAAAAAAAATGATTCCTTTCCTTTTTCGAGGAAATTTATTCAACCTGCCACCTTCTACGACACGTAGTTGCTGACAAAAACATTTCGGCAGAAACAAAGAGAATAGTATATTTATATTCGCTAATGAAAAGTGGGTTTTCAAGTGTGTTCCTCTGATCAGCCCATTTGCATGCTGCAGGCATGCAGGCTCCTGTGCTGGCTGTGGCTGCCACACCGGAACAGTTGTCACACCTGGTTTGCGTGATCCCTGTTGTGGGGATGACCTCTTGGTCTTTATGTAACACGTGTCCCAGGGTTGATAGCCTCTGCATATGTGAGCTGCATATTTGAGCGTGTGCGTCTGAGGCATTCATTTTCAAGTAAATTCATGATGTTATGGTCCTTTTGTGCAACTGCACAACATATAGGGGCTCATCACACAACACAGAAACTTTTTAAAGATCACAATAATGAAAAAAGGAAAACAAATAATAAGAAAACAAAATAATAATGAGAAGAACAAATGTTCCAGAAACAATATAGGAGTTTTTGAGGTTAGGGCTGTGTGTTTGTGTGTATGTTATGTCCTGCTACACATTAGGGCTGGGTATCGATTAATCAATATTATTTCCAGAAACGATTTGATTTTCCAGTTTTGTTTTTCTTTTTTTTGATGGTTTCGATTCTTCAATTCAATTCCATTTTGAGTTTACACAATAAGACCTTTTTGTCGAAAAATACAATAATAACCTATTATATAATTTGAATATATTTATATTAATCTGATACAGTTCACATACAGTAACATTTATTAGCAAAATAATGAGATCTTTAATACCATACAGTTTTACATCATTTCTCTAAAGGAGAAGTTCTAAGAAAAATGTTCAGATCATTAATATTGTAAACATTGTTCGGCTTCTCCTGGAGGACGTTTCAGTTTTGCCACTAGGTGGCGATCGCATTATAGGATTACACCTTATTCAAGAAAAAGAAGAAGACAGTATAAGAAAAAAATGATGCTTTAGACCCCAAATGGTTAATTTACATATGTTTCCCTAAAAGAGTTTGGAAAATTCATGCCTATGAGTAAATAAAGATGTTAATTTATTCAGCATTGTATGTTTAGGTCAACTGAGCGTTGGTATTAGCCGTACTATGGGAAATTCCATTAAACTTTAGCATCAAACTAGCGGACTTTGGCTTTATGAGCTAAATTTATCTGAAGCAGAATCTCCTCGAGGGGGCGTGGCTTTTGGAGCTGGGCTGAGCGGCCCCATCTCTGATCAGCCCTACTACATACTAGTCATGCCTGTTTGTGCTTATTCCTTTCTTTAGGGTTCTTCTCAGGGCATTCTGTTTCATTTTGAGTTTTTTTTCGTCGTTGGAAAAACAATATGGTCTTTGTAGACCTTGA
>NC_050532.1:4166634-4174828 GCF_002922805.2 Oryzias melastigma | reverse complement strand
CATGCTCAGAGAGGAAAAGCTCAAGGGGAACACAAAAAAAAAAAGTACGAATAAAAAAGGTACTGGCCTTGAGAGAGGGAAACATTAGGATCATAAAAATTAAAAAAAGCCAAAAGAAAAAAAGACTGAGGAGAGGAAAAATGCACCGCTAGAAACGGCTCATATCATTACATGTTAGAAAACCACTTTCATCTACCTTTTCTCCCTGACAAAAACAAGACTTATTCCTCCTTTCTCCACATCTTCCCGTCTCTGGCCCAGCAGTGATAACATACATATGCAACATGCTAAACACTTGGCAGTCTGAAGGATGTAAATGCTTACAAAAAGGCACGAAGATCCTCCAAAGCGGGCTTCAAGTCGAAACCCAGCGAACATGCAGCGCTTCTTTGCATATCATAACAATTCTTGTACTGGAGTTGTGAAAGCTCCTCCTCTTATTTTTGGAGCCAGCTATCTGGATTTAGACATGAGTGGGTTTGCACAGAGCAGTGAAGGTCACTGGTAACATGTAAATGAGGAGCATGAATCAGCCAATCCAAATGTGGGATGTGCATAAAGTTATGTAAAAACCACGCAGCACCAAAAGAGGATTTCTATGGCTGTAAAGAGCTCTGGTTGGGAAGTGTTCATTAAAGTTCTCCACGTTCTAAAGCAAACCTTTAATCACCGAAAAGGAAACCACCTTCTGATGTTGTCAATGTCTTATGTTTGGAAGATTACAGAAGAAAAAGACCTCGATCTGTGGTAAAATGACAAAACAAAACTAAATGATGAACTAAAAGAAACATGACATGATAGGAAACAAGATCATAAACAGAAAAACTATTTGTTTAAATACAGTAAAGGTGATCTCCTCAAAAACTTACTCCAATGAAAACTGGTTTTTGGCCCTTTTCATGTGACAACTCCTCCTAAATTAATTCTTGATACAGTGAAAATTGTTTTTTTATTATTTTCCTGCCAAATAAATCATAATAGAGGCATCAATAGTTAAACCCTTGGCAGCAAAAGTGAGGGGTGTACTCACTATTGTGAGATACTGTAAGCGTAGCATTTTCTTATGATACATGATATATATAAAATAATTTAAGATTAAAATTGTGTTTCTGAGTATTTCTTTATTCAAATCTTGCTTTGGGTGCGAGAGGTCCCAGGTTCCAATCCCGGACGAGCCCCCAATTTGTTACGATTGGCTGTTAAACATACGGCGAGCTGACTGGATCCAGACCTCCAGATGGTTTAATCCGGCCAAGTCATGAAGAGAAAGACATGTGCGGATGTTGGAAAATAAAAAGTTTCTTGTTATAACCCTAGTTATAACACGACGACAAAAGCAGAAACACAATGATTAAAGCTGAAGCAGGACAACAAAAGTCGAATGTCTTTTACATTTATGTGAGCTGTGTTAGCCACCCTACTATTCTGATTAAACAGTTATAAATTTTAAATTTGCAACATATTTAAGTGGTCATCACAAAGAAAGCAATATGAACAAGATAGGTAGTCACATAAAATCTGTCATTGTAAAACGTGGATTTGTTTTATTTGGTTTTATTTAATTTATTCTATTTACAAAGGCACATTGACAAAAATCTAAAAATGAAAACTCATAATAATAATAATTGTGAATGTTTTATTTATTTTCCAAGTTGTGCTATTGTTACCAGAGGGCTATGAATTAAATATTTTTGCAAAAAACAAGTGGAAAAAAGGGAAAGTTTTGATGCCCAATAAACTTAAAACCGTCAGAGCCTTCAAATTAGCACTGATTATAATTGCTGAATAACATGTTCAACAAACACAAAGGACAACAAAGGACAGTAATGATTTGTGTTTTTATTTATCTTTTTTGTTTTCAAAAGAAAACAGCAGTCCTGCTTTAAGAAAAACATCTAATTAGTTATCAACAAAGTCAGGCCCAGTTTACAGAAAACAAAAAAAAAACTGCATGAAAGTGTACTTTAATTTAAGAGTTCAATCTTGTGTTTTCAAACCATGGATATAAAAAGAAAAAAACAAAAATACTCCATGGTCATTGTTCATCAAAAAATATCTTAAATTTTGTCCGCACTAAGGAGCATTGGTGGCAGCATCCCACTGCTGAGTCGACCTCCTTCGTTTATGAAACAGAACAGAAGGTGAAAGAAAGGTCAAACAAAGAAAACTGCTGGCAGAAAGCCCATAAATGACACAACATGGTGGTGCGATAATCACAAGCTGGTGACTGTTTCTCCACTGAGGCAGCTCCAGCCCTGACCTAAACCCACAGAGAATCTGTGAAGAGAGTTAAAGATAGCTGCTCGCAAACACTTGGTATCCACTCTGACAAGGCGAAGGATGGACGTGCCAGAAAGATTTTGATAAACTTCCTATGTATGGGTGTTCAAAGTGAGCTCTGATTTACACAATCCTGCTGCTGGAAATAGGGGTGCTGAGGGGGCTGCAGCTCCCTTATATTGGCACAGATGTCAGCAACGGGCGGAGAAACAGACCAAAAGTTGAAACCAGATTTTCTAGCATAAGGCTGTGAGCATGGGTTTGGAGTTTGCCGAACTTCTATGAGTAATTTATAAGTAAAACATGCATTAAAGTTATTTGTTGAGCAGTCATGCTTTTGAAGACCTCATTTTCCAAGCGCCACAGTGGTTGCCACAGTGAATCAGCTTTCACTGATCCACACATTTGGTTTCTGGTCGATTCCGTAACAAAGAGGTTTCTTCTGGGTGGATTGTTAGGCATCCGCAGGGTAATCGGATAGTGGGGCTACCATCTGACAGCGTTCCGACAAGTCTTTGTTTGTCTGGAACCTCGTCAAGAGACGACCCATCTGGGAGCAAGCTCCAGACGGTGCCACCCCCTGGTTCAACAGTTCACTCAAGTCTCCTTGCCACGACAAGGCCAGACCTGTAATGAGATCTTGCATCTGTAACAAAGTATTAAAAGCCCGAACGTTCCAGCCCCAGGCATTCTGCCTTGTTGCGCAACGCCACACCAGCTGGTTCAGCCATGTTCTCCGTCTTCCTTCTTACCATCCTACGAGAGCCGTTTTGGAGTTTCACCCAAGAGCTGCAGACTGGAAATGACCTCAGGGCAAACCCCGCACCTGGTGGACAGATCTCATTCCAGGAGACCTTAAACCACATGGGGTTGCTATGAAGGATGCTGAGGTTTTGGCACAAGAAGGAGAAAAATGGAAAACCTTAGTCTATCTGGTCGGCTCTACGCTTCGAGAAAGGGCATTCTCCCCCCAGCATGAGCCTTGATGAGGATGACACATTTGGTTTGGCGGAGAGTTTTATGCCGGGTGCCCTTCCAGATACAACCCTGTATTTTACCCAAGCTGGGGACAGGAAGATAGAGGTAGTAGCGTAAAGGGTCTTGCCTAAGTACCCACACTGGAATAAGCTCATTGTGTCCCCTAGGAAACAAATCCTGGTTTCTCATGTGCTGGTCCTGTCTGCAGCCAAAGGAACCATCCAGCCTTTAACAGTCTTTTTCAAACCAACTATCAAATGAGGTACAGAACAAATAAAGATTCAGTGAGAGTCAACACACATGTATAGCGCATTCTTGAATGCGCAACACATGTGTTGCGCATTCAAGAATGCGCTATACGAAGTTTCATGGACATGCTTTTGGCATACGGTATTCACAACGGACAAGACTGTAGCGGCAGAAAGAAATGTCTTCTTTTTCTGTTTGTCTACTATTTACTATTACTTGTACATCATTTCCATTTGGAAGAGGCTTGATGTAAAATGTAGAAGTGGTGAAAACCTTGTGAATCTAGCTCCAGACTTTTTCTTTCACAGCTTCATTTCGATTAATGAAACACTTGGTGTCATAGAATTCAGGACAAAGCATAAAACACAATTATTCATTTCTCCTTTACTCTTTAGCAAGTTGGCACTTCCATGTTTTGAAAAAGACAGCATCCATATGTCACTACCAAGTTCGACTCAGCGATGTTTCAAAGTTTTGTTGTGTGTTCAAGCAGCTGTAAATCCAGTTGATTGAATGTCACGCATTCAATTAACGCCCAATTTGTACTAGAGTCTGAGAATTGACTTAGAAAGTTGTGTACTTACGCAGAAAAAGTCCAAAATGCAGGTTTATAGGCATTTACACAGACTTGTAATTGAAAGCGTCTGGTTGAACGCTAGTTACCAAAACTGCTGTGTACTTCGCTTGAGGTGCAGGACATTTCAAGGCTATTCTTTGGCGTCATAACATTTAAAACTCAATAAATACTGATTGTTACAAGGTTGAATGGAAAAAGTGAGACAAAGGAGGGGTAAAGAGTGATTTTCTTTAGGAGTGGTTAAATCAAACTTTCACTTCATTCAAAGCCAACCAAGGAAGAAATAATGTTGCAGTTCCTCAAATGACCACTAGAGGCTGTTTTTCGAAAGGGAGGATTTTGCCATCAACTCCTATTTTAAGAGATCTGTCTACTCATAATGGGGAAAACATATCCAGTGTTGGGGTCAGCATTGAAGAAGTCATGAGGTTGAGGCAACAGAGACCAAAGTGTGGTGCATACTTGTATAACACTTTTCTACCCTGCTTTCAGGCCCACAGTGCTTCACAGTCACTTTCACCTACACACATTCATGGCAGCTTCAATGCCCAACTTCTTTGACCACCAGGAGAAATTTGGGGTCAAGTGTCTTGGCTAAGGACACGTTGAAACATAGGCATGCACTGCTGGAGACGAACCTGCAATTTTCCTATCAGAGGTCGACCGCTGTACCTCTGTACTACAGTCCCAAAAAAACCACATGAGAGAACCTCATTAGTGAAGTAAGCATTGACCTGTTGATGCGTTTATCTGAGACCATTTGATACTTCCTTTTTTTCTGTCTGAACAAATCCTCTCTTCTTTGAGAACATCTCCCTCCTATCTACCTGAACAGATGTTTTCTGTTGTTCTTAGTTGTTGCATCAGGAAGAACTGCTGCATGAAAATCTCTGCTGCATTTCCTTCTTGTGGAGATGTCAGACTGCAGGCTGTGCTGAACTCAACAATAAAGCTGTGTCTGAAATAAATGTTGACATTTGAGTTTGCTCCTGTGTTGTTCTGTGTTATGAACAATTTCCAGAACAAGAAGCAAAAGGCATTAAAGTTACAACAGAAACTAACGGGTGGAAAGACGTAGGATATCTTGGCAGGGGGACAGTCCGTCACACGACGCAGTAATCAGTTAAGTGTATACAAGTGACCACCACATTAGTACTCTTACTGATAGAAATAAAATGGGCTATATGTACGACCTACTTCTGCATTCAGTATATGACCGCTCAGTCATTTCCGGTTGGGGCAGTGGGCTATTGTTTATGTGGAAATAGTATTTGGACTTTAAAAAATGTTTTTGGAGCTACTAAGAGTCACTATAAACAATATTAGGCGCATTGTTCGTTTTTCTAGCAAAATGCTCTAAAATAAAAATGCAAAAAAGATTTAAATTATATTTGTCGTCCTACAGAGAAAGCTTCAAAGGTAACTTGCTAAGGCTGATGTTATTTGAACATATTTGCGTGTGACCAGCTCAAAAGCTGATGGAAATTCACGTTAGCGACACCGGTCTTGTATTCGTGATTTTCCAGGTTCCGGCACTTGGGTCCCTCTTGCCTTGTGACATCATGACAGATCTCCCATAGTTCCTACCTTTTCCAGTTTATGTTAAAAAGGAAGAAAACATTTCAGAAAACAAAAGGAATTTCCAGAAATCCAAATGAAAGGATAATAAAAAAACAAAAGAAGAATCCAAAAAAAGGTAGGTATGATGGGACATCTCTGATTGGACGATGACGTTTGTCCATCATTTCAACCAAAAGTTTTTTGGGATTAAGCAACACTGGATATAATCAGTCCTAATCATAACATTTTGAGGACATAATCCATTTTCTTGACCGCTTCATCCCTTTCGGGGTCGCGGGGTGCCGGAGCCTATCCCGGCCACTGATGGGCGAAGGCGGGGTACACCCTGGACAGGTCGCCAGTCTGTCGCAGGGCCTCAATCACACACTCAGTCACTCACACATTCACACCTAGGGGCACTTTAGAGTCACCAATTAACCTATGAAGCATGTTTTTGGACGGTGGGAGGAAGCCGGAGTCCCCGGTGAAAACCCACGCATGCACGGGGAGAACATGCAAACTCCACACAGAAAGGTCCCAGCCGGGAGTCGAACCGGGGCCTTCTCGCTGTGAGGCGAGAGCGCTAACCACTTGCGCCACCGTGCAGCCCAATGACACATAAAAAAAATAGACATAAAAAATCAAATGTCATCATCCAAATCCTTGATACTTTTTCAATTTTTTCCTAAAGTTTCGGTTTTTTATGTTAAATTTAGATTTCTGGAAACTACCTTTTTCCCCAAAATGTTTCATATTTATTTCATTTCATCTTTTGGATTCTGAAATGTTTTTATTTCTAAAATGCAATCTACAATATGTTTTTAGTGGAGTTATTCGTTGGTAATTTTTGCCCTTTAGGGCCACCATAGTTAGATAAGTGGAGAACATGGTCCAATTTTAAAGAATGTTAGTGGATTAATATTTTGGTTTGATGATTGCTCATTTTTGGGAGGACAAAAAGGAGCTTTGCATCCACAAGTAAGTGGGACAGCAGCAGCAGATCATATATTTCCTTCATTTCCAAAACAGATAAAAACGTCTGTCATAGACATTCATTTTGAATGTAGACAGCTTTATTGACTTTTTGCAACCAAAGTAGAACTTTTTTTTCCTCTAGACTAGGTCACAACAGTTGTTTTTCTCACCAACATTACATTTTTTTCTCACATCTTTGTTGATTGATTCTGTGATTTCTATAGTTCCACCCGCTGCGCAAGAAAGCCCAAGGCGTTCGGCGACTCTGCGCATAAATGTCTCTACAGGTGGTCAAATGAGGCATGATTTATTCTAATGACAAACCTGGCGGTACGGCGTAAAACACACCAGTGCACCAACATGCATACGTGGGATTTTTTTTTTTTTATTATTATTAAGCTGCTTGTTTTCTAGGAATTTCAGGAAAACTTTTTTTTCATTAAACTACACTTTCTTAGAGCACAATCTAAAAAATGCCATGTAGATAGAGAGTGAATAATATTACAACACATCGCCTTACGAGTCATTTCATCAGCCAAACATACTGGTACAAGAAAGGTGATAACATGTCAGCTGTCTCAGTATGAAGTGTCAGGAGAGGTTCGTTTTTTTCTCCGAATAACACGACACCATGCACAGCGGTTAAATGAGTTTTGCTGTGTTCTATGACCCTGAAATCAAATATTTATCAGTATTTTATGGTAACTGGTTGGTTAGAATGTAAATCAATATCCAACAACTGGTTTCTTTTCATTGTTTCCCCCTTTATTTTATGCATGGTTCTAATTCTTCTTGAACTTATCATTATTCTCTCTGTACTGACTAAAAAAACTTTAACATCATAGATTTATTTTGTCCCTTGGTATTCTAGTGTTTATCCGCTTTAGGCTCCTTTCCTTCCCTCTCTCGGTCTTCAAAGACTCTCTCAACTCTTGCCTTGCACTCCGATTGCTCTGTTTCATGTACAGTACACGCACACATGTATGCAAACTGGTAGGTGCTCTGCAATAAAACTAGCCCCAGGGGAGCAGAACAAAGCAGATGCTGTTAATCGAACCTGTGGCGAGGAGTCAGGAAAATATGTAAGGGGAGGGCTTTCTTGAGGTGACTGTCCACAGGCGTCAGGTAGGTAGCATCCAGCAGGCCAAGACATTCCAAGTATGTGATGGAGAGTGCTTTAATATTTAACTATTTTAACCTTGCAATTCCTTTTCCCTACGTAACTGCAGATCTATTGCAGTGTGGGAGTGCTGCCTCTGAGTTTCAGTTCTTGACAAAAGGTTATTGTACATGAGGCGAATAGCAGCAATTACAGAAGTGTTGGAAACAGGCTATTACACACAGTCAATGTGGTTACATCTAACACTGTTTGGTCAGTTTGTCAATAAGCTGTGAGTATTTGTGATTAGTTGTTGAGAAGGACAACAATGCAAAGAAAAACAGGCATTAGCTGCATTTTTTCTTGGCTTTCCATTGAACTGGTCCATGAGGGAGTCGTCTGAGCTTTCATTCACTCACGTTAGGCATTCACACACACATATAAACATTTGTTTTAGAATTTTTTTTTTTTTTTTT
>NC_050532.1:4163406-4166622 GCF_002922805.2 Oryzias melastigma | reverse complement strand
AAACAGAGTTCGTGCAGCCAGATGGACGTGAGGGGTATTACAACCCCTCCTCAGGAAGAGGGAAGAGAGGAGCAGTCCCGGCAACTCTCTCCAGGGACAGGAAACATGAAGGAGAGTAGTTCCGGAGACCTCCAGAAGAGGAACAGCCAAAGGGGAAGAGCAGCACTCATCCTCAGGGACAGGGAGCATGAAGGAGCAGCCCCAGTGACCCTCTCCAGGAACATGAAGCTTGAAGGGTGGCCTCAACAGAACCCCCTCGCCCCGAACGGATTGGGTCGATGTGGCTTGACATGACTTGAATATGGCTGCAATGAGCATCCAGTATCGCATCCCATACCATATCCTGAGGGTTGCGGACCTTTGATTTTACAAACAGCCAGCATGTTAAAAAAACAACGAGTTAAGAACACCCAAAACATCAAAAAGTGACGCGAAAGAGACTTTAACCAAACGTCAATATATGGCGGCTTGGGATTGAGGATGTGTTGGTTGAGCAGTTGGTGTAGATATGGTACAGGCGCCTCTCATTTTGTCTGCATTTTCTCAGAATTAAGCATCATATATTACCAGTGCCATTATTATTATTATTATTTATAGTGGATTGGTTTACATGATTAGTCTCCCTGTTGCTGTGATTTATTTTTTTCATGAAACACTGATGGATTTTTTTTTAAAAGTCCCACATTTTCTGTGAAGGAAGTTTGGTCCCCGGGTAAATAAACACCGTGCTGTTTGCTGAGCAAACATAATGTTCAGAGAGAACACGGAATACGTCCAAATGCTACTGGGATGTTACCATGACCTTTGTGCCTTCCTGCCTTCAGAGAATCGGTAACAGATGGAATTTGCATAGACATGAAGTTTAGAAACCGTTCCAATGTTGACCACAATCGCAATCTTTTTATCCTACATGCAGCTATGTTAATCCAGACATATACAGTGAGTCAAGAAAGTATTTTAACACCCTGTGATTTTGAAAGTTATCCCACTTGGGAATCACGAAGGGCTCTGAAATTTTCATCTTAGGTGCATTTGCACTATGAGAGACATAATCTAAAAAAAACTGGAAATCACGTTGTAGGATTTTAAAAATTATTTATTTATATTCTACTGCTGCTAATACGTATTTGCACATATGTCTATCAGCTAGAATTCTGCCCCCCAAAGACCTGTTAGTCCAACTTTAAATATTTCATCTCCACTTCAATTATGCCTCATTTCCACTGAGCAGTACGGTCTGGTGCAGACCAGTATTTTGAGTAATTCCATTATAAAATGGACCCATTAAGCATTAACCATACTATTTTTGGACCCCCATTGTTTGTAAGTCTATTGAAAAATGGGACAATCTGGTTAGCGCGGAGCAGTTCAAACCTTTTGATGGTGGAAGGTCATTATGACAGAAGAACGCATCTGTATTCCCCTTTGTCACCTGCAGCGTTCTCTTAAACAACAATTAATGGTTTAAATGTACGAAGTACCAAAAATCAGGTGAAAAAATGAGCTGCTGGATGATCTCCACATTTGCTGTTAATGTTAGCGTCACCCTCCATGCGCCGTGACAGTCCAACTTTGAGTAAAACGCCCACCAGAATTGCCTGGTCCATTCTAAACCGAACCGTACTATACTGGACCATAGTGTACTGCTCAGTGGACACAAGGCTTTATTATCCCAAAATAGAAACACCTGTTTGAAGTTCATAAAGACACCTGTCCACCCCATACAATCAGTAAGACTCCCAACTACTAACAAGGCCAAAGATCTGTCCAAAGACACCAGAGACTAAACTGTAGACCTCCACAGACTGGGTCTCCATGACAGATTTTAACTCATGGGGTCTCAATGATCCCAAAAACAGGTGAAGAACATTTTTTTTAATTAATTAATTAATTTAATTATTTATTTCGTGTTAAAATTAAAAATGTTTGAGAACATTGGAATATCTTATCAGTGATTTTCTTGTGAAAATCCTGATGCAGCCCAGCCTCACCCAGACTCTGCCTCCTAAATTGAGTTTGAGACCCCTGATTTAGATGATCCAGAGGAATCATGGGAAAAAGTCATATGGTCAGATGAGACCATAAATATCACTTTTTTTTCTTAATTCCACTCACTATGTTTGGAATGTTTTTTTTGCTTTTTTTCATTCCAGGATTGTCTTTATTGCAAGCAGGCATGTGAGGCACTGCCTCTCCTGCCATTACAAAATGTCATCATGAAATATATAGTAATAATAAAATAAACGCTGACTCAGTATGACCACTGCTTACTGTCATCTGGCTCCAACATGGCGCCGTCTGTATCATGAAAATAGGAGACATAATTAACAAAATTTGGTTGGATCTATGGGTGACGTCACACTCACTCGGTCCAGTTCTCATAAACAGTGCATGGTTCCTGTGCAAGGAGGAGTTGTTAGATTCCACTCTAGGGATATTTTATCTGTACTTTTTTGAGTCTCTTTTTAAGCACTTTGGTTATATTCAAATTCTCTAACTACTAAAAAACTATATGGAGTGTATAGTGCCCTGGATTTTAAAAGCAGTTCAGACATTAAAATCACTACTTTACTTTCATTTTGCTAAACAGCGGATACGACTTCACAGATTGCATGAAGTGAATATCTAATCAATACGAACATTTCAAAACATCTACATGTGACTCCACTGGGCTAGTGAAAATGTTGATGTTTTATTAAAAAATGACATTTAGACAGGTTTTTTATCACAAAAATTGTTTGATCGCAATGCATTGTGGTCTGTATTTGCAAATGTAGTGAGCATTGATGCTTCTAGTTTTTTGCAAAGACTTCTAGAAAATTTCCAGTGCACCCCACTTTGGAATTTTAGATTCGGACAGCACTACAAAATGGGGAATGCACTATATAGTGAGTAGGGGAGGAATTCACACATAGCCTTTGCCTTTAAATTAGTGTTTTCTTGCTTTAATATATTCATAGCAAGTGAAAAATGCTAAACAAATAAAGTTTGAAGCTTAGAATAAAGTAAAAGTAAACCAACTATGAGAGACATGGGAACATGGAATCACATTTTAATAGTTAATGCTGTCATGATGCCGTTTTTTTTTTCATTATGTTATGATAGACTGAGAGTACAGGTTTTAGCTAAGTATGAAAGACATAATTTTAATGTTATATTTGAGCTGCTGTAATCCTTGCCTCACCTGCATGTTTTACTTGATCCCCTCCTGTTTAC
>NC_050532.1:4159329-4163037 GCF_002922805.2 Oryzias melastigma | reverse complement strand
CTGTAGTGTACTAAACATTTTTACCTGGGTCAGCATCATTGTACTGTGATACTGATGAAACATTACTAGCCACAGAGAAAAAATCTAAAATCATATTCTGTGAGAGCAGCCCAAGATGAGACAGATGCTGGAGGAATTTGGGTCGGTAACTGAAAATGAGATTTAGGCCCCAAAAAAGACTGAAACGCGCAGAGAGCTATGATGAACTGGCAGAGACTGTGAAGCAGACAAGGCAATAAAAACAGCTGGATCCAGATGGAGCACATCAGCTAAATTGCAGCACTAGGGGATGAATGTTGAAGACCAAAAAGGTAAACTCTGAAGGCGGGAAAGCACCTGACAGCCTCATTCAACAAAACCAGAATGGATCAGTTTGAGTCTTTTGGACCAAAGAAAAACAACTAATGGTGTTAAGGTAATTTGTTTGGAGGGACGGAAAATCGTACAGACTACTGAAATACATGTTTTTGTTTGTTTTTACTGTCATGGTTTTCTATTTTCACTGATGATGATAGGTTCGATTTTACTGTAGTTTTTAGTTCTAAACAGGCTTTAACGCCCCTATTACATTTTTTATTTAAAAGAAAATTCCCATTAGTGTTTTAATTACGATTACGACATTTTTAACCAAATGTCTTAAAAATGGAAAAATTAGAAAAAAATTGCATTCATTGAAAAAAACTTTTTGCACTTGGAGGTGGTGGTTTTTGAGTCAAACAAATAAATTGACATATTTTGCAAAACTGTGATGGACACACCTTTTTCTTTTTTAAATAAACGACACACGTGACCAACAACCAGATAACCACGAAGTCCCACAGCATCACACAGCTCATCAGAAGTTGAGCGTGTCATTCAGAATTGTTGGATCCACAAATTCTCTGTAAAATCCCAAAACCACCATTTCTCAAAATCTCATTTGTAGCCGCTCTCCCGTAGCTTGCCACTCCATCACCTGAATAAGACGCCGACGTCTCCTTTGATAGATGATGGTGAGCTTTAGCTCTGTGGCAGAAATTTGACTGTATTTGCTGTAAATCAATTCACATCTGTCGCCGTTTTTTTTGAATGACTTATCACATAAGTTGTTTTTTTTATTCACATAATTGTGAATTTTTGACATTTCTAGAATTTCGATAAAGTTTTGCGCATATATGTAATGGAAACGCAGCTATTGACATGTTGAGAATTTTTTTTATTTTAATTTCCTCATTAATTTTGAATGGGAGATCAGATCTAAGTTGTTTAATATTTTTTATGTTTCAGCGCATAAAATGTTTGCAAAATAAAAAAAAAATAAAAAAACCCCTAGAAAGTGTGGTAAGCCAAACAATGGTATCGTTGATTTCAGGAAATGATTGTTACAATTTCTTTCTGAAAGGAAGTCCTCTGTGTTTCAGTACCAGGGCGTCACGCTGTGCTTGTTTATCCGAGTGCTAGCAGCCGATGGCGTCATGTCGCTCTGAAATCAATAGAAAAGGTCGAAAGGTTTAGATGATCTTTTCACAGTGCCGACCTCTCATTGCACCTGCTTTCATCTTAAATGTTATTATCAGTAATTATGGCTTTGATGAGTGTGTGTGGACTGTTTTTGAAGCAAACAAGCAGAAAGGGGCTCTTTGTTGGTCACAAAAACAATCACAAATCAAAAGGAAGGAAATAAAACTCAAAGCAAACATTGTGGTCAGAAATGCTGGGAGGACTGCCTTTGTTGTTGCCCATTAAAGAATAATGGCCGCTGTGATTTTTCAGAGCTGAATTGAATTGATCAATTGAGACATGTGTGACAACATATTGTCCAAGTTGTGCTGGAGGATGCTGACTGTTGAACATACAATAAAAAGGGAATCTGGTCGGTCTGTACAGGATTTTTCTTTGATGGAGATTGGTAAATATAGTATTTAATATAACACATTTTGTTCTACATTTTTTGATAAAAATAATATATATATATATATATATATATATGTATATATATATATATGATGTCAATAATTATTTTAATACAAATAAATCCAAAGACCTAATTCTCAATTTTATGCGCTAAAACAAGCTCAAACCTAAAGCATGAGCTAAAAAAAAAGACATGAAAGACACAGGATTAGTCTTCAAAAATAATGAAACTCTGATCTCAAACACACTGAAATAACAGACCAAAAGCAGCTGCTGTGATTACTAATCAAAATCTTGTGTGACCTTTGACTGAATCCAGGACATGTAGCTGAAGAAAAAACACTAACAAAAAAATAGAATGTGAAAACATGACTAAATACCCCAAAGGTTCAAGAGTATTCTTTTTGCCCTGAAACGGATCTGCAACCTTTTATACCAAGAGAGCCATTTGGTCCAATTTCTTTCAAACCAAAACCCAGTGAGAGCCACCAAATCCCACTGAAGCTCCAAAAGCCACGCCCCCTTAGCGGAGATTCTGAAAACAGAGGCTTTAGATCAACATGAAACATGGCTTTTTAAGACATTTAGGTTGTTGGATGTTGGTTGATTATAAAAACTTCATAATCATAATTAAAACACTAGCGGGGATGTTTTTTTAAAAGGACAAAAACTTGTCGTAGGGAGACATTAATGTGTTGCAAGCAAGGTTGGGAGTTACAGGTATTGTGAATACGCTAACACGGCTAACATGTAGCGATATTTGACTGTGTGTTTCATTTGTTTACCAGATTTGGAGTAAGTGCCCTAATGTTAGTTTTTGTGTTATCAGTCTGGTTTTATTTTTAATGTGCTGCAAACAAGGTTGGGAGTTACAGGTTTTGTGAAAAGGCTAATGCAGCTAACATGTAGCGTGCTCGACTTTGTGTTTTTTTTTTTTTATTCATTTTTTTAGGCTTACTAACAAGGTTGGGAGTTTGCATAGTCACAGCAACATTTGTTTGAGCGTTATCAGTCAGTTTTCTTTTAATGTGTCGCAAACTAGAATTGTTGATTGCTACACTAGCATGTAGCATGCTACAAACAAGTTCTAGATTTACAGTGAATGTCGTTAATAAACTCTTCAGGCTCTGTTCTTGCTTATTGTGCGTTATAGTTTGGTGTGCCTTATACATAGCCAGTTTGAAAATAAAGCATTCATTGACAATAATGTACTCAAACCTGGTGCGATCACTGCAGAGAACAAAAAAAAAAGACAGGACAACCAGGAAAAAACTGCAGAAACTGAACCAAATTTTACACATTTAATCCCTCTGAAAACTTAATTTTGCTGTTTTTACACTCTTAATACGCCAAATGATCCTAAATCCCTTAAAAAAAGACAACATAATGGTACCAACTCTATCTGCTTCTTTTTTTTTCTTTCTTTCTTTTAGGAGTCACTGTTCCTACTGCGATTTTCTCCTGCACACACACAAGTAATGCATTGTTAACAGGTTTACTTCTAAAATGACATTTAAAAGAAGTAAGAACTTTTTAGTATGAATGTCAAAGCAAAAGTTAAACTGCAAACAGTTCAACAGTTCTCCCCTTAGCTGGATTTGTAACACACCAGTCCATGACACTGAGGTATATTTCTGAACCAATGAGGCTCCAGACAAAATGACAGCTTTGTGTTTTGAGTTTAACATGTATTTTTCAAGCACTTTTTTAAAATGTGTCCCTTTCAACTGTTAAGTCCTGTCTTAAAGTTCTCCCATCCATACTACTTAGCAGTACTCACACTAGGGAATGTTTTGCCTTTTTTTTTTTTTTTTT
>NC_050532.1:4090960-4159276 GCF_002922805.2 Oryzias melastigma | reverse complement strand
TACGTAACACTGTGAAGTAGATCAGAGAGCAAAGCATGACCTATTTTCCAGGCTCTTTGGGGACAATGTTTCATTTCTATGCTCTGCAAAGTAAAATTCCTCCACCTTGTAACTGCTTTATATTTCTTGTAGTGTGTTGAAAGGCGGAGCTGTAGTAGATCACCTTGGCTGTCACCGAAACGTGCTTTTTTTAACGATACAAAAATACTCGCCACATGTTTCTTATATCACATGTTCCCTGTTTGTTTTGGTTCCAGAAGCACTTTGTAGTTCTAGTTATAAAAGTCTTCTACTTGCTTCTGTGTGGCCACCAGCTCTACTTCCGCCTCTCTTGTTCCTCTGTTTCTCTTCACCTTCGGTTACATAAAATGTTGTGAAGGTCTGGCTGTGTGGGCTGCAGAGTTGAAGTGGGCCTTACCATTTTCTGAACTTTTATTCACTGAGCGCTAAGAAAATTCCTCAGCCAACTCAGTGTTATAGAGCACAATAATATTTAAGAAACTGCCAGGCACATCACCACATCTTCTTTAGCTGATACCGCTGTAGACATTTTGTCTTTTGCACAAGCTTATTTTGTGACTTTTAGTTTATTTAGTTATTACAAGTTAACTGTAATAGAGACATTTGTAAAACTTAGAGAAAACATGCATGTTCACTTTTTTATTTTTATGTTCAGTAGGAAAGAGCCTCCATATGAAATTTTGAGGAACCATGTTTACCATATAATAGGACATTCAGGATAAATTGCACCGTCAATGAATGGTTGGGTTATGTTCACAATAACACCCTACCTTGTTTGCAGTAGAATTAATCCATATACACTATAAGGCAGTTAAGTGTGCCTTGTGTTCTTTGTTGTGATTGGCTGTTGACCCTCTCAATAAATTCCTTCGTGTCATGTTTCCTAGTAGATATTTGTTTCCATTGTTTGTCATTTTGCAGCCCTGGTGCAGAGGTAGGACGGTCGATTACTGATCAGAAGATTGCAGGTTTGATTCCCCTCTTGCCCCTCCATCTGTCGACGTGTCCTTGGGCAAGACACTGAACCCCACATTGCCTCTGGTGGAAGGTTGGTGCCAGTGTTATACAAGTACACGACATTTACCATTATTTACAACTGGACTTTATTTTTTTATGAACTTTTGAGCTTTGAGAGAGTTTCAAAAATGTGATAAAAGTATATGAAGTGTGTAGTGAGTGGTTATAAGGCCTTAAAAAAACATAATTCTACTTCAAGGATTTTACATATCACGTTTTTAAATATATTACTCCCTGCGGTAAACTGGTACCACAATACTTATATTGCCTTTCTTTAAGCCTCATAGTGCTTTACAGTTTATGTAGTCCCATCCATCCATGCACACACTTCAATGTCATGCACGGTGCCAACCTAAAACCACCAGGAGCAATGTAGGGTTCAATGTCTTACCCAAGGACGCTATGATGCACGAGTGGACAAGGTGTCAACTGAACCCGTGACCTTCTGATCAGAGGTCAACCGCTCTACCCCTGCACCACGGACACCACCACCATTTTTATTAAAAAATAAACTTGAAAAATCTTTGTGACTGTTCAGATGTCTACATTATGAGCTCTGTCATGTCAAGGTTTTATTATTTGCCATATATGCTTCAACTTATATTGAGACAAATTTGAATTCTTGTGCAAAGCTCTCTGAGTCATTGTTTAGGTTTAGGGACAAATAGGAATTTCTGTACAAGTTTAAATAACAGTATAACGATTGCAAAGTATATACATAAGAAAAAATTAAATAGAATCAAACAGAAAGTACTAAAAGGCCCAGGTTCACTGGTGGGCTGGAAGTAGTCCAAGGGTAATGTGAAGAGTCTGAATATTGCACATTCCCCAATTTCTAAAAGATACATTGTACATTTATTTGCAGTGAGGTAGTCTTTTGATATATTTTCAGTTATTATTTTTTACCACCAGTCTGACTGTGGCAGAGAAGAAGCTGTTAAAGAAGCAAGTTCCATGGGCGAGGATGACGTATGTGCAGCATTTGTGTCTGAGCAGGAAGTGAGCCGTATGGAGCGGGTCTCTGAAGATTTCATCTCCTCTTCTTCTGCAGCGCTGCTCGTAAATAGATTCCATGGAAGGAAATTTTGTCATGGTTATCCATATATATATATACTATATATATATGTATATGTAAGTGAAGATAATACCACTCATTAGCTCATCATCTTGCCCCTTTTAAGTGGGTTGAATATTTTATTTTTTTGGGCAGATAGTATTTTGTATTACCAGTCTTCAAATCTAGAGCTGTTGTGACTTTCCCCACATGAACAGGGCTGTTTGTTCAGATGAGTTGCATTGTTGCCCATAATGTTGAGGAGGTGAATTCCCATTTTTGTCCACCAGATCAGCAAGGAATCCAAGAGCTTTCTTCTTTCAACAGTAGGCACCAAACGTGACCACAAGGCAATGGACGAAAGAGGGGGTCATATGTTTAAAACAAAACGTGTGTAACTTTCATTACATAAACACATTTATAGAGTAGACATACATCAATGGCAAATTTATTTCATATACAAAACATCAAGATTGATTGCACAACAGAAATAATCAAGTCTAATGTCTTTAGCAAGGAGAAGATTTTTAATTTTGTTTGCTAAATATATGATATATTTGCATTTTTCTATCCAAAGGAAAGGAGGTTTTGCAGTTTTCTTTATACAAATTTATTTATACAACTTTTTTTTTTTTGCTTAATTTACTTCAGTTGTTTTATCTATAATGATTCTATTTTTGTTTTAATATAATTTAGAGTTTCCATTTAAAGGAACATTGAGTTTTCTGTCTGTACACTTCAACATCCTCTTCCATCATATTCCTTCAATGGTCTTTTCATTTTGTTTGTACTTTGTGCAAATTTGAAAGACAGCGAAGTGCACAAAAAAAACGTTATCTTGAACCACATTCCCTAGTTATTTACCTTCTTGAGGGAATTCCTTAATCTCTTTTATTGCTTCCGCTGAAGGTTCTTATGTTGGAACCATGTTTCCTGTCAGTCAGTCAAGTGCGACTGTCTATAAAAGCATGCAGGAACTCTCTTCCTAACAGCAGACTCATTAGCATGTTTGAGTGAATAAGGAGACAGCTGGTGTGGGCTCCAGTGGATCTCATGACCCCAAACAGGATGGAGCAGGAACTGAAAACAAGTCAGTGGGACTGAAGCTGAAGAGTTTGGCGGGAAATTAGCTCTATAAATTACAGCACACGCAAAATACTTAACCTTTTATGGATTAAAAGTCTCACTGGAGTATAAGTCGCAGCCCCACGACAGAGTAATAGGGCCAGTTTAAAAGCGATTTTTTTTTTTTTTAACTAAGACTTTAAATATTGTCAATTTACGAGAAAAAATTGTATATTTATGACTTTAAAGATCATAGGCTAAATTTACGACTTTTAATCGTAACAGGGCGAGGCCAGTAGAAAAGTGGCCAATCACACACAAGTTTCTGTTTTGTTTGTTTTTTTTATGTCATACAATAGAGCTGTGAAAGAAAAAGCCTGGACCAAGATTTATGAGATTTACACCACCTCAATATTTTGTATCAATGATCTTCTAACTGTAGGTGGTGGACATGCACTACTGAACAGTAGAAGAAGAAGAAAAAGCTCGTCCAGTGTGAACACCACATGGCCGGAGGGGACATAGCATCAAATGATTTAACTTGAGATATTTTCCTTTACTGTGAAGTGCAGAAGCGATGCTTATGGGTACAGTGTGTCACATATAAAGTACAACTCAGTCTTTGTTAATCTTTCTCAGGTTCAGCTGTGGCCTGTCTTTTGGAGGAGTGCAGGACTTGATGGAGCTCATTCATAACCTGTGGTCCGCCTGCCATCAACGGACAAAAACCACACCCCAGGAGTGAAAGACACAGTTTGCTCTCAGCCTCTCCACTACTGTGAGTATTCTTTATTACTCAGGTTTTCTCCCTCCTTTCAAGCAGCAGCATCATTCCTCATGATAGCCCACAAGCTCACTTCCACTTCTGTCATCCATCTTCATTTCTTTTTGGAGAGTAATCTAAAGGAACCAGGGTAACAACAAATCACAACCCACTCACAACACATTTTACCTCTGTTGTGAATGTTGTTTTCATTTCTTATCAATAAACCTACATTTTTATTTATTTTACAGTTTTTTTTATATGTGGCACATATAGGGATTATTTTTTATTGAAAAAAGGCATCGTATCAAATAGCTTCTCTAATTAAATGGTTAGTCTAGAAAAAGAGGGTTTCATTTACAGTCAAAAGCTCAGTTGGACTTGTGAAGGCAACATAATCACGACGACTTTCTGTCTGTCGGCTCCTGCTTTTGTTTCCTAGGTAGAGGGCGTTGAAAGTGTAGTTTGCTTTTTCAAATATCAAAATGTTAAAGAAAACCAACATCTTTGATCAGTTTTATTAGCAATAGTAAAGAAAACAATTCATGAAAATGTTTTGGGAAAGTTGAATGGAAAAGCATAATTCCAAACTACGTTTCATTTTGACATATCATAATTTGTGCTTCATAATTTTATCCTTAGTTGATATGGGTTAATTTTGAACGATCCAATTCACTGATCTAAACTGGATCCAGGACATCTTTAGCCAAAACTTCAACCAGTAAGAGTCAGATATAAATGCCTGTTACTGAAAAGTACAGATTAAGTTTTCCAGATTCCTTGTATATGCTGCAAGATAATCAAGTTTACATCTGTAGATGGTTGGGTCTGGTCCCTCAGCAGGCTGTTTGCCTCAGAAGTGATGTTGGCCCAACCTGCGGGGTCAAGAATGACCTCCTAAAATGTTACCACCAGGACATATCATCTGCATCCACATTTCCCGTGCTGTTAATTCAAAGAATGTACCCTGCGGATGGGGCGAACACAGTCCAAACAATGAGAGTGGTGGGCGGCAACCCTTACTTTGGGTTTCGGCGTGGTTTTTCTGAGGTCTGTGCCACACAGTACAGACCTTTGGCAGCGTTCTGTGGTCAGCTGCTCATCGCAATGGGGGACAAGTCCTTTGAAAATTAGTCTAGATTTGTTGAAGACAGACCGAGAGAGCACATATGGTTTCAACTTATTGATGCTTATGTCAGTGCCGTAGCACAGGACGAATTAGACCTGGATGTTCTGCTCACGGATGAAGAAATCCATTAACACCGTGCGATGCTCGCAATTGCAGTGGCCTATCCGGTCAACGCAGAAGTGGCCACGTAGATGGATGGCTTCCCTGAGCTCAAAGATGTCCAACAGAGAAGGAGAGAGGTGCATGTTGCCAAACAGGGTTGCTCAGATGATGAGCAGTCATCCGATTCTCGTGACTCCGGACCTCCTCAGTCACCCCCAGGTGATGGGCAAGAGGCGGGCGAGACGGGCAATGACCTGTCTGGGGGAAGCGATGATGGTGGAGATGGAGGGCCGGCCCATTTACATGGAGCAGACAGTCAAGTCCCAAACAATTATTGTTTCGAAGACACCCACGACGAATCCTGCATCCACTTTAGTCAACCACGCAGCTGCACTAGACCAGGCGACGACCTTCCCAGAGAAACGGCCTGCTGCACCACAACCCCATCTCCAAGCACCACCGACTGCACCCATGCAGTCCAAACCTGCTCTGGTTGCAGGATCATAATTATTATCTGAGCATACTTTTGGCGGACAACCTCTTTCCGACTATCAGGGCAGTGCAATCATATACTGGCAGATTTTTGGCCAATTCCAGCCCAAACCAGAAACATTTAACTTCTCTGGGGCCCAGTCCTATGTCTGGTGCCACGGTGGCACGCCATAAGGCTATTATACCTATCTCCTGTTCCCCTCATTCAACATTGCGAGTTACAATGAGTCAGCCAGCACAGGTCCAGGAGTGTCGTCAAGCAAGCCTTCTTCTGTTGCAACTACTCTCCCGAAGCCGTCAGCCTTTTTTAGACAGCAGGACTACCACCAAAAAGCATTCTTCTCTGACACATCAGCGCACAGTGAGCAGCAAGGCCGAAGAAGCGAGAGGGGGCAGAGAGGGAATGATGGCTCATCCACTGAACACCAAAAGCGTCCACAATTGGTCAAGCAGAGCAAACCCGCAGGAGCGCCAACCACTTGTGGGGTCGGACCCGTACAGGACCCGTCTCGCACCACCAAGCCCTTGCCATCCGGGCAGCCTGGGGCAGATAAAATCATCGTGAGTCCTTCAACAAAGATCCTTGCCCTTCTCCACCCACCACAGATGGAGGCAGTCGCTCAACCAGGATCTGGTTACCAGACAGAAAAAGAGGGGGATGGTCTCCAGACAACCAGTGTGGTTACAGACGGACTGGATAGCACATTCATATGTTTTTGAGCATGCCGTGCAGCACACGGACGCTATTTCAGTTGGTTGGGAGGCAGAACTTGCCATCACCACAGATTAGTAGTTCATTTCGGACATTCACCGGAGAATGCATAGAGTTATCGTGTGTTCTAAATGCTGTGGAGAAGAGAAAACTCCAGAATTGTGTAGTTAAAAATTAGCGACCGCCCCTCACTCAATGGTGAGCAGTGGCAAGCAGCGGCGGCAGGGAAACCGGGCTGTCATTCAGCGTCAGGAAGCACCATCAATGGCAGGACAACTAAGCCTTATCCAGCAGCGGGCAGCACCAGCAGCGGCGGAGTGACCGGACCTCACCCAGCAGTGAGCAGCTGCCCATCCTGTAACTGCTCACTGCTGGGTGGCGAAGACTGTTCTGCCCGGCAAGGTGCACGACGCGGAAGGGAGATGCCAGGCAGTAGAGCAGATGGAAAGGGCAAATAAATGGCCACAGCAGATGACTTGGAAGAGATCAAATGATCTCTGGACTTTATTTCAGGTAAGCTGACTAAACTAACATCTCAACAGGAGCGAATGATTGATGATATGGAAGAAGTAAAAGCATTAGAACTACTGTTGATTGAAAAAGACAAAAAGATAGCAACTCTAGAGCAAAGAGTGGATGAACTTGAGCAATACACGAGAAGAGAAAACCTAGTGATATCTGGGTTAGAAACTTGTGACAGAAGCTATGCAGCAGTAATAGTAAACACTGATTTAACAGAAGATGCTCCTGAAGAACAAGAGACACTTGAGCAACAAGTTATCAGCTTCCTACGCAGCAAGAATATGAATGTACATAATTAAGCCATTCTATTTGTCACACATTACCCAAGAAATCCTATAAGGCAAACCTGACAATCATCATTAGATTTACTGGCAGAAAAGTGAGTAATGGTATACTACAACAAGCAAAATAGTTGAGAGGGTCTAATCTTTACATAAACGAGCATCTAACAAAAAGAGAAAAAAATGGCACCATTGCCAGAGAGGCAAGGATATTAAAGAAACAGAAGAAAATTGTATCCTCTTGGACCAGGAACGGGAATGTGTGGATCAAAGAAAAACAAGGGTCACAAGCCAAAATGATAAAAGAATGAAAGAAATTAGAAAAGTTTACTAACTGAGGAAAGTTTAAGTAAAATGGCATTGAACAAATTAAAATGAAACCAAATACATTCCATAAATGCAAATTAAAGCAATTAGATGCCTACAAATAAAAGAAAAATACATAATATCTACTTATGGATACAGAAATGAATATACAACGTTAACCAGATAAAACATATGACTTGGGACAGGAATTATATGGAAATCTACCACTACATCTAGAAAATGTATGTAAGTGTTACAATGACCTAGATTTGAATGAGTTTATCCCTAAAGGAACTCTATCAATCATCCATTTTAACATCAGAAGTCTGACTTGTAATCTTGATAAAATTCAGGAATTGCTAACACAAAATGATCAAAGATTTAACATCACTGCAGTATCCGAGACATGGTTGAAAGATGAGGACGCTGATGCGGTTCATATAGAGGGATATGACATGTATTGTTTAAACAGAAAAAATAAAGCAGGTGGTGGGGTCGCACTGTGTGTAAAAAAGACTTAAAATATAAATGTATTGACAAAATGACATCTCTCAGTAATGATATGATGGAAATAATTACTGTGGAAATCATTTTTGAAAAAAAACAAAAATTATCCGTGTTAGTTGTGTTTACAGAGCACCAGGCACCTGTGTTTGGTTATTTACAGATATGATAACCACATTGTTTGGTGGACTCTGGAATAAGTCTGTCTATGTATGTGGGGACTTTAATATTGACTCGGGTAACTTAAGCGTGTCAAGGATTAGTCAGGATTTTGTAAACTCTTTGTATAGCCTGGGACTATGTCCTCTGATAAACAAACCGACTAGAATCACAGCACAAAGTGCAAGAATTATAGAAAATATATTTCCAGATGTTTTAAAAGATCTGGGAAAAAGTGGCATAGTGATGACGGATGTTAGCGATCATCTACTAGTGTTTAAATTGTTAGAAGAAAATAGAGGTAACATTAAAGCGACATGGGGAATTATTTAATTATAAACAGGGTGCAAGGATCAAACACATTTTGAAAAAGAAGTTATTAATAATTTACACTACACAAAGGATATAGCTGATTAATTTAATAATCTTTTTGTTAGTGTTGGATCAAACTTGGCCAAAAATCTTACAACCAATATGGATCAAGAAGCAGGTGAAACTTTAAAAGATGATGTAAAGAGCATGATTTTAAATGCAGTTAATGAATGAAATTATAAACATAGTGAAGAAATCTGTGAACAAAAGATCAACTGATTATGACAATTTGGATATGACTTTAATGAAAAATATAATCTAACACATTTTACAACTAATCACTTATATATGTAATTTATCATTTTTAACTGGAACTTTTCCTGATGGGATGAAAACTGCAAAGATAATACCCATTTATAAAAGTGGAAACAAACACTATCTAATTACAGACCGATATCCCCGCTAAAGCAAATCTCCAAAATATTGGAAAAATTCTTTGTCTTCAGATTGGATGAATTCCTTGAGAAAGAGGGTACCTTGAACAGTAGTCAGCACGGGTTCAGAGGAAATCACTCCACAACATTGGCACTAATGGACTTAACGGAAGAAGTATCTACAGCAGTCAAAAAAAAAAAAAAAACAAACAAAAACACATCATCAGTATCTTTATTGAAGAAGAGAAAAGTTAACATAACCACACCCCTGATCCCAAACCCCAGAACCATACGTTAACAAGGGTGGCGAATGGAAGCGGCCTCCGTTCCGCGCTGCTCTGAGGCACTTCGTCATCCAGTGTGAACAGGCGTTATGCTCCTAAAATATATTATTTTATTTTTTTTTACTTTTTATAAGTAATACATTTCTAGAAAAAAAAACAAGTTCTGGTTTTGACTTCAATCAATTTGGACCTTTGAATTTCTGTCCAACCTGCATAACCTCTTCTGGGTGTCACTTCATAACACGGACAGATGAGATTAGTCCCAGCAGTTAACAAATGACCAACATCCTTCATACTAATCCTCCAGCTGTCAGACAGGGAGGCAGGGAATACTCCTGTTCCTTCACTCCAGATCCGTTTACTAATCACACTCCCACTCCAGATTACCCATTTTCTCCACATGAGCACACAGACACTTTAAAAGAGGAAAACGAAGTTTCCAATGTAATCCAATCCAGCAGCTCCACTTTTACAAGCCAATGATTTATTAGTATTTCATTACAATCTAATTCTCCAGGAACAATATTTGTTTACTCT
The DNA here is from genome assembly GCF_002922805.2 of Oryzias melastigma. NCBI lineage: Eukaryota > Metazoa > Chordata > Actinopteri > Beloniformes > Adrianichthyidae > Oryzias > Oryzias melastigma. The sequence goes on along the minus strand of NC_050532.1, from coordinate 4,149,582 downwards.
GAATTTTATTGTGCGTACCAAATTAAACTAGGATGAATTATACTTCAGAAGCTGTCTATTCTGTTTTCATTTAAAATAGGGACGTACCTATTTGTAACAAGAGAAAAATACATGATATTAAAGAGGAGCCCCTTGAAAGGAAAAACAAATTCCAAAGTACTTTAACTTTTAAAGTCACTCACACGGTTGTTTTTTTTTATCACTTTCTCAGCTTCAATAATTAATTAAAAGCATTTTGCTGCAGAGAAAATCAATCACGACGCATGAATCATCATACAAATTCATGCAAAATCGTTCCCAGCAAAATGATGAAATTGCAAACAGTAGTAGTCTAACACTCCTCCTTTTTCCCCGCTTCAGGCTAAGAGCTCTCCTCCTCTGTCCTTCTCTCTCGCTGTGTCTTTTAAGACTTTTTTTAACCTTTTGTCTCCTTTTCTAGTGTTTAGATTATTTTCAATGAGAGTTCTTCTGCCTACTTTTCAAGGTAACAGTAAGGAGATCTTTATGAAACATGCTGCCTTTTATCATAACTATACATTGTTATCAGAATTCTAAAATATTTTTGAGAAGATTTAAAAGCTCTGTCACACAGCCTAATATTTACTTTACATGTGATAATCCATTTATTAGGACAATAATCCACTAATGAAACATGTGCGAGTAAAAAGCTTTTTTGAATTGAACTCCCGACTGCCCTTAATCCCTGAAATCCAACAAAAACTAAAAGTAATTACTAATGCACATGTTTGTTTTCTTCTTTTTGGCTTCACTTTTGTACAATCTTAATATTCTGTTTCCTTTCCTTGTCCTACAGGTCAAAATTACCCACAAATCTCCCAAATAAAGCAGGTTCATTAGAATTAGGATCTAAGATGAAAAATCCTGTTGTAGTGAGACTAATAAGTATTTCAACACTTTCAAATTCCCCACTTACAAATCAGGTAGGGATCGGAAATTTTTATTGTGGGTACATTTCCACTGTCAGAGACACTATCTACAAGCACATCTGGAAATCACATTGCATAATTTTTAAAATAATTTGTTTGTATGCTACTCCTGTAAGTATTTAAACACCTGAGAAAATCGATGTTAATATTTGATAAAGTAGTGTTCGTGATTAAACAGGTCAAACATCTCCTGTAGTTTTCCACCAGGTTTGCAGGTGGAGGTGTACTTGGGTGTGTGTGTAAAACTTTTTACCTGCAACACAATACTAGTGTTTTAATAGTGCAAAAAAGTATATTAATATTGCTATATATTTGCAAACAGTTACAAGAGAGAACACCAACTTTTTTTATGACTGTAGGCCCAAAAAGACAACAGAAAGTAGTGATGATTAATGTCTGTTATTACATTTTAGAAAAATAGCATTTGCTCAGCTTGATTTCCATATTTCTGCTAAATAATTCAGTCAACGTGTTCCCTCTGTCTATATGGAAAGGGTCAGAGTGGATTAAACCACTGTCACAGCAGTATCTTTCAGCAAGACGGCCAGACAAGTGAGGGCCTCTGGGCCTCAAACCAAATTTAGCCAGGGTTTATTGTATAAAATCTTCAAATATATGCTAATGTCAACATCGTGTCTTGCAAGGAAGAAGACCATACGAGACAGGCATTTGAAGGTGAAAGATGGGAAGTAACTGCAGCACTCCTGACTTAACTTTTTTTTTTTTTTTACAGGTTTCAAAACTTTGTGCAATAATGGGCAGAATGGGGAAGGGTAAAAATGTGTGAGAGCTATTCTGTTGTCTTGCATTTGTTGACCTCTTATAATAACATGAAATGCAAAAAATATTTAACAAAGCTTTTTTTTCAATGGGTATTTTTAATTCCTTCACATAGAACAGAAAAAAATAAACATATTTTAACCAAAATTACAGTGAATTTCTGATTTGAAGACTAGAAAAATCAAATTTTTAACATTAAATCTGGGTTCATATGAAATGTTGCTCACTGTAAGCATATTAATGTAATCAAGTGAACAGTAGAATAAATATAAACACTTCATCTCATTTTGATCTTAGAGAGAAATAAATAAGTTTATCTCGTAAGTCCCACTACAACATTATTTTTTCAAATGTAAAATCGTTCCCAGTGGTCTATTAATTCTGATTATGCTGTTTTAGCCAGAACCAGAAAGCCGGTGTCGTTTAAGACTTAGTTTTAGCAGAATAAATTCGAAATTTGCCTCTGGGTTGTGGGCGGGACTGCTGGTGTGGAAGCTAGCTCCACTTATTTCCCAGCAGTCCTTTGTTTACCCTTTCTCCTGCTAGCTAATAGCACTTCACATCCTCAAGCTAACCTTAGCGTAGCAATATCAGGTCTAGCCAGTCATATAGTTTGGAGCCAGACAGCAGCTCGGATAAGAATAAAGAAGATGTGGAATGGATCTCTGCGGTTATTGGATCTGCTGGTGATCTAACTCTATTTGAATAAAGAAACACTCAGAGACTCAGTTTTTATCTTAAATTAATTTATATATGTTCTCAATTGTGAGAAAGAATCTTTAAGGCTTTACATTAGGTTATAGGTGGCAACTTGTGGTAACAACCTGTAGCTACTTGACCTTCAGTCAATCACAATCAAGAAATCGTAGTTCTAAGAAAGTGACGTATAATATACATTTCATAACAAGGGCCTGCAGGGCCGTAGAAATTTCAACATGGGCTATATTTGGCCCATGGGCCAGACTTTGGACAGGCCTCCTGTCAAACTACTCCCAGTGGAGCCTCTACTCTTGCAAAGCAGAAATGATAGACTAAAGCTAGATCTACTCTGGTCCACTGGTCAAAAAAAAAAGAAAGAAAAAAAAGAAACAGGTCCATGTTTCAAAATAAAAGCTTCCAATGTACTTTCAAAATAAATTCAGTATATATGCATTTATATTTAAGGTGACATGCCCGCGTGAAAACGCCCGTTAACACAGCAGATAACACCGCTGTCTATTGACGCCGTAGGCAATTTGAATTTAGTTTTGGAAGTACAAAGACATAACATCATTAATGAAACAAAAAATGCATTTTACAAAGACTTTACAAGGGAGGTGGTAGGACAAATCACTCCTTAGGAAGCCAGGGAGACGAACCATAGATGCAACGGAGACAATGGTAACTATGACGGCCCTGAGACTGACTCCCCACGCAGCTCAAGCGAGATGCACCATGGAGGGACCACTGTTCATCAGGCGTAAATCAGGGTGTAGTCATTTTAGTGTTTTGACTGTTAAATAAGACAAACCTCAACAAAACATTAAGCAGATAGAAAATCTGATCACTTATGCATTGGAGTGTCTCTCTAAGTCTTTGGTCATAGCTCTGAGTTTTATTAAGTTGCTCCTAATCTGTGCCATCAAACTGAGCCATTGTGTTTGTGTTTCTCCTTAGAAAGTGTGTGAGGCGGTTAGAGATGAGGAGTCCACATTCAACTGCGAGTGCCCTGTATAATAAAGTGTAATTGTTTTACACGCTCAGTGCTGATATCCTGCAGGCATTTTCAGGGATGGATTGAATATTATTTCCATTTTCGGTTCTATGTGGATGAGTCCTTGCCCCTACCACTAATAAGCAAATCCACCACACTTTAAGGACTGGCTTAATTACTGGCTCTCGGCTGACCTTGCTGTTTGAACTTAGCTTTAGAGCATCAATTTCTATGTTAATGAACACTGGAGGCACAGGGACGGGACGATAGTTTCCAGCAAAATTGACAGCCCAAAGAGGACGTTTGTGATGATGAGACTGTTAAGTAACTTTGTGTTGGAGTAGATCACAAATGGTCTGGAGAGCTATATCACAAGAGAAAAGCATCTTTCTTTTAAAAAATAAAAAAATAGCATATTTTACAGACTGTAGGTTGCTCTAGAGTATAAGTTGTAAATGCCAAAAATCCATAATAAAGAATGAAAACATGTATCGACCTTTCATTTGAGCAAATATTATTGTAACAGTTTCTATTTTGGTTGATGTTATTTACACGTAATTTTAGTGCGATCAGCACAAAGCCGATAGAAATTCATGTTGGCCACATTTAATGCCTTCAGCAAAGACACACTTCCCTGCTTTCCCCCTAGACATTTTAATTGCTTCCCGGCTAAATTTACTTGTTGTTTTAGGGGATATTTTAGGGGATAAAATACGCAGAGGGGACCTGAACCATACGTTCATATCTGACAAGTTGGGTGAGAAAATGTGAAGATGTGAACACTATGGGCTAAATGCATTTTCAATAACCCGCATTCAACGCGTTCTTCATAACAAAAAATATAATTCATCGCTGAAATTCCTTAATTTCAATCATGTAATAGTCGACTCACAAGCAACAAGACTGGATTTGTGCCGGGGGTTACTGCTACCAGCCAGGTCTCACTTTCTACAGTCCCACATCTCATTTGCAAAAAAGTGCAGATGGCTCTAATAGAAAATCACTGCGTAAAATGTCCTCTTTGCCTCCTTAAACAAGCATATTTTACATGTAAATGTTTGTCTGAAAAAGGAAAGCGTATTGCACTCAGTTGTCTTGTACAGAAGTCACCACTGAAGCCTAGAAAATGAAAAACGTTTCCTTCGACAATTTGCTAGGTAAGCAATAAATCATCCTTCATTTCCCTATAACATCATTGCTGAATTTCCTGTGTGTGGAGAATGGCACGGTCGCATTACTGACAGTTTTATTTGTCAACAGTACAACATATAACTTTGCTCATTTGTTTCCACCATCAAACATTTTTTGCAAATAGGTTTGTGTGAGTCAGAGCGACTTACTGAACATTTTTGATTTGCAATGCTCTGTGTTGTTGTTGTTCCCTTTGTACTATGGGAAAAAGTGCATGTCTTAAAATCTTCTCACTCTGCTCCAATTAATATCTTTACAGCAGTGGACAAGTTGGAATTTTATAGAACAATGTAATTTTAATGGAGGTGTTTTACCAACCTCTACAGGCCTCCTTCTGGTCTCTTTTTGAATCAGGGGAGTTCTTGCTGATCGTATTAGTAATATAGTGTGTAATTTACCTAATCTTTACTCTATTTACCAAACGCACAACAATGGCACATCTCAGACAGAACAACCCAAATTCCCAGAGCACCTGTACAGGTCAACCCCCCGTATTGGTTCATGTGACTAACCCCGGGCTCCCACAGCAAGTGTTACAGCTCAGGTGTGATGTGGGAGTGGCCTAGCTACGGCAAATGACTCCCTTTGGCTACAGAATGGCTGCAGCCATAGGCTCTGCTGCTGACTTTGTGAAACTCTAAACTCACTCGATTGGTTAATTTATCATGATTTAGATCGTTAATAGCCCCAACTTCACAATAGGTGCTGTGACTCTTGCGAAAATTTGAACCCAACGAAAGAGATTCAGAGCACCAGAGATAGGCCAGATCGCAGAAGTCGGACAGGATTGGATGCAGTCGAGGTTCCTTTTGCAACTTTTAAAGTTACGTAAAGACTTTGGAGGTTGCATTGGAGCTGTAACAGTTGCCGTGGGAGCCTGGGGTAAGGCATAACACTGTTGCCAAACTGTAACCATCAGTTCAATTCAGAGTCTTGCCCCGAGCCTCTTTAACAAATTGGCAGGCAAGGCAGGAACCAGCAATCTTCCAATCTGAGGTCGCCGCTCTACCCCTCACCACGACCGCCCTATATATAAGAAGTTTTAAAGGGTAAAATATCAGTTTACGTTTTCAGTAAGTTATGAGCAGGTGTGACTAAAGAAAAAATAAGACCATTTTTAGAAAACCCTAAAGTCCACGGCCACAAAACTGCTTTTGACGCACATTATAGTATCTATTTTTGAATCTCTAATTGTGACATCAAAGGTATATCAGCACATACTGGCCAGACTGCTAAATGAGGGTTCTAATCAGAAGTATTTCTACAAATAAATATATTTTCAGCAATCTTTTCTTAAAGAAAAAAATAAAATCAATCACATGTGTGAATTCTGTTTAAAAATTAGCAAACATGGAGGACACTGCTTCTTTTCAAGACCCAATCAGAGGAAAATTTTGATTTGGGTTTTTTTTTTGTAACGTGTTCTTGTGGCATTTTTCCTAATGATGAATAAATAAATAAATAAATAAATACATAAATTAAGAAAAGTAGGATTCAAATTCTATTTTTGAGTATTTATTTTTGTAAATCGTTATGAAACAGAAGCAGACAAAAAATGCAGTTTGAAAAAGATTGTATTTGTGTAGTGAAAATACACAGGGCGGTCCACAATCTCCCTGTTCCGCTCCATTCTGATGCATCCATTTGCAGACACCTAGATCTATGTATGTCTTTGTTTTCCTCGTCTCAGCTGAAGTCTGGCTCAAAACTGAACGTCTGGATGATTTCAAAATTGTTCGTCCCCGTAATGATATTGGGGGTGTGAGAGTGTAAAAAAAATTATCACGGGTAGTAGGGGTGGGCTCACTTTGGGCCAACAGTTCCGGCTGAAACTCAGTGGTGAATTTCTATTGAACTCCTGCCGCTCTGCAGAAACTAAGTCATAGAAAAGAGCAGTTTTTTAGTTTGTTTGGTTAAAAACAGCAATATTATAATTAAAAGACAACTGGGAACACTTTCATGATAGATCAAAAGATGATCGGAGTGGATCTGTAGTTGATTCTTGCATTAACAAAAGTAAAGGTGGTCATGTCTGACACAGGAAACACAAGTTTATGTGACAGCACAGTTGACATTTGGAATGCAGCCTTTCTTCAACATCATGACAGTCTGTCCAAAAAGATACTTTGACAAAATCATTTGCCTTTCTTCTCGAATCAAATTTAGCGTCTTGAATATTGTCCACGCTTCCATCTCTGCACATGGTGCATCACATTGCTGCGTCATTAAAATTTCTAGACCACAATTCTCTCTCCTATCTTTTCATCTGTCCATATATTCCCAGAGATTCAAAATGCTGATCGTGCGCCAGTCTTCTGATTAAACAGAAAAGCATCAACTGGGAATGCTCAGGGACTTTCCCGTGCTCTGGATTTAAACTCAGTCAGCTAGCTTGATGTAAAAAAAAAGATCTTAATCCAATTGATAAATTCTGACAAATACGTCAGAATTAAAGGAAAGAACTCACCACTGCACTCTAACACCGACAGACATGTTTCGAACAACACTTCCTAGGTCAGAAAAATCCCCAAGAAGCTCGTCACAATACAGCACTTACCAAAACTGCTGTCAGCTGAAACCGAAGAACAGCTTTTCAGGTCCGTCGATGCATGCAAATTTATGTAGACATTTTGTAGTGATGACTGTTGTAAACTCATTAATATTCATTATTTCTCATTATGATAAAGAAGTTTATTTGGTTTTACATTACAAAAAAGCACTCAGACTTTGACATTTATGATTTTTTTAAGCAATTTTGTAAAATTATAGACTATATTTTTACTTTTTTTTAATCTTTTTATCATAACTGTTTTAAGTGAAATTTAATTTAGGTTTAAATATGCTTTAATTGTGTTTAATAGAAAGCATCCCTTTAGCCTTGAAGGAAGTAAGTGTCCAGAAATGAGAACAAATAAGCAAAAAACTTTGTTCATTATGCTTTTGCTTTTCAAATCACCAAGTTTGTTTTGTTCAGTTTTTTTTTCTAAAGAGGAGAAAAAAACTGTCATTAATTACTAGATGATGATGTTTTGCAGCAGCACTATGTTGACATTTGGTAAATGCAGACAGAGGATGACAACTTATTTACAGTCCCTATTTTCCACACTATAAAGTGCACTGGATTATAAGGTGCACCAGGATTTTTTAATTATATCATACATAACGTGGGCTGAACTATAATGTGCATCAAGTGAGATAAAAGAGTGAGAGATAAACTGTCAGCATAGGATTTCATTTTCATAAAAACATCATGTAATTTCTCAAATTTGCTCATTCATTTTATGTTTTTTTAATACATTGTTAAATTAATGTGTTTTTATATTTACTTGCTTTTTATTTACTCGTCTTTTAATTACATTCAGATTTCCAATTATGTGCTATTACCAAGACCTGAAGAATTCAAAGACAGGAATGAAGCATATAGGAAGGGATGCCTGGGATAAGTGGTATTGGTTAAGTTGGCGTATGGTGTGAAGGCATCCAATGATCTGTAACTGTGTTTGGGGGCTAAAACAAATGTTACTTTGACTTCACTAACTCACAACTTTGTTAGTAACAGACAGAACCCCCCCCCCAAAAAAAAAACAGTCTTACACCGCTACATGTTAGCTGGTTAGTGTGTTAACAGTACCTGTAACTCCCAACCATGTTAGTTACATGTAAAAAATTACAAAGTTCAACATTGCAACATGTTAGCCCAACCTACTGGTTTGCAATGCGAAAAAAAAAAAGAAAAAAGAAAAAAAGAAAAAACAGACCCGGACTTTAAGAGGGCGCTGTGTCCCTCTTAAAATCGCTGACATCACTAAACCCAACCAGGATAAATCTATATATAAGGCGCTCCAGATTATAAAGCACATTAGTGGTTTAAAAAAAAAAAAAATTGGGCTCATAAATGCATCTTATCGTGCGAAGAGTATGGTGTTTGTCTCTCTTTGTATCTGATATGTATATATATATGTATATATTTATATCACACAGTAGCATATACACACCCACATAACTGAAGGGTGTAAACTCCTCTAAGGCCCAATCTGAATTCTTCCCTTCTCCTTGCCCCTCCATTTGAAGAGGCTTGTGAAGTGCAAGTGGTGTCCAAAATATATTTTTTAACATCCTCCCCTTCAAGCATAAAGATGCAGACCCCTCCCTCGGAGAAGCAAATTTCTTCACATGGATGGGCACAGAAGTTTACATTTAAGTGTAAGTAATGACTTTTTGTTGACCTTTTTGAAGTTCTACAACCACTGTTGTTAGTAAAGCTCTGCGATAAAACTAGCTAATCGGTGACTATTGGTGATGTCATTAAGCGAAAATGACATCTAAAATAGGAGACACTATTTTTCCATGACTCTGGAGGGGTAAATGAAGGGGTAGGGAGAAGGAAATAATTTGGATTAGGCCTAATAGGTTTTCAGTCTTGTCTTGCTATCTTTGATATTTTAACAAATTGTAACTCTTTAGTCTCATGAATGCCTCTCACAAAAGAGAATTTAAAACAATCTTTTTTTGTTACAGTTTAAAATCATATTTTGTTTTTAATTTTCTCATTTACTTTTGCATTCAGGTGGCCAGCAATTCTGGATGGGATTATTCAGGTTCACAGAGCTCTGATAAGTGCAGTCAGGCAGTATTAAGCAGAACATTTTTCACTTTCTACATGATTGTTCTGACCTCTTTGCTTCCTGCTGCTATTTTTATCCCTGTGCCACAGCAAAAAGAGATTTTTTTTTGTTATTACTGAGTTTGTATTGAAATGTATCAGGGGATCGATGTGTTTCTTCAAATATGTGTTTGTTAACCAGTTAAGTCAAAGAGTCCTTTACTTTTCCTAGAGCAGAGATGGTTTAGAACCCACTGCTATTTGGCTAACAGTTGAATGTTTTGTTGGAGTCGGCAATTTTAACCAACTCCATCTACATCAATGTCACGCTGGATTTGCATAAATCTCATTCCATAAGTGATCTGTGCAGATAAAAAAAAAACATAAAAAATGCTGATAATTTTTCTGCTGATGCTGTGCCTCAAAAAGAAAAAATAAGAATCACTTTCAACACAGAAACAAGGCTAATCACAGAGTTTAGGTAAAGATGTCTGCTGTGGTGGTACACCAACAGATCACTGACTCCAAACAAGCTCCCAGAAACTCTCATGTTCAGGTGAATGATCCTCTAAATTCCTTGTTGCACTTGCTCACCAACGATCAATGAAAGCAGCAGTACAGGACATGGTTTACAGAGACCCCGACCCCTCGCCCCGTTTGGATTCAGCACTTTGATTTGAAGCAGTTTGCTGCAAGAAGAACTCCTCAGACTGCCATGCCCTCTTCAATCACTTTGACTTTCTGTCAGTTCCAGCGTCTGACGAAGTCCTGGCTGTTCTGCCACCAAGCTGTAAAAATACATGCTTCCTGAGCAAGGTGAGACGCCCAATGCCCAACACATGGAGAGTACCTGGCTGCAAACGCAGGCCGCTCCAGATGATGTCACTGACATGCATCCAAGTGTGATTTATGTTTGTTCAAAGCTTTGTGATGGATTTTAAGAAAGTTTAAACTAAAAGTGAGTCACATTATCTACTTTTTTAAACTATTGTGTGCTTTATTTTGAAAGTTGCTCATGTTTACGCTCATTCAACACAGATTCACTCTTTGCTTTGCAGAAGATTTTTTTTTTTTTTAAGTTCAAGTCTTACAGTCTTGTAACATCAAACGTACAATTCATGACAAATTCAGGAATAGTAGAGAATGCAACGGCAACAAAAAGGTTTTATTGGATTTTAATATGGGTAAAAATGTTAAAAACTTTAACCCTCTCAAATTTGACATTTAAAAACTTTTCAGAATTGAGCTATTATAGCTTAAAACTGGAAAAACTGTAACTGTTAGGGTCCATCAACCCAACCATCCATCTTCTTCCGCTCATCCGGGACCGGGTCGCGGGGGTAACAGTCTAAGCAAAGATGCCCAGACTTCCCTCTGCCCAGCCACGTCCTCCAGCTCCTCTGGGGGGACCCCAAGGTGTTCCCAGGCCAGTCGAAAAACGTAGTCTCTCCAGCGTGTCCTGGGTCTTCCAGGGACAGATACAGAAATGTCACCCGGATTGGCCCCACCCTGGAGCCAGGCCTGATGGCCGGGGCTCCTTTCACAGGTCCTGGTTGGGTCCAGCCTGAAGGAGCAACCTGGGATCACTCTCCAGTGGGCCCACCACCTGCAGGACAGCTCAGACGGGGCTGGTGCAATGTGGTTTGGGTGGCAGTCAAACATAACTGCCTTGGTGGCCCAAACCCCCTGTTAGGGTTACCAGCTAAAATCAAAGGGTAATAAAACCATAAATCAACTTTTTTTTGTCTGTTGACTTTTATAAAATTGCTTAATTCTTGAAAATATCGTCAAAAACCGTTTGTGTGCTGCCCTCTACAGTTCAATCGGGATATTACAATTGGATTTCTTGATTGGTCAAACCAATTAAGTTTCAGAAGTCCCACATCAGGATCTGCAGCTCCAGTAATTATAACAGTCCAGCCCCTAAGCCCCACCCCTCCGACCGGATTATCAAATTTCGACTGTGGGTGGAGCCAGCCTCCAACTTCCCTGTTTGGTTACCCTTTAAGTTTTTTCTGATTTGCGGTTCATGTCGAGGATTTCCTGATCTGACCGATGATGTCTGATGAACCAATGGGTCATCCTCACCTGATGTTAGCATGTCCTGAGAGATGAAGTGAGTGGAAGCCTTGACACACTGCAGTTCAGATATAGTCCATGCGCCAGTGGGAAAAAAGAATCCATCCATGTTTTACAGTGTTCCCCTGCTGATTCACAGTTTCAGGTATTCACCAATTTTTTTCAGTCACGTGACTCTTGTGGTTAGTCACAAAATCTCAGATAACTCAAGATGCTTGTATACATTTTTTGTGTCTGAAGGAGGTGCTGCAGTGCTGAGGTGTATCTCCGCTACCCTGTCTCTTCTCTTCATGCCGCTGCATGGAGAAATGCTATAAGCTGACTCAAAAGCAGCCAAAAAAACCTGATATGCTGAAGAAGATGGCCACGGAGGATGCCTAAGTGTTTATTATGGACAAAAACAGCCTCTTCAGGAAGAAGATACCCTCTCACACTTATTTGATGAAGGAGGAAGCACGTGCTCCTGGTTTTAAGGCACAGAGAGACAGTGATTGTCTTCATCTGCGTCATGTACAGTCTTTTGTTCTGAATAAGAAAAAGAAATGGGGCTGCACGGTGGCGCAGTGGTTAGCGCTCTCGCCTCACAGCGAGAAGGCCCCGGTTCGAATCCCGGCTGGGACCTTTCTGTGTGGAGTTTGCATGTTCTCCCCGTGCATGCGTGGGTTTTCACCGGGGACTCCGGCTTCCTCCCACCGTCCAAAAACATGCTTCATAGGTTAATTGGTGACTCTAAATTGCCCCTGGGTGTGAATGTGAGAGTGAATGTGTGTGTGATTGAGGCCCTGTGACAGACTGGCGACCTGTCCAGGGTGAACCCCGCCTTCGCCCATCAGCAGCCGGGATAGGCGCCGGCACCCCCGCGACCCCAAAAGGGAGGAAGCGGTCAGGAAAATGGATGGATGGATAAGAAAAAGAAAACTTTAATTTGAGCAATACTGAAATGTTTTTTAATAAATATTTACAAAGCAGGATCAGAAGTGTTTTTAGAGAGTATCGGACATTCTTCGACCGTGGGGGTGTGGGGTTCTTTTTTTTCATACCACACAACAAAAAATTTCATGAAACTCTTGTCCTTGGTGAAAATGAAAGCGGACAGAAAGAAGAAAACTTATTGTCTCTGCCCCATTTAACTAAATCAATCTCTTTGTATTGCAACATCAACTGGCTGCCAAAAGCAACAAAAGCAGACAAAAAGAAAAAGTAACAACAGGAAAACAAACCAAATACTGCAGTAACTGCAGATGTCTTTGGTCCTTAACCCCTGCAAATAAGGGGGTAATATTGTGTTATCTTTTAACTCGGAGACCCTCGACTGACACAACCGGGTAACATGAGTATACTTGTAGACCACTCATTATGGAAACCTTCCAGGTCGGGCATATCCTTCCAAGAAAGACATTCCATCAACCAGGTACACTTAGTTTTATTGCTAACTTGTCCATCCCACCATCAAGATTGTATTTACTACAGCAGATAAATAAATCATCTCCAGTCTGCTTCACTGTCACTGTTTCAGAGACATCAAATTCAAGTCTCTGCATGGACTCAATGTGTACTGCAACTTCATTAATATTCCACATGTTAACAATTGAACAACTTTCGACAAAAGACCATATCTTTTCAAACCAGACGACATCCATCCAAATTAAACAGGATCTCATCTTTTATCCGTGGACACTGAACTGACACTCCCCTCTAATAAACGGCACCCAGACTGACTGGACCACATCCAAGCACATCTTTAGTTAATCCACATCTACCACACGCACTCATGTCCTGGAACTTCTACACCACAAACACCCCAGTCACATTCATGCACCAGCTCCACTGTCAGATATCTTGACCCCATTCTGCAAAATGTTTGCTCTCTTTTAAATATATTTCTATAATTAGTGAGCTACCATAGAATAACAGCATAGACCAACTCTCTTTACCTGGGTGAACACTGCAGCAGGAAAATACCCCTAAAGCCAGATGACCTGAGTTAACCTCTTCATCTGACTCCTCTTCCACCCCAGATAAAGGAACAACACGCAGACAACCATTGGATACTGAAACTGTCACGCTCTTTACCTTTTAGTACGACATCAAGCTTTCAACTTTGAATCAACCCTTCAGGAATACACATTCCCACGTCTGAAGGTGTTCGACTGAGGACGTGCCAGCCAGCCAGAGGTGACTGACTAACACTTCAAACAAAGGCCCCCTCTTTCAGCAGGTAAAAGCTTCCCCTTAGAAAGCCTCAAGGAAGTTATGGACCCTTTTAACCCTTTCTTTTGAAAAAAAAAACTGTATTGTCTAACATCTATTATTTACATTTTCAAAATTAGATCAAATGAAATTTATACTAATTTTTATAGAGAAAATAAGCAAATTTACTGTATTTTCAGTAGTATTTGGCGCACTAAAAAGCCTTGATTTTTGTGTGTCTTATATATGGATTGTTCTGCTTGTGCTACGTGATGTGGAAACAATTTTGAGAGACACAATGCTTTTTTATGTGTTGCAAAGATGGTTGGGTGTTTAGTAAATACGCTAATTCTGCTAATGTGTAGCCGTATTTTTTCATGTGTTATTATCGGTAACAAAGTTGAGAGTTAACAAAGTCAATGAGCTAAAAAGCTAGAGTCGTTGTGTACGCAACTATATCATTAAGTATATCATTTACAGGATGTGTCATACAACCAGACTTACACTTGTCAGTTGTCATCATTTATGGTCTTTCCGCTGGTGTGTTCTCTGCTGTTGACATGGCTGTGTCAGATCAGTGTTGGGTCATTTTTAATATTACTAGTTTTACTCTCAAGTTTCTGTCATGTACCCAACTTCCCATTTTTAAATTACCGGTAAATGTTTTTTAAAATCTAAGTAAGTTTGTTTTTTTTTTTTTTTTTTTTTTTTTTTTTAAAGTGGATTTTGTAGAGATTTTCAAGGGCAATGGATGTAACCTCAACTCATACAACGTCTTTGTTCTGGAGCTGCTGGATCTGAATGCTGTCTTTCACACAGTAGATCACAACATTTTTTGAACTGTCAGGCAAGCTTGATATTTTCTAAGTATTATTGAGTACTCTTCAAAAATACACAATTAAATGTGGGGTTCCCTAAGGATTAACTATCGGCCGTGTCTTTCATGCATAACATATTGACATCATTAGTGTTGGTTTTTACAGGTATGCTGATGACACTCAATTTTACATTAGGGTGTCTCCTGACGACAGAGTCTATGAACACTTCTTTAACCAATATTTTACACAAAAAGTCATAAGAGGCAGAGACATTTCTGTGTCAGAACCAGCAAAAAATATGATTTTTTGCCATTGTCTCCTAATGCAGAAAGATATTTGACCAAAAAGGAGAAATATTTAATATTCCCAGTGTTTGAGACACTGGGAATATATTTATATTTTTGACTCTAAGATTAACCTAATTCCACATAATAAAAAGAATATCACATTTTATAATTTTTCAAAAACAGCTCCAACCAAAGGGTTATTTTGATTTCCTTTTTTTCCTGGCAGAATAGATTATAGAGATCCACATCTCACTGGTCTTCCAAGAAACCTTTATAACCTTCAAAACCTTCAGAATTCAGCCACCTGTGTACTGACGAAGACCAGAGGGCGAAAACACATTACACCTATTTCAAAATCCCTGTACTGACTCCTGATGCAATTCAGAATCGATTTTAATTTTAATCCTTCAGAAACAAATCTTTGTGGTTTAGGGCCATTTTGTTTATCTGATCTGGTTTTACACTGTGAGCCATCACAGACCCTGAATTCACTGGGTATTGGCTTTTGAGGCATTCTGAGTGTTAGAATCACAAGGTTGGTGAGGCGTTATTCCATCATTATTGTTCTCAGAAGAAAGTCTCAGGGCCGAAGCAATTCTCTTAAATTTTATAAGACCTACCTTATTCTATTTTATTTAGTTTTTTTTACATGGGCTTCAATTAAATTTCCTAAGCAATTATTCATTGGATTTTTTTTCTTTCCAAATTTAAAATATTTAGCTTTAGTGAAATGTATTGTCCATTGTATTTTAAATTAGATTAACTAAAATTTTATACTAATTTTTATGGAAAAATAAGTACATTTACTGTATTTTCAGCACTATAAGGTACACTTGAAAGCCTTAATTTTTTTTTTATTTTTTTCTTAATCCATTATTATTAATTATTATTATTATAATGACCGCTTAGGTTGATTTTGAAGTCTATTCAAAGTCAATGGTAACTTTAGACTTCACACTATTTCCACGTTCTCTGGCAGAACCACTGGTCTGTTTTGTTGTATGGAGAATGACCTATTAGAATGTGTGGTCTACCTCAGATCAGACCAGGTGATCCGGATTCCCTCAGTAGCAAAGAGCCCGTTGCAGAATCTTTGTCTTGTGTATGGAAAACTGCAATGCCCGTTGTTGCGTGGGTGCCTGAGTCCTGTTAGAGGCTGGGTCAGATCTACTTGTGCATTTGCCCTGTGGCGGTGCATTGTGACCCGCTCCGGCTCGATAAGCCCCGGCGTGCTTTAAGGCGAACGCAGCCCGGACTTCACCACACTAGGGCCTTGGACTGACTATCTCACTGTGCCCTCTCTATTGTTCACAGGGCCCCCTGAACCAGCGCAGCTGTCGATCATGTCGCTTTGCCTCATGTGGGGACAAGCACACAGTGCTCACATAAAATGTAAGACTATTTTTTAAGAACAAGAAAGAAACAAGATTGGGTGTTGTTGTGAATATGCTAGTGGGGCTAACGTGTAGCGTGTCAGGCTGTGTTCCTTTTTTTGTTTATGTGTTACTAACAAAGTTGAGAGTTAGCATAGTCACAGTAATGTTTGGTTTAGTAACATTTTGGGTTTTTGTTTGTGTTGCCACCTCCATTTTGAGGGACAGGTATTGTGAAAATGCGTTCACAGCTAACATTTCTAAGATGTCCCAAACAAGTTTTAGAGTTACTGTGAATGTAGATAATAAAGAATAAAAAGGCTCTCTGATTCTTGATATGCTTTATGGTCTTTATGACCTAAGTTAGAAAACAGACCATTTATTGATGATGCACCTTTTAATCCTGTACGCCCAATAGTGCATAAATGCGGTACATGCTTACTAAGTAAAACCTTATAAATCTTGCTACTACAGCCTTCAACTTTCAAAAAGTTCTCCCTGATCTAATTTCAACTTTGACTTAACCCTTCATTCTTTTGTTTAGCATTTAAAAAAAAATAAACCAAAAACAGTTGACATTTGTGGAAGGTCCCTTTTCCGTACCAAATATCACACAGCTCAAGGAAACAGTCAGCGGCAAAGGTCATCTCTCTGTGTTCTGTTTGTTTGATTGAGATAGCTCAAAGCTGGATGTCATGTAAGGTGATCACAGCGTTCGAGGAAGAACCTGTCCAGATAATATTTGAAGGAAAAAAATATATGATATAAAAAATAAAAATTGAAGATGGTTTTCAACATTTTCAACATTAGCTTAATGCTGAAATAAACACTGGCATTTTTTATATTTAAGCCAAATTAAGACAAACCACATTATCATCTAACAGAGAAATAAAATAAAATAAATCGTGAGACAAAATCCCCCTGATAAGAACATCCATGAAGTCGAAATACCTTTGATCTCCTGAAAATCTTCAGCTTGCTCCTGCTAACGTGTTGATTTCATTTGATTGGTTCGTTTGGCGGTCTGCTGTTTTCTGCTGGCACAGATGTGGCGGCAGATGAATGGGGGAAAAGGCTTTATCTCTACAATTACAAGAAGGTCAGGACCTGCTGTCGAGGCAACTGCTTGGCATCCGTTTGGAAATTGCTTGGCACCCAAAACCTGCAGATTTCATGAACCTGCAATTAGACATTGGGCACGTATCAGTCAGCGCACTATGTTAAACATCTGCTGGTCTGTGTGTGGGTGCACTTGTGCATGTGCTGTTTTGTGTCATTGCCTGTTTGTGCTGAAGCGTTTCTTTACTTTCACTATTAATGTACACTCACCGGTCATTTTATTAGGTACATCTTGCTAGAACCGGGTTGGACCCCTTATCTTCAGAACTCCCTTAACCATTGGTGGCATAGACTTATCAAGGTACTGGAAACACTCCTCAGAGAGTTTGGTCCATATTGATATAACTTCACACGGTTGCTGCAGATTTGTTGGCTGAGCATCCATGACGCCAATCTCCCTTTTCACCACATCCCAAAGGTTTTATTGGGTTCTGGTGACTCTGAGGGTCATTGGAGTCCAGTGAACTCATTGTCATGTTCAAGAAACCAGTCTGAGATTATTCCAGCTTTATATCCTGCTGGAAGTATCCATCAGAGGATGGTACACTGTGGTCTTAGAGTGGACATGGTCAGCAACAATACTCGGGTAGGCTGTGGTGTTGTAACCATGACTAATTGGTACTACGGGGTCAAAGAGTACCAAGAAAATATCCTTCGCACCACCAGTCTGAACTGTTCATATAAGGCAGGATGGATCCATGCTTTCACGTTTGTTGATGCCAAATTCTGACTCTAACATCAGAATGTTGCACCAGAAACACAGACTCGCCAAATGCAGACAATAATTTTCCAACCTTCCATTGTCCAGTTTTGGTGAGTTTGTGGGAATTGTAGCCTCAGTTTCCTGTTCTTAGCTGCTTGCAGTATGGTCTTCTGCTGCTTTAGTCCATTTGTCTCAAGGTTGGATGGGTTGTGTGTTCAGAGATGCTCTTCTGCAGACATATGATTATTGAGTTACTGTTGACTTTCTATCAGCTGGAATCAGTCTGGCCATTCTCCTCTGACCTCTGGCATCAACAAGACATATCTGTCCACAGAATTGCCACTCACTGGATATTTTCTCTTTTTCTGACCATTCTCTGTAAACCTTAGAGATGGTTGTGGGTGAAAATCCCAGTAGATCAGCAGTCTCTGAGACACTCAGACCAGCCCATCTGGCACCAACAACCATGCGTTCAAAGTCACTTAGATCCCCTTTCTGCTTCATTCTGATGCTCAGTTTGAACTGCACCAGATCGGCGTGACCATGTCTACATGCCTAAATACACTAATGAGTGGCTGCCATGTGATTCGAAAATTGCATTATTGAGCAGTTGGACAGTTGTGCATAGTAACGTGACCAATGAGGGTTTAGTAACCAAATGGCACAGAAGGTGTTGAATTTAAAAATAGGGACTTTGTGGTTCTAGCATGGCTAAATGGGTATGGATTTTCTAACACCAAACACCAAGAACTTGAAGGAAGAATACTTGAAGGTGGGATTTTTTTTTTTCGTTTTGCTTGAGAGGCTTTGAACCTGTTCACCAAACACAGAGGGTGTCTGTGCCAAAAAAATGAGATGGTTTGGGTTCACAAGTATTGTGCTGAAGGCTCTGCCTCCTATTATAGTTTTTAGACTTTTCGGATGAAGCAATAATTCTGGAGACAAGGAACAAAGTTATGGGATTACAACCACTTTCCCTAAATGAATAAAAAATTATTGGTTTTGTAAATGGTATAAAAAGCTGTAGTAATAACTCAAGCTGTTATTGTCAAACCACTTTAAATAGAACCATTATCAATAATCTTGCCTTAAATGAACCTTTTTATGTATTTATGCAATTTTCATAATAATGTTTTTTTAAACTTTCAGCTCAGAGTGAACTGGTGAGGGCATTTGGTCATAATTAAATGAAGGTTAACAAGTGAAATTAACAGCAATGTGGATGGAAATTAAAAGCTCTTTACCAAAACAAACAGTGGGAACCTTCATGATGAGTTATCCTGATAAACAAAGAGCTCGTAATACTGAGAAAAGGGCAGAAAACAAAGAAAAAAAACAAAGTGTTTCTGTGTTTATTGCACACACATTTCAGGTGAAGATGAAGGTAAACACAAACGACAAAGTAGGGCTGTGGATAGGAACTAAAGTGGCGATCGGATTTAATTCACAAATCAAGATCAACGATTTGTGGATCAAACTATTCTCATTCACTGCTACTATGGTTGTCTTTTTATCGGATGTAAGAATATTAAAATCATATGGACTTAATCACCATAATTTATACCTTTATTTAAAACAGGAGATCAGAAACAACAAAACATCACATAGAAACAAAAAGATTTTTTAAAGAAAGAAAGAAATGAAACTATCTTACATGCTAACATTGTATCAAAAGATTTTAGTATTTTATTTTTTATTCAAATTGTTGACTAAATGTAAAGCAAATTCATTCAATTCAAAACTTATTTCAGCAAACTGAATTTCAGTTTAATATATTTTTCCAAAAATATATTTTACTTCAAAAATGTGTTTACTGACGGGGACAGTAGCACATTTGGGTAAAATCCAACAATATTCCACAATTAAAAGTGATAATTACATTGCCTGAATTGTATCTTTACCACACTCTACTATATGTATCAATATTGCTAATAGGAATCGACCAATATGTTTTTTTCAATGCTTTTTTCTGATTGGCTCTGCCTGTGTCTAGTTAACCAATCAGTTTCTGCAGGATACTTGAAAAGTTATTACAGACCTACTTCAAAGAGAAAAGCTTTACGAAATAAGACAGAGTTAAACTATTGTAGGGTGAAGATAAGAATGGTTTTAACTCCAGAGCAGGAGAATCCTAAACTAAAGAGGGAAACCAATCATCTGTGAGCCCAGAGGAATAAAGCAAGAGCTAACAGTGAGAACCGCGATCAAACATCCAGCAGTGTCTTTGCTGAGAAAACTAACAGGTTTCAATGGGAGTTAAACGGGAAGTCTCTAAACACAATTACATGAACAACAGTGAATCCAGGAGTAAAGATTTGGTTGTAAAATTGAGCAGAACAAGTCTTGAGACAAACAGACTTCTTTCCTGTTTTGGAAGTCAGAGTTTGAGTTTGAGCGGATCAATATTTAAATATGAAAATGATGAAATTAGCATTTGAATTGGACAAACTTTGACACCAAAAGCTAAAAATAATTTACTAATTACCCACTTTTAAGTAATTGAGATTATTTTTATATTGTTTTATCAAGTTTATAAGGAATAACCACTTATTCTTGTTTGGGGTCAGAGGGTTGCTGGAGCCTGGTCAGTGTACCTGTTAATCACAGGGACATCACACATTCACAGTAGAGAAAACCCCAAACAGAAAAGCCCAGGTGGGAGTTGAACCACAGCATTCCCGCTTTGAGAATCCGATGCAGACGATAAAACAAAAAATTATGGAGCTCACACAAATTTTTTAGAATAAAAATAGAATAAAAACATTTTCTGAAAAACATGTTTACATGCATTAAAACAACAGGAAAAGAAAACAAAACAAAAGCTGCTTTTATCCCAGCCAAATGTCTTTTCTGCAAAGTCCCATTCATGTGCTTGTCAGTTTTGTCATGCTTTACCAAAAAAACAAAAAAAAAGATATTTTCAATGGTCAAAAATTTCCAATGAAGAAAAAAAATGGCATCCGATGAAAGGAAATGTCATGGAATTGTCATAAAATACAATTACTTCCTATCTAGTTAGATTCTGATCAAATTGATCCTAAATGTCTCGATCCAAACACATTTTTTAACCATAACAATTTAATTTACTGGCGGTTTTATTTTGTTATAATTCATTAGTATAATCACATTTTCCCCAAAAAAGCTTGTAAAATTGATGTAAATGTAAAGTGAATTATTGAAGCATAAATAAATATTCCAAGCGAGCATGTCAAAGAGCTGGATGTGTTTATCTGACCTTGTAACTGTTGGGATGTAAATCTGCTGGGGATCAGTGGCCATCTGTGGAATGTTAACCCACTCCACAGACATGACGGAGTTCACAGTTCATTTCACACTGAACACATTTTACATAATATTCTTAAAGCACCACACAGAATTAACTGAATCAACAAACAGATAACTAGTTACTTCCATTTTTGTCCAGCAATAGGACTTCATGCAAATCCACATTGAAAAAGGATGCTTCATTAAACAGTGTTTTTGCACTATTTGTTCTCCGTTTCATAAGGTGCACTGAACTGTAATGCCACTTATACACAGGCATGTGTCAGACGTTGAAGACAGTGTTGAACACAGGTTCTTGAACGCTCTTTTAGCATATGGTGTTGAATTCTTACTACTGAGTACTACCACATGTACTCACAGTTGGAAGAGGCTTGGTGCAAATCTTGTGAATCTTGCTCCAAGCTTTTTCTTTCACACCTCTATTGCAATATATACAATACTTTATGTCATATAATTCTGTCTGGACATAAACTGCAATTATTAAATTCTCCTCCATGATCTAATTTTCACATAGTTGGCTGCTTAATTCAAAAGGATGCCTCCCATAAGATCCTGATTGGTCAAAGTTTAACTGGTTTAGCTGTGAGTGCAGGTTCAATGGGTGGCATTTAGCCTGAAAATATGACTTAGGAACTTGCATGAACGCTGGAAATTTGAACGATGTAGCCCAAAATGCTTTTACATGTGTTCACATAGACTTTTTACTGGAAGTGGTCACTTGAACGCATGTTACCAAAGCCACTCTGAACGTAGCCTGAGGCTAGCATGACAAAAGACTCTAAAATCCATCAGTCAGACTTTATTAACGGTGTTCACAGTAATTCTAATTCTTATTTGGGACATACTTCACACTTGCTGTGTTATTATTGCGTATTTACGATTCATAAAACTCCAGCTTTGTTAGCAACACATAAAAAAACAGACTGATACCACTAAAACTAGAATTCCTGTGTCTATGCTAACTCACAACTTTGTCAGTAAAATTTAAAAAAGACATAGTTTAATATCGCTACACGTTAGTCATGTTAGGATATTTACAAGACTTGTAACGCTCAACTTTATTAGCAACATTTAAAGAACAGAATGACAGGCTACTGCTAAAACAAGCCATACTGTGAGTATGCCAAGTCACGACAGTGGAACATTTCAATCCTGCTACATATTAACTGCGTCAGCATATTTACAATATCTGTAGGTACCAACTTTGTTAGCAACACGTATAAAGACAGAGTGATACCACTAAAACAAACGTCACTGTGACTATGCTAACTCACAACTTTTTTGGTAACACGTAAAATAGTCACAGTTCAATATCGCTACACGTTAGCCCCGTTAGCATGTTTACAATATTTGTAACCCCCCACTTCATTAGCAACATGTAAAAAAACAGATTGATACCACTAAAGCAAACGTTACTGTGGCTATGCTAACTCAAAACTTTGTTAGTAACACGTCTAAAAAGGCACAGTTCAATATTGCTATACGTTAGCATATTTACAATATCTGTAACTCCCTATTTTATAAGCAACACTTAAAAAAATCAGACTGATACCGCTAAAACAAACGTTACTGTGACTATGCTAACTCACAACGTCGTTAGTAAAACATTGAAAAAGGCACATTTCAATTCCACGACGCAATAGCCACATTAGCATATTCACAAAAACACCCAATCAACAGTCTTGTTTACCTCTCAAATTTGCTTTAACATTAGTAAAAAGAAAAAAAAAACAGAATGAATCCACATATAAGGTGCTCTGCATTATAAGTGCGCTTTTTTAAATTATTGCTTTTAGGTGCTCCTCATAGTGAGGAACATATAGAAGTTCCAGTAGGTATCCTAGAGAACTCATGGTGGACATTTGCAGATGAATGGGAGACCTCTTCATAATTATCAATAATATTGTTAGCTATAGATGATAAGTGTTTATCCTCCTTTGTCTAATCGTGATGCCATCTGTTGCCTCTTTTATCTTATTCAAAAGGAGGAAAACTGTTTTTGTAACTGCTCTTGTAAGTGCAGCTCAGCTCGGGAAACTCATCACAGACACGTCTGCCCCCTCAGTTTTTCTCTCAGAATATGAGTAGGTACTTGACCATCATTCAAGTCGCAGAAAATATGGAACCTCGCTGATATGACATAAATCCTCCTCTTCATTCTCCTCGGAAAATTCACTCACTTGCCGCTGCTTCCTCAGTATTCTGTAGATAAAGGTGCACGAATGACACCACGGAAATGGCTTGGAGATCTCATGACTGCATCACGTCTCACTCCCACTCTTTTTTCCTTCCTCTGTACTCCATTGCCCACTTGCCTTTGGCTCAATCTCACAGCAGCACAGCAACTGCTCTGACATAACTGCCAAAAGGTGTCAAGTTTGCTTAGGAAAGTCATATCTTGCATTAGCATTATGTCTCCCTTTCTTGGCTGGACTCAAATAGACATCGGCGTTAAAATTCAGTCTGATAAAGAATCAACTACTTCTTGATTTAAATTTTAAAAAAGGGGCAAACATAGTGTGGTTCAGTCAGACAAAAGAGTAGTGTAGATATTTAAAAATTTTGTTTTCAGACATGATGTGACACTTTATTTTTAGTCTGTCATGTTAAAGTAATATTGTAGGTTTCATATATTTTTTATAGAAGAGCAATAAAAAAAAATACTAGAGACTGTCAAAGAGGACCAAAACGTTTCCTTTTGCTTACAAAATGAGACGCAAAAAATCATGAAAGACAAGAAGAAAATCAAGTAAACACATGTAGCCGCAGAGAGCAGAGAGCCTTTTGAGAAACGTGTCACAGTTATTCTGTTGGGACTGCAATGATTGACTGGAGTGGCTGTGATTAACAACAGCTGGTGGGGCACAGCGCAGCCAGACAGTGGCGCAATCACACTCGCAACAACCAAGGGTTAGGACCCATAAACCATGACAGCTTTGGCTTGAAATATATTCTGGGAACAGCAGGGTGAGATTACTAGAGTCAGGGAGAGCAAAGACTCCTGGGATTGATTGCTGTTCATTTAAGGTATCAGTGGGGGGAAAAAAAGGACTTCCTAAGTAATTCACTTTTGTTTGTTCTGGGACACCAGAAAAAAGAAACATGATGTTTTTTTCACTATGCAGCTGTAGTGCTATACTACTACTACTGGACTTGACCATTTTTTTTATGTACTAATAAAATTGGTGTTCTGTTTTTTGTCACACTTGAAAGAAATGAAAGGAGATGAAAGAGAAAAGTCAAGTGGCTGAAGAAATTTTGAAAAAATAAGCATATAGTTTGAAGGTCAAACAATAATCAAACTTGCTTACGTAAAGCTACGTTCATACTGGCCTTGCCTGGCGAAGCGTGTTCAAGTGACCACTTTCAAAGAAAAGTCTATGCATACGTGCAAATCAAAACTCTCATGTTCATGCGCCTTTACCTATAGTTTCTATGATTATTTTTGGCTTAATGCTTGCGTGTTGAAACATCTCATTGGTAGTGATGAATGGATGACGTCTCCTTTAATTCACTTAGTATTTCTTTCAATGTTTAGTAAGAACTCACACAATGAAGTGATTCTCTTGCTCCTTTCTGTATGTTTTTCAGCATGGAAAAGCTCAATCACACTTTAAACGATTTCAGTAATCTTGGTATCAAAACATTCAGTTTGTTCAGGACATTACTGCTTGTATTTTTGGTATTCATAAGCTTTATAGTATAGTATTTAACATTGGAAATGAATGAGAAAGTCTTCAAATTTAAAAATCTTAAGTGGATTAGCAAAAAGCCTTTCAATATATTCATGGGCTATGTTTTAATATTTTATAGTAATTTGAAAAAAATTGAGTTTAGCTAATATTTTAGCAACGTGCTAACATTTTTGGCTAATTTGTTATTTACTGTGGTTTTATAGGCTACTTAAGAGTTTAGGTTTTGTTTAAGCAACAGGCTAAAACAATCTAATGTTTTTGACTAATTTAGTTTACTGATTAATTTTAGGCTGTTTTGGAGTTTAGCTAGTATTTATGCAATATGCTAGCTTTCTGTGATCTACTAAGGTTTTTGGGGGCTAATTTGGAATTTATCTCATATCTAAACCACACACTAATATTTTTTTTCAAAATTGGCATATTTTAAGGGTTTTTAAGTAATTTTACAACAATTTTGTTCATAAATTTATGTAAATTTCAGTACTCTTACATAATACTCTAACAAAATTTACAGATTTTTAGCAAAATTGTCTTTTTGCAAATAGCATCTTTAGCAACTACTTAGCAAAAACCCTTCACACATTTCTATTTTCTGTCAAAGATCCACCAGCCAATTCCACCTCCAACCAAGAGAGGGAGCTATTGCCAGAGTATTGACTGCTTCTACTGCCTTCTCACTACAACTCCCAGCATGCACCGCCTCCTTTTGCATGTCTTCACCGGCTGTCTCCAATCATTCACCATTCATCCAGCATATATTCTGCTCTCTCTGACCTCTGTTCGATGCGAAGTCTTGTTAAGCATTGATGACAGTCTGAGCGTTCTTCTAAGCCTGTTTCTCTGTGTTTTTGTCCCCTGCTTGTCCTCCCTCCTGCCTCCCTCGCTCCTTGTTTTTTGACTTTTGCCTGGTTTGACGTATGCGTTCTGCCTGCTCCTTGTCTGTTTATCTTGACAGTAAATACCCGTTTGCACACGGATCCAAACGCTTCAGCCTCTTCATCACAGTTATAACAATTATCGGAGCATATCTGTTTAAGAAAGTGGAATAATATAAAGTTTTTACTTGATAATATTCACAATCTAAGTTCAAAAGAAAGCAAACTCTGATGACCCAGCATTCTAGCAGCATTTAAACGCATCACTTATGGACAAATCCTGGAGACATAAAAAGAGTCTCACATCTGATCTGTGCATAAATATGTTTTTGTGTGCGTAGCAAGCGATTAGTGCATACTTTTTAAAGATTTGTATGTGTAGTTAGTTTAAAGCTGTTATAATTTTAAGATGTGCATATGTAAATTACATTCTGTATTGTTTGTAAATTATATGCATGCAAATACAGAACTGCAAGTGCACCCAGTTACACCCAAAATATATTGCATGAGTTACAAATCAAGAATTATGCACACAAAAATTGGATGAGTCTACTTTCTGTCCATACTCCCATAATGTTAACTTCAAATAGAGAAACTTTTTTTCATTAGACTTCTGTCCAATAAAAATGTTCCTAATAAGGAAACAGCTGTTTGGGCTTTTTTTCTGAGTTTTGTTAACAAAACTCGTTTTTTTTCTAAGCTGTAGCACAAACAGAACATTTGATAATGTGACGTGATAATTCCATACAAGACAGACTATCACACACACACATTAGATTTTTATATGTATGTGTTGTATGTTTCACTTACATGTTCCACAGAAAAACCACTGAAAACCTTCACATGCTGCAGTTCATTGAGTTTGCATCATGTGCTGCTCTGAGGCTTAGGCAACTGAATAAGAAGCATAGTATTGATCAAACATGCTTCCGACTACTGAGGGCCTCATCTCGAGTATTCTGCACAACCAGCAGCACCTTGAAAATAGCTGCTAGGATTCTGCCATTCACTCTGTGTCCTGTGAGATGGCACAACCAGGAAGAAAGGAAACAGAGCCCCCCTCTGCTGCAAGGACAGCTGTAAGAGTGCTGCTGCGCTCTCTAAGATCACCTCAACAACCACAACTCAGAGAATATTCCCCAAACAAGCATTGTGACCTTTGAACCCTGCCGTATAACTCGCACATTCACAAGGACTTTAATTGACATGATTCATTCCCTGGATCCCTTTTCTAATCCTTTTTAGGCCCATTGTCTTCCTTATTTGAACTGGATGAGTACAAGATTTTACTTTCTAGCCTCTAAGGAAAATACTGTACGTTCCGCAAAATAAGGCGGACGTAAAAGCCGTTATCCATCACTCCTCCCCAAGGAAAAAAAAACAACAGCAACAGTGTGCTTATACATGGATGAACTTTGATTGTTTTTACGGATGTAAAAGCGATTTTGAGAGGTAACGGCGCACTGTCAAAATGTCTGTCTGTTATTTTTTATTTCAAAACAACTTAAGAACAAGGTTTTTTTATTGTAAATATATTAACATGACTAACGTGTGCTAGTGTCAGACGATATTTTTTATAAATGTTTACGTTGGAGGTTAGCGTATTTACAATAGCATTTGTTTTAGCAGTATATCTCTTTTTTTTTTGTTCATTTTTTCCGTGTTGTAAACAAGGAAAAGAATAACAGGTATTGTAAATAGGCCAACATATAGCGTGTCTGACTGTTGTCTTTTTAATGTGTACCTTACAAGGTTGGGAATCAGCATAGTCACAGTAGCATATGTTTTTTGCGGTATCAATCTATTTTTTGTGTTGCAAACATGGTTGAGAAATACAGGTATTGTAAATAAGTAGTGTCAGTCTATCCTCACTCCCAACTTTTGAGAAATTACAGGTATTGTTACTATGCTAACACTGCTAACATGCGGCATTGAACTCTCTTTATTTACGTGTTGCATAGTCAAAGTAATATTTGTTTTCCTGGTATCAAGTCTGTTCTTTTTTTTTAACTGTTTTCTAACAAGTTTGTGAGTTACAGGTATTGTGAATATGCAAACGCAGCTAACATGTAGCAGTGCCCGCCTGTTTTACTTTGAATGTGTCACTAGCAAAGTTGTGAGTTAGCGCAGTCGCAGCGACGTTTGTTTTAGCTGTATTCGGTTTTTTTATGTGTTGCATACAAGGTTGGGAGTTACAGGTATTGTGAATTCACTTTTTCCGATAACCCCTCTAATGATGTTTAGGCATACTTGTAGCTCATAACAGGATTTGTACGTAGTGTAGTCATACTAGCATTTGTTTTAACAGTATTAGTCTGTTTTTTTGGTTCTTGCAGCCAAGGTTTTGGTTATAGGTATTGTGAATACGCTATCGTAGCTAATGTGTAGTCCAGGGGTCGGCAACCTTTAACAGTAAAAGAGCCTTTTGGGCTCTTTTACTACTGATCAAAACCTAGAAGGAGCTGCATAGTCTTACTTTAGTCTTTAAGAAACTTGGATTTGCATTCATGACCTTTTTTTTAATATATGTGAATTATCTATTTTTGGCACAAAAAAAAGAAAAATATAAAAAAAACCCTAGCATTTCTCAAAATGGGATTTTTAAAACATTTTTACCTTTTAACTTTTGTAGAGGCCAAATTAGCGAAAAAGCTAGCTTGTTGGCTAATTACTAGCTGAACTTCTCTATAAATCAAATCAGCCAAAAATTTTAGCATGTTGCTAAAATAAAAGCTAAACTCTAAATTAGCCTAAAAACTCCAGGAGATAACAGATTAGCCAAAAAATGTTAGCATATTGCAAAAATATTAGCTAAACTCCAAATTACCATAAAAAATGTAATTAGAGGCCAAATTAGCCAAAAAAAAAAGCTAGTTTGTTGCTCAAATACTAGCTGAACTCCTAAATGGCCTAAAAGTCAACTGTAAACTTAATTAGTAAAAAAAAATGTTAGCCTGTTGCTAAAATAAAAGCTAAACTCTAAATTAGCCTAAAAACCCCAGAAGATAACAAATTTGCAAAAAATATTAGCATGTTGCTGAAATAATAGCTGTTCTCCAAACTTTTGAAAATTACTATTTTACTTTTTCTTCAGCCAGAGAGCCACCATGGAGGGATAGAAGAGACACATGTGGCTCTGGAGCCGCAGGTTGCAGACCCCTGGTGTAGTCAAAAGTAGGTAATGTCTATCTTGTAACTCCCAACCTTTGAGTTACAGGTATTGGTAATATGCTAACACGGCTAACATGCTAACTGTGTTTATTTACGCGTTGCTATCAAAGGTTAGGAATTAGCATAGTCACATTACTATTTGTGCTAGTGTAAGCAGTCTGTTTTTTTTAAGTGTTTTCTAAAAAGTTTGGTAGTTACAGGTGTTGTAAATATGCTAACGCAGCTAACATTTAGCAGCCTGTTTTATATTTAACGTGTTACTACTTTGGCAGAGAGTAAGCGTAGTCACTGTAACGTCTCTTTTGTTTTTCATGTTGTATTGTGAATATACTAGCGCTGATAATGCTTGTATTGTTGTTTACGTGTAGCAGTGTCGGACTGTTTTCTTCTAAACATGTTCTTAACAAGGTTGGGAGTTAGCAAAGTCAAATAAACGTTTTTCTTAGCGGTATCAGTCTGATTTTGTTTTTGTTTTTTGTGTTACAAGCAATATTTGAAGTTACAAATATTCTGAGTATGCTAATGCATTAACATACTTACCTTAGCTGGTGTGTAGAATGTTTATAACAAGTTTTATAGTATCTGTGAATACAGCTGATGAAGTCTGACTGACAGATTTATCGCTGACTCTTTTAATGTGCATTATAGTTTGGGGCACCTCATATGACATAAATTTGAACAGTCGCCTTACAGTGGAGGAAATACAGTGCAGATAAATAAAAACTCTTCAGAGATTGAAGCCTTTTGTTTCATGGCAAATAAAGGACCTTGCAATAGTATATTTTAATACACAACACACTGGAATCCAACTTCTCCTCATTAATACAGGAGACTCCTCTCATTCCAGCAGCACCTATTCACAGCATCTGATTATGTGAGCCCCTGAAGGGATTCCTTCATGGTAAACAAAACTGAACACAACGCCGGTGTTTTGCAGGCACATTCATAGGAACGGGCGGTGTGCATGCTCATCCTGTGGAGGAGAGCCTGTTAACATGTGCACTACTGCAATATTCTGCAAAATTCATGTTCATGAACATTGGATGAGTTTCAACCGCCTGCATCACCTCACCTTGCTCTGTCTTCTCTCTTTTTACATTTTCTTTCCTCTAGGGGACACGTGGAAAGACATTTTTCATTTCATTTAGCATACACTGCTATTTCTCCAACACATTCTTTGAAATGTTCGATGCCTATAAATTCTGTTCGTTTCCATCAAGTCTTCAATGTCTTCCAGGATTTAGGTGAATCATTCCCGGATCCGTTTGAGTTTAAAAATGATGATCATCCTTCTGAAAATGAACATTTCTAAAAGATGCATCATTATGCATGCTTGCAAATAGATTTTTAGGAAATTAAATGACTTCATTGAAAGTACTTTTGATGGACTAAAGTCTGAGAGACATAAAAATAAAATGGTAATTGTTTTGTAAATGACAAAAGTAGAATAAAAAGCTTTTTAAATGAAGGATTGTAGCTTTAATTATGAATCATGTGGTGTTTATGCTGTGATCAAATGTCACAGGATGACATTTCTGTGAGTTGCTCTCTGCTACAACACCATTTTATGATGATTTTTAGCACTGTGGTTTCAGCTGTAATATATAGTAGAAGAAAAACAAACAAACAAGAAAAATCCTGCGATTTCTCTGGGTCTGCTCACATCGATGGTCCGTTGATCTGTTATATTGTCTTTGGTAAATCACATCAGCAACTATTGTTTTAACAACAAACAAAACAAAATATGGTTGTTCTTTTTTCTGATGTAAATATAGACGAAGTTAAAAAAAATATCTTCATAAAAAACAAACAAGAAACTATAAATTATTGAATCAATTAGCTTTAGAATGTTCTTCCGGGGGGCTGCACGGTGGCGCAAGTGGTTAGCGCTCTCGCCTCACAGCGAGAAGGCCCCGGTTCGAATCCCGGCTGGGACCTTTCTGTGTGGAGTTTGCATGTTCTCCCCGTGCATGCGTGGGTTTTCACCGGGGACTCCGGCTTCCTCCCACCGTCCAAAAAACATGCTTCATAGGTTAATTGGTGACTCTAAATTGCCCCTAGGTGTGAATGTGAGAGCGGATGTGTGTGTGATTGAGGCCCTGCGACAGACTGGCGACCTGTCCAGGGTGTACCCCGCCTTCGCCCATCAGTAGCCGGGATAGGCTCCGGCAACCCCGCGACCCCGAAAGGGAAGAAGCGGTCAAGAAGATGGATGGATGGATGGATGTTCTTCCGGGTACCTAACAAAATAAATGCCGAGTGCTTGTGAATTTTTCAGACTTTATTGTTTGTTTCAGGAATGTGGATCAATAAAGAAAAATAGTAAGATTTAGTTTTTGTTTTTTATTTTCACTTTAGTCTTGGACATGTGGTCGTAAAAGAACAAAAATTTACACATTTATGTAAAATATCCGTGAAAGATTCTTCTACCACAGAAAACGTGATAGAAAATAAAGAAATACCAGGACTTTTTCTGATAAAAACAAGAAAAATAACTTTGACACATTGAAACAAGCTCCGGGGGGAAGGGGGGGGGGGGGTCGTCATTTTTTAGACATTTATTACCCAAAAACAGAGGAAATCTGACATTGGCAGGATTTTGTCTGCTCCATCCAAATCCTCCCAAAAATTTAAAGTGTGTTATTTTTCCACTTTAAAGTCAATTTCATGCATAATATGGAGCACACAAATAAGTAAAACCTATTTTTTTTTACTTTTATCAAACCTAAAGTCCGACTCCGCTCGTCTTTTGATCTAATTTCAAAGCTTTTTTCAAACGCCTTTTTTTCTTTTGCTGATGATTCACAACAGTTTGAACAGAGAAATACTCAGAAACACGATTTTGAGCTTCATTTTCTATACATTTGTCCTTCCCAGCCAGCAAACCAAAGTGGGCCCCACGTGGTTTAAAAGTGGGCAGAAAATGTGTTTGTCCACAGTTTCCGTGTTGCAACCCATGTGTTTGCCCACATTGGCTTAAGTGGGCATGCAGTGGGTAGGCTCAGTACACTAGCCAGGCGCCTGGTGGACAGCAGAGCTCGCTAGCTTGCTACCATGCTACACTATCCACCGAGCAGCTGGCTAGTGTAGCATGCTAACCCACTGAATCCCCATTTAAGTCAATGAGGGCAAACAGCTGGAGCCACCATGGAAACTGCAGACAAACTCAAACCCCACATTTTCTTCCCACTCTGAAACCATGTAAGGCCCACTTGGTCTTGTGGCTTGGTTCTTGCAGCTTCGATCGCCCGCCCATGTGTCGAGGAGTCCTTGGGCAAGACACTGAACCCCACATTGGTCCTGGTGGTACAGTACAGGTTGGTGTCAGTGTTAGGTATGATCCACCATCAGTGTGTGAATGGGACTATGACTGTAGAGCACTTTGGGTCTTCGAAGAAGGTAAAAACCCCATACAAGTATACGCTATTTACACAGGGCTTCTGGTGTAAAACTGCCAAACAACCTGTGTGAATCAGTGATTGCTGATTCACTGTAGCGACCCCTGACAGGATAAACCAAAAGGTGAACAACAACATTTACCATTATTAGAAAAATGCTACAAGATAAAAATACCAAAAACTAATCACTCTAATCTCTCTCCCTTGTGCTTGAAGTGCAAAACACAAACGGGAACTCTGACACATTGTTTTTAGTCTTGCTCAAAGTTGCAAAAGTATTGGTCTGATATTCTTTGTGAGGTACTGGAGATATTGGGACTGCACCTGGATCTGGATCCCCTGTCTCTCATTTTGGGACTACCAAGTGAAAATATAATGTCTAAAGAAAAGAAAAGACTGTAACATGTGTTGAAGCAAGAAGGAAAGTGGATTAGTGAAAAAAGGGCTAACAGTCAAAGGATGGCAAAAAGTGTTACTGGACTTGATTTCACAGGAATACCTAACATGTTAAGGGGGCTTTTTTGATCTGGGTTGCCATGTCATTTTATTTTGTTGATTTACTTAGTTTGTTTTGTTCAAAGTATTTGGTCAACTTCTAGAGGCTGAGCCTGCACTGTTTATCTTGTTTTTGTGTTGTTAATTTTGAAAATCCAATTAAAACCAAATAAATAAATCAGTTTTTATCTGGGTTTGCCTTCATTACCTTTTAGTACTTGATCTAATTCAACATTTCCATTCTGCATCATAACTTTTCTTTATGTTTAAATTGTGTTTTTTAAACAAGAAAGTAAAACAGAAGCCTTTATTTTGAACACTTAATGACCACAGATGTTTTAATATTTTTAAAAAGCTAAATTCTCCTAGTCAAAAATAATTTAAAAACAAAATGTATTTTTTAAGTTTTGTAAAACTATTGTTTATTACTGATAGTATGGATCAGCAGACCTTTTCATTAGTCACTTTGTCATCACTCCTTTCGTTTTTGCTCCTCCATCCTCAGAGCGCGAGCGCCTCTTTTTGCGCATCCCTGTGTGTTGGACAGCTATGAGTTGAGTTATAGATGTCTGCCGGAATTTCTCTTCCCCTCACCCCCACACCCCCCCTCACCCCGCCCCCCATTTCACTGTTTAATCGATGAAGCAGCCGGGCTGTAGGTGCAGCAGCAGCATGGCTGTGCGTGAGCGCGTGGTGCACTAGGACCGCGCAGAGCCCTTCTCTCATCGTGAGCGTCGCAACTACAGAGCGGAGCTGTGAAGGAAACCCCCCCATTGGATTTGGCTATTATATTCATACATTTCCTCCCACCCACCCCTCTTCCCCCATCCCATCTCCACGGCGGCGCGGCGGAGCTGGGATCGCACTAACGAGTGCGTTTTGGATGGTCAAGCGCACCAGGAGAGGATCACTGAGCAGGATTTGAGAATTCTCCCGCAAATATTTTTTTTGGTCAAATCATTTCCTTAAAGTCGTCTTGTCATGATCACGTTTTACTGTCAGTAGTGTATTTTTTTCTTGCGTTGATCTGCTTTCATTTCAAGCGTAAAGTCTGCGCTGGAGCGCGCTTGGCACACTTTTTTTCCACAGCTCAAAAACACAAATCCTCCTTTCTTTTCTTCCTTGCGTTTGGATTTAAACCCTCCATTTGGATGAATGGGCAACCTGGCCACAGCCTCCCCCGTGCTCGCACCTGCTCCGTGGAAAGCTGGTTTTCTGTATTGATCAGGAGTTGTGATGTCCAAAGCCTTCCCCACTGACTGACACTCCGCGCCGCACCGCTTTGGAATCGATTTGAAGGTAGGCCAGCTCGCTTCCTCTCCTGCCTGCGGACACAACGCCACTTTATCTAATATTTTGTTCTCCTTTTTTCCGTGGCATACCATAAAGTTTGCGGGACCTCACTTCAAACACTCTTTTGGTCATTTAACCAGCAGTGACAGTGCGTTTCTGTCGGGCACTTCTGACCAAAAAATAGCCTCATCCAGCTGGATTTTATTTTTAAAATCACATAAACTCAACAGTTTAGCTTCACTGCAGCAAAAGACAGTATTAAAATAAGATTGAAACATTCAGGAAATGATTTGATGAATAATTAAAGTAAGGATGTGTCGCAGTGTGAGCGCAAATTCTCTCCATCCTCCCTTACTCTCCCACATCTATCTTTTTTTTCTTCATTTATTATTGGTTTTAGTGAGGTACAGTTGGGTTGGTGGCGCGTTTTGCTTCGATCACGGAGGTTCTTGAGCCCTCTGCAGTGCGGTCTCCTTCACCCGGCTGCGGGGCTCACATGCAGCTCACTGGGGAGAGGATTTAGATAAAGACGTAAACTAAAGGAGGGGGTGCAGCTTCTGTCAGTGTTAAGTGTCTGGATGGAGCGTTTGGATCCACTCAGCTGCGCAAAGGAGACGCGCAAAAATAAATAAATAAATAAAAAAGATCACCCACAAACTTGCAGCTCGTCCTTGATCCTGTCACGTGCGCTGAGACAATTTGCAATGATTGCGCGCGAGAGTGCGTCACTGCATTCAAACTCCACTTTTCCCTCCTTAAATAATATGAAATAATAAAATAAAAATTCCTGCTTCCGTTTTGGAAAATGTACATCCCGGCGTCACTCTTGACCCGGTTTGGGAGGTTTTGGAGCACACGTGTGGTACTGTACAAACGAGGCTGCCCATTGGGTGGGACCACTTTGAATGCCGAGGCATGACGCAGGAATCCCGACACTACAGTGGAAGGATAGGACAGCTTTGGGGGAGCGTAAAGGCGCGCGCACCTCCAAAAAAACAAAACAAAAAAAAAAACACACAAAAAAAACACCTCTCGTTTTTGCTCCAAACTCAACCAGATTCGGACGACCTGTATTCATGCCAGAGGGAGCGACGTACCAGTTAGAGGTGAGCCACAACTTCACGTAGAATTTCCTGAATTAAAAAAAAAAAAACGAGCCTTCAGGGGATTTTCTGGCGCCCTGACGTTCGGGACGGGAGCAGAGGTGACGGGAACTGTCCGCGGTGCTGAAACACTCAGCTCCTTCTGTTCAACTCTCCGCTCACGTTCTCTCCTCATTGGTTTTCCCCCCGTTCAAATATTTGGAGGACCGTTGGGGTGCGCGCGCGCCACTCTCAGTGTGACACCGATTTGCATGTGACACTAATTGTAGTGGGAATATTTGTAATGAGCCACGATCTCTGAACATTTGAACCAATCATTCAGCTTCCGGCTGGATATCTGATGTTTGTTTGGTCCTAGATTCAGTTTGCTTGACTGAAATATGAGAAAAA
Organism: Oryzias melastigma; assembly: GCF_002922805.2. NCBI lineage: Eukaryota > Metazoa > Chordata > Actinopteri > Beloniformes > Adrianichthyidae > Oryzias > Oryzias melastigma. The sequence goes on along the minus strand of NC_050532.1, from coordinate 4,114,094 downwards.
TCTATGATAATTAATTAATTGATGAATCGATTTATATTTTTACAATCCAATTGGATTGATCTGTTTGAGGAAAGTTGGTAGTAGAATCGATAAAAAAAAAATCGATATCGCAATATTTAGTCCTGCGATTGATTCTCGATGGGTTCTCACCAAGTGTAGATCTTTTATGTTTGTTTAAAGAGGCTATAAACCATTATAGTCGTCATCCTTTGGTGAGAGGTTCCTTTGGAGGTAGATGGGGGGGCAAGCGTTTCCAGACTGACTGTTGTAAGCACCAATGTGATTATCAGCTACTTGAATTATTCAATTTTTGTTCTGTTGTTTACAACAATTTTGCACTAAGTAGTGTCACTGCTGCTCATGTTTACTGTTGTTAACACTGAAATTTACAGATAATTCCAAATCAATTGGTGTCAATGCTTGTCAAAGACAGTATTACTGATTTAAGTAATTTTAAACAAAAGTGTCTATTATAAGTTGCTTATTATGATTGTGTTCAAGCTAAATAAATAAATGGCGATATATATTTTCCCCCCAAAAATCAGTGTTCTTCTATATAATGTGAGTTATTAGAAATGATTTTGACTAATTATCGTATGGTGAGGGACCCAGCGATTCCCAGCCCTACTGGGAAACACCATTGGAATTGAGTTAAGAGAGATTTATTTTACTAAAAAGTGACATCACATCGTAAAAAACATGCATGATGCAGCAAAAATGACAAACTATAATTACAGTCTTTGAATTCAGCAAAGACATGTGACCTACAGTGTGGGAGAATTTTGATGTGGAAAAACAGTAGTAGGCTGAACTTTATCAAACTAAAATGTGAAAAGATATATCATTAATTCTTGTGTGTTTGTACATATATTTAATTGTATTTATCTGAGTCACAATGATCGTTTTTTTTTTTATCAAGATGAACCAAAATTTTATCGACAAACACAAATCTTGAATCGAATCGCTAAAAGGAATTGTTTTGTGACAAAAGTAAAAGGAAGTATTTCAAAAACTCCAATGTGGGTCAAGCTTCTGAGGGCACTTTTAACAGCTTCTCCAGAATTGAACGCTGTCTTCCCATGCCTGATGATCGGGCTCAATTGAAAGCATTCCTCATGCTGTAATTTCATTGTGAAGTCTACAGGGCTAAACACACGGCGCTCTGCAGTGCGGAGGGGTGCACACCATGTCTGCTATAAACACAGTTGGGGAACTGATATATACAGCCTGAGAGGAAATCAAATTAACTCCGGGGGAGTTATGACAGCAACTGTGAATCTAATAATTGACTACGCAGCTTTTCTGTGATTACCGTTGCCTGGTTTTGGAGTGATCCTCTGTGTTTACATAAAGGGTTTTTTTTTGTTGTAGCAGCAACGCTGAAGGACTCTGATCTTCTGCTGGATACCTGCACTGCTGTCATCATTGATTGAATTAGGCTGCAACACAGAAGCTTTCTAAAGGAGCAAAACGCGATCCTGTGGTGAAGATTGTCAATAAGCGGCTGGATGGAGCGCAAGTGACGGTTTCGCCGGGGGCAAACAGCCGGTCAAGAGGAGGGAGAATACGCTTAGGCAGACTCCCACTGATCAGGGGAGCAGATTGGGAGCCCTCGGTGCTAACGTCTGTCAGTCCCTGCTGTAGGGGGAGATTAGGGGGCGGAGCCAAGCACAACTGACCCCTTTACTTTCAGCTCTCCTTTTGGTTGTTATTTTAGCCTTTTTGAAAGTGAATTTACTGGAAGTGCGATCAGGTGACGAGAGCTTTTTGATGGCTTTGTTTTGAAGGCTGGCTGCTGTGACATGGACCCCCATGGGGCCGCTGACAGCTGAGTTCCCCCGCTGTGGCAGATTGATATTAGTAATTTAAGGGGAAGCTGTCACACACAATCGTCCAGATGGAGAAAGCCACAGAGCCATGCAGTCAATTAAACATTGTTTGTTTGGAGATAATCATTTTGATGTAGGAGCTGAAGATTGATTCAAAGCATTCTGGCTCCAAGTTTCCAAATCTTCATTTACATAATGAGGTGTACGTTACATTAACGTACGTAATAGATTGTAAATCACATGATAGGGTAGTTGGATCAAGTGGTAGAAGCTTTTAGCTTGTCTTGTTATACAATGAAGCTTCTGAGAGCAAAAGATCACAGAGTTGGAGCCATTTGTGTGCACACACACACATGCTTTGTGTTTTTACATGAAGATACATTCCAAGGCGTTTTGGAGCTGAACTTTTTCCTCATCAAATGGATTGTCAAAAAAGCTGTAATTAAAAAAAAAGCAAAATTACTTGTGGTGTGCCACAAGGGTCAGTCCTTGGCCCTCAATTATTTCATATCTCTATAAGTGATATCAACTCATTATTTAAAAATATTAAATTGCATTTTATTTGCAGATGACACAACCTTTTATTGTATAGGAGAGATTATTAATGGAGGTGGTGCAGACTGAGTTTAAAAAAGATTAAATTATGGTTTGACGGACATTAATGGCGATAAATTGTCTTTTACGATATTTGTAATATAAATAAAAATGATACAGTTACATTAAACATAGGTAGTATAAATATCAAAATAGCAAAATAATTAAAAATTTAGGAGTTATCATAGAAGAAGAAAAAATAAATATTGTGGAGATCACAAATCAATGATGTCAAATCCAAACTAGCAAAAGCAATTGCACTATTACAGGAAGTAAAATGGTCCATAGAAAATTATTGCCTGTATCTATTATATAATTCTTTGACTATGCCATAACTGAACTGTTGTGTAGAATTTTGTATTACAACTTATAAAATTTATACTAATCCACTGTACTTATTACAAAAAAGCATTACCACAAGAAGTAAGTACATATAGTATAGCATTACCTGCGATAATGCAAATGTGAATTCTGTAAGCTGAATGTGGCTACCAAAGATACTAGAGCAGTTAGCTGAAAATGCTGAGGCTGCATTCTTGCTAAAATATTAGCTAAATGCCAAATTTGTAAAAAAAAAAAATGGAAACATGTCTAAATTAACCAGCACAACTAGCATAATGCTACAATGTTAGCTAACTCCAAATTAGCCATAAATAACAACTAGCATAACGCTAAAATGTTAGCAAAACACCTAATTAGTCACAAAAAACTGGAAATATGTCTAAATTAGCCAAAAACAGCTAGCATAATGCTAACATTTTTGCTAACCTGCACATTTGCCAAAAATCTAAAAATATGTCTGAATTAGTCAAAAACAGCTAGCATAAAGCCAAAATGTTAGCTAAACTCCAAATTACCATGAAAACATAGTAATTGCAGAACATTTTAAAGTCTGATTCGTGTCTTTAGCTAAAAGTATTTGCGGAAGTTCACAAGTTTCAAAGTACACAATGTTTTTTTAAGGATTTTATCATTTTCTCATTTATTTCCTATGGGGGATATTTTACTCAGTATTTCAAAAACTGTAAAGTTTAAAAAATATCAAAAGTACTAGGAGTAATGTCCTGAACGAGCTGAATTTTTTGATACCCCAATTGTTGAAATTGTTGAAAGTGTGATTGAGTTAGTACGTGCCAAAAAATCTACAGAAAGGAGCAGGAGAACCACTATAGTTTGAATGTTGTAAAGCATTCACACAATTATAGGGACCCGTCTAACCCATTATTTATAAAATTACAATTATATAAAATATTATGATCTTATTAACTTTAATATTTTTAAATGTATGAAAATATGGGTAAATATGAAATGCCTTCCTCCTAATCTGATGAAAAGATACGTTAAAAAAAGTAAATTTAATTTGAAATGACACAAAATTTTCATTTTACCAAAACACAGAATGTTTCTAAAAGAGTGTTACGTCCTACTGCTACTACCAGACCTTTTTCCATTCAGTCCTTCTGCTCACCTGGCAGGTGTGCACAATGGGCCGTAATTGTCACCTGCTGGCTATTGAAGACAAAGGAGGCCTCACTCAGGCAGGCAGGGAGCAGAGCAGCAGGCTGAGGAGCAGGCTGAGGAGCAGGCAGAGGAGCAGGGTGAGGAGCAGGCTGAGGAGCTGCCTGAGGAGCAGGGTGAGGAGCAGGCTGAGGAGCAGGCAGAGGAGCAGGTTGAGGAGCAGGCTGAGGAGCTGCCTGAGGAGCCGGCAGAGGAGTAGGGTGCGGAGCTGCCTGAGGAGCCGGCAGAGGAGCAGGGTGAGGAGCAGGGTGCGGAGCAGGTTGAGGAGCAGAGTGAGGAGCTGGATGCGGAGCAGGTTGAGGAGCAGGCTGGGTTTTAGTTGGTGTGGTTCTGGTTTGTTTCGCTCTCTTTTACCCTATTTTTCTCAGCAGTCTTAGGCTTCTGGGTTTTGTTATTTTAGTTTGGACCTTGGTAGTCTTAGTTGCTGGCTTTGTTTATTTGTTTTCTTTAGGTAGTTTTGGTCTGGCAGCCATTAGCAGGGAGCTGCGGACTCCTATGGTTGACATGGCTGGGTCAGCAGTCTCCCTGACTTATTTTATGTTTTGCCAAGGTTCCAATTGCCTTTGTTTTGTTTTAACCAGCACACTAATTGTTTTTTCCTTTTGCTTTTCAGGACACAGTTTTTGTTTCCTTGTGTTCCTTTTTTCTATCTGGTGTCCAGTTTTTGTTGTGGTCCCATTTTTGGTTTTCCCCCTAGACTTGAGCCAAATCTGCCCATTGGGGCCTTAACAAAGAGTGACGTGTACCAGTATATGAAGTAAATACATGGAATAAACTGAGCATAGAAAATAAAAAAGCCACAATTATATCAAATTTTAAAAACTATATTAAAAATTGAATAATTAATCAATTAACCAATCTGTTCTATGGAAATGAAAAATAGTTATACCTGAGGTATTGTATTCATTCTGTGCTCCTGATTGATAATAATAGTATTGTTTTTTTTCCCCCAATCTTCTCGCCTTGTATCCTACATCAGCAGTATGCTTTGTGTTTCTCTTTTCATCGATTCATTTACTGGTTAAAAGGAGCAGACAATATAAGTTTCTCCTCATTCTGTCCCTTTTTTTATATTGGAGTTTTGCAACTAATGGTTGTATTATGTTGTTTTACTTTTATTGAAAAAAAGAAATAAATTAAAACAAACATGATTTCAAACAACCACACTGAATTAGGCCTGCGCTATCCCAAATGAAGACGATGGCATTTGAGTGCAGGTTTGATGCCCTCCAGGCCTGAAATCACTCAACATTTTCAATTATGTCGTACTCTTATAAGAGGTTTAACTTTAATGGAATCAAACTATGACTGTTTGCTCTAGATGTGAGTCAGAAACAATGACGAGCAGCCTGCTGGTTTGGAGTCAGAGTGTGACGCACGTTCAATAACGTGTTAAATTCTTGAACGCACGTTTAGCATATGGTGTTCACACTTGACCAGGGGTGGGCAAGCTACGACCCAGGGATTGTATGTAAAACATTTAGTCTGGCCTCGCCACACTGGAATAAATTACATTGATAATACATATTAATGAGTCTCCCCCTTAGATCACATGTGTCTGAAAAGTTACATAATTCCAGAATCTGCTGGAATTACGTTGATCGTGTTAACGGTTGAAAAGTCGCAGTAAATCAAAGAACATAAACATTGGACCTCCGGCGTTAAAGGGTTAATGATATGATAACAGAACAGAAATAGAATTCCTGAGGAAATAAAGATTAAAAGTGCAGCCATTGATTGAGGCGACCACACGACTGCTGGGTGACGGATGCTTGAACTCCATCCAGCCTCATCTCCTCGGCGATAAACTCCGCCACATTATCGTCTTCTCAGCAAACAACAGAGATCCATCCGCACTGATGCCCTCCTTCTTCCTGGCTGCTTTAAATTCCACTTCTACCTCTGGTACCTTTCATGTAGCTTAACACCTCTGTTTAGTTTCACTTTGATGGCTGCCAAGGTGGGAGACAAAGTAAGACCTGGAAGCGAACAGAAGTCGACCTTTTATCTAACTTTGTAACCTGTCAGTCATTAAAGGACTTGGAATAATGCAGAGTTTTCTGATTTTAGTCATCAGCTGACATTCCTGCATTAAGAACATTTTTACTCACTGTTTGCAAACTGTTAGTTACAGTAGTTTAAGAGTAAAGGATGGTGGTCTGTCTAAAATCACAACTTTTACTTCGAACATTTTGGGTGCACAAAAAAGCATTCGTGACACACAAATTAGCATTTTCTGCACTCAATTTAGTATTTTAGTACCAGTAACAATGACTTATGCCACAAAATACAAATTTAAGCCCACAAGATGTGAATTTGTGCCCAAAAAATGCAAATAAAATGCTAATTTGTGCCCACAAAATACAAATGTATGCCCACATGATGCCAACTAGTGTGCACAAAATACTAAATTGTTGCCAAAAACTTAAAAAAATACTACTTGGTTTTCAAAAAATAAAAATCTGTGCCAAAACAATTCAAATTTGTGTTCTCGAGATTCTTATTTGTCTATAAAATGCTAATTTGTGTCTTTAAAATGCTTAAGTGCCCACAAAGTACAAATATTTGTTCTCAAAATGCTAATTTATACCCACAAAATGCAAAATTGTGACTTCAAAACATTAAATTTGGCCACAAAATACAAATGTGTGCCCATAAAATGCTAGTTTATGTGAACTAAATACTAAATTGTTGTCATAAAATACTAATAAAATACTAATTTTATGGATTGAAATGACTGAAACAAAAATCAAGATTTTTATTGATCATGCCCCAAAAAATTGGGTCCTCAAATTGCAAATTTGTGACTACAAAATGCTAATTTGAAGCCTAAAATATTCATTTGTCTGCACAAAGTTCTAATTTCTGACCAAGAATACTCATTTTGGCTAACAAAATAATACAATGTGGCCACTAAATGTTGATTTGTGTTTTTAAAAAATACCAATTTAGTCCAAAAAAAAATTAATTGGGGGATATTTTTTTTCTTTTTATTTGATGTCCAGAGCTCCATGTTCAATATTTTTTTTTTGCTGACGTAATTTTTTTTAATCCAGTGACGGGATTTGCTAAAAACATGATAGTTTGGAAGCCACAGTACATGGGGGACAATGTTTGTGTTGTTTAATCTCATCCTAAATATTTTCTAATTCCCTTTCAGTTCCACTCTGGTCATCTTTTGATCCATTGTAAAAGGGTTCCCAGTGGTCTTTAAATTATGATTTTGCCATTTTTTAGCCAAAATCAAAAACCTATATCGTTTTTTAGGATACATTTTTATAGAGTTGTGAGACCGATGGTGTGACATAATCCTGCCGCTCTCTCTGTTCCCCATACCTGAACTATATGCGTACACATTTTCCTGCAAGCTAATAGTCCCTCTCACCCCCAACCTAATATCACTGGCATAACAAAAATGGTGAGCAATACTGGAGTTATCCAGACATCAAGTTTAAGCCAGATGCCAGTTTGGACGAGGACGATGAAGACGCTCTTGTATATGTCCTTCATCATCAGAGAAAACACAAGAACTGCTAAAAACACCAAAAACATGATTTTCATCAGAGTCGGTCTTTAAATTAGTAAGAGTTTCCTCTGATTTATTCAATATAAGGCAGATCTTTCTCCGCCGGGTGGCTGATGTCTTTTTTTTTAAAGATAGACCGTTAAAATCCAACATCTGGGAGGAGTTTGGAGAACAGCTGCTGCTCCTACGGATTGAACTGAGCCAGTTGGGATGGTATTGGGGAAAGTGGCAGGAATGCCAGCTGGAGACTCTCCTGGAAAGGCGTGACTGGTATCTCCAGCTGGGAGGAGACCTCTTCAAAGACCCCTGACACACTGATGAAGTCATACGTTTTGGATGACCTGGGAACACCTCGATATTCCCACCAGGGGAGCCGAATGAAGCAGCTGGAAGGAAAAAGATGTTGAGATTTCTGTTTCAAATTGTGAGATAGTAATCTCCTGTTATTTAAAATCATAGTCTTACTAAAGGGGTGCATTCGTGTTATTTTCTTTTTATAGTTTCAATAGTTTTTCATTTCTCTAGAAAGATGTCCTTAAGCCTGTATCTGTGAACTCTATGAAGCTTTGTATGGGATCTGTTCATGGTTAGTGAGCTAAAAAGATGCGTCATGTGGTGAAAACAACCTAAAAGTTGAAATAATAGCATTAATATTAGCAATTGAAGGTAATGACGTCACATACAAACAATTTTGTGGTCATATTCACAGATTTGTTGACACTTCATTCAAGAAAACAATGTGCCGAAAGAATTCTGTTGCGACAAATCCTAAAAACACATGTTTTAAGATGATCTTAAAATATGTGTTTGTTTGGTTTCATCTTGAATATGAAAAACAGTCATTTTTTGACACATTTCAATCATTTAGCAGAGCTTTGAAACCTTGTCCGGAACTGGAGGTTTGAAGGTCCTGATCTATTGAAATGAATAGAAACTACACCAAAGCCCTCCTTAGAAATAGACAGATAATTGACTGTCAATGTGGAGGGATTATGATTATATTTTGAATTTTTACCTTTAATATATTTTAGTAAAAGTAAAAATTCTAAGAAACATGTCTGTTTTTTTAAATATAAGAACTTAGAAAATATGTACTAAATTGATCAGCAGCTGAAAGGAACTTTACTGTAGATTTAAGCTTTTAGCTACGTTCAAATTGCCCTTGGCAACGCGGGTTCAAGTTTCGCACTTTTAATGAAAAGTCCATGCAAACACGTATTTCAGGCTTCCATGTTTGAATTTCTCATGTTTACCCGTCGCGACACAAGTTTCCAAAATCGTTTTTTGAGATCTACATACAAAACACACAGCCATTGAACATGCGATCAAGCGACCATTTCTCATGAAAAGACTATGTAAAAGTACATTTTGGGCTTCCGCTTTCAAGTTTAGCTACACAAGTTGTTATGACTTTTCTTGAGTTTAAAACATGTGGCCACTGAATGCGTGTTTAAATGATCATTTCCAATGAGAAGTCTGTGTAAACATACATTTTACACTTCCATGTTCAAATCTCTCACGTCCACGCGTAGCTACACAAGATCTTGTGAACATTTTTAGGCTCAATACGTACGACCAATTCCAATGTCAAGTCTATATCACATGTGTCAAACTCCAACCCTCAAGGGTCTCATTCCTGCATGCTTTCCAACACCCCTTTCTCTGGCATGTTCTAATTGGGTGGACACACCTGAACCAGGTAATCAGTCATGAGTAAGGCTTGGATATCTGGGAATCATGCAGATACAGTGGCCCTTGAGGACGGGATTTTGACACATCTGGTATGCGAACAAATTTGGACCTCTGCTTTCAAATATCTCGCATTTACGTGTATCTATGAAAGTCGCTATGACCGTTTTTTAGGCTCAAAACATGCGACCATTAAACTCAGTTTCAAGTAACCATTTCTAGTAAAAGGTCTATGTTAACACACATTTTGTGCTTCCGTGTTCAAATCTCTCATGTTCGCACGTAGCTATGCGAGTTTCTATGACCGATTTTTAGATTCAGAATGTGCGTCCATTGAACGCACATTCAAGCAACCATTTTCTTTACAAGGTCTATGTTAACGCACATTCGGGCATACATGTTAAAATCTTTTATGTTCACGCGTAGCTACGCAGGTTTTTAGGAATATTTTTGGACTCCAAATGTGCACCCATTGAACGCACTTTTAGGCGACTATTTTCAATGAAAGGTCTATGTTAACGCCTATTTCGGGGTTCTGTGTTTAAGTCTCTTGCGTTCTTGCGCAGCTACACAGGTTTCAACGACTGTTTTTGGGCTCAAAATCTTCTCCCATTGAATGTACGTTCAAGCGACCATTTCCAATGAAGACTCTATGTAAACGCACATTTCGGACTTCTGTTTTGGCGTTTATGCAAAGCTCTTGACACTCCTGAAAACATATAAGTTTTTGCAAAAGTTTTCATGCCAGTTTTTATGACCATTTTTGGGCCATGTGTGTTCAAGCGACCAATTCCGAAGAAAGGTGTATGTAAACTTGGGATGTTTAAGAAATTAGATGAGTATAGAAAAATTGATCAAGCAGTGGGAGTAACAGCATGAAAAAAATAAATATGTATCGAAAATTGACAAACTAACTGGAGTATCATTTCAAACCACAGATATGAACAAAATTATGTTGGTATAGGTATGTACCAAGGTATACAATCAATCAAGATGTAAATGGATCAATTTCTGGCAAACTGCTGTTTCTCTTCTGTTTTTTTCTACCATCTTTGTCTTGTTATGTACATGTGATGCAAGCAAAAAGACGGCCAATCAAAAGCTTGCTTCTTCCAAATCAGAACTTGAATACATTTCTCCGTCAAATGGGATGCATTATTATTAATTTCTTTAAATGCCATAGGAATAAGAAATATCTGGATTTTTGCAATTTTGTTAAAAGAATCGGACTGTATCGTGTTGCTAAAAACTTAGTTGAATCCTTTATGTATCGATTCGTGGACCATGTATTGAGATGTGTGTGAGAGGGAAAGATAAACTCCCCTAATGTGAACGCACAGTCGAGACTTCCAGGTTCAAATTGCACATGGTTATATGTAGCTACGCAAATTTTTATCACTTTGTGTAGACTCAAAATTTGTGACCATTGAATGTGTGTTCAAGCGACCATTTCCAAAGAAAAGTTTATTTAAACGCACATTTTTGGACTATTGTTTTTAAATCTGTGGCACTCAAGAATTGCATTGCAAGTTCCTTCAATCATTTTTTGGCTCATAATTTGTGACCACTGAATGTGTATTCAAGCGACCAATTCTATAGAAAGGTGTTTATAAACACACAATCAGGCTTCCAGGTTCAAATCTTTCGCATTCACAGATTTCGCATTCACTACGCAAGCTTCTACGATCACTTTTGGATTCAAAACGTGCAGCCATTGAATGCGTATGTTCAAGCGATCACTTCCAAAGAAAGGTAGATGTAAAGGCACATTTTGGGCTTCTGTGTTCCAATATCTTACAGACACACTTAGCAACACAAGTTTTTATGACCAATTTTGGGCTCTCCGTACAAAGGATTGAAAAGTATAATCAGGTTGTACTTTAACCAATCAGACACTCGGTGTCAGGAGTCAGAGCCTTGTCTCCCTAGAGATGTGTGTTTAAGAGTGTGTGTTTTGTGCATTCTTGAAAGCATGTCACATGCCTGGTGTGTCCATATATATATATATATATATATATATATATATATATATATATATATATATATATATATATATATTAGAGCTGTCAGGCGATTAAAATTTTTAATCACGATTAATCGCATTGTCCATAGTTAACTCACGATTAATCGCAAATTAATATGTGGCCATTTTTTTAGGAAAAAAATGTGTGCTTCGTGGAATTTAGCAGTTCTACATTAATAATGAAAACAAGAATGGCAAAATTAATAGTTTTCATCAGAAATACTTTATTTTGTAACATTGTATTGAGATAAACTTTCTTAACGATAAAAGGCTGTAACATAAAATGCCTAACAAAAGCCCAAGTCCAAGTGAAGGGCATTTTAAATTCAAAACTTCAATCTACGTTCAGTAAAATAAAATAAAAAACATCAAAAATAACATTTCCATAACACTTTCATGTTCATTTTTTGTCAGGACCAAATCTTTTCCTCCTCTGCTGAACTCCAGTAATAAATGAAATAGAGATTTATCATTTCCAATGAACTTTTGTTTTTTAAAACATTAAAGACTGAGAAAAGCGGGATACTCTGTGGATAGTTTGACAGTCTGTTACTGCCGCCGCATTCTCTGGCTGCAGCTCGATGCAGCGACGTGTCCAGTGGAGCTCACACCATGAATATGCCGGCAGACAGACAGCTATGCTGGGGTTGGATCACGCTTAAACCTCCAGAACTCTGGGATATTTTGTATATTTTCGCGGGGAGAAAGACGGGACAGGCCACACACTCCAAGCTGAGATTTATCTTTTCATTTAGAAATAACTGGCGTTGTTTAAACTACATTTAAAACGTCCCCCGATTCGCTTGCTGTTCGGAAAGTCGGGGGTCCGCAGATCTCGGGACGCGGCGCCGGACGCGAGCCGGTACCACCAGACGTGGTACTGGACGCGAACCCGAGCCAGGTTAGGGTGCAGGAGCTCTCCGCGTCCTAGCGCCGGGCCGGTTCTAGCTAGCAGCTCGGTGGTTGGAGACCCGCCCGTGATCTAGTGAGAGGGTGATGAGGAACGCCTGCGCACGGTGTGGAAAGGCACGTATGAGAAATTCCGCGATTAATGCGTCAAAAAAATTGTCGGCGTCATGCACATGTCAAATTAACGCGTAATTAACGTGACAAATCTGACAGCCCTAATATATATATATAAATTTTTTTTTTAAAAAATATATAAAGGGGCGCCGCTTAGGATTTCGGGCCCCATGAAAATCATTTTTATAGGGCCCCAAACACAGTGCCAAATTTGCATCAAGGGCTTTGTGGGCCCTACCCTCAGTCCCGTAAAATGAGCCACCTGTACCCCCCCTTTTTGGCGCCCCAGTAAATATATATATATTCTGATTCTGATATATAGACAATTTTGCTTTATCACTATGATGTCCTCTGTAGACTCTCTGCTCTGTGGTTTTCCTCCGGAACCATTACATGGGTTGGCCTGTGATTCTGTCATGAACCTGCGAAAACTGCCAGCTGTCTGTTTCGCGCCACTAATGGACGAAGTACGGTCCTTTTCACAAAACAGTTTGCTGCACTTGCAGAGAGCTTTAGATCATTTTCATCTGTGGCCTCACGGCATTATTATCCGATGGAGATGTGAGTGGATCTCTAATGAGATCGACCACAAACATTATCCCTACATGATCTAATCTGTAGCATTTCATTAACTCCCTGTCATTCAACACGTGGAGATTTGTTTTTTTCTTTTTTTTTATCCCACCTCGTTTTCTGTCAGACATTTTGTCCTCTGTTTCAGAGGCGTCTCCTCAAAGTCGTCCTCCCCACAGCGAACGCTTTAGCAGCTCTATTAGGGATAAAGACATTTTCTGAATGGAGCTATTTCTAGTATCTTATCTCAGTTTTACGGGGACACATCGTTTCAAGGATTACCTCAGAGTTCAGCATTAGCCCGCCCCATTGGATTATGGTTATTGTGGCGATTCTGAAGAATTTTGTTTTATTTAGTTTGGAGGACAGAATATCCTCACACCTCCTCAGATTGCAAGTAAACATGACTTCCAGCCCTGATAGGAGAAAGTAAACTATCTGGATGATTATTTGCTGCATGATAATGTCAGCCATAAAAAAATCTTATTTCTGACCTCATCATTATTATTGTTATTATTTCTCCTGGCCGTTTGCCGTTGTGTAAAACGGCAAAGCTAGTCCGCACCGGCTGTAATGGAATCATTCACTCAGCTGTCACTTTGCATTGGATCTGGGTAAATCTCAGCAATACCCCTTGGGATAAAAATGAAATATGAGCAGTCTCAACTGACCTGATATCATGAGAGACCCAAATCAGAAAAAGTGCCTTTAAAAAAAAAAGAAAAGAAAAAGAAATGCTCCTCCGTGTAGCTTCACTCTCTAAAGCACCTGCTAAATTGCCTTTTCTCACAAAAGAAAATCACATTTAAAGGTGTAATTGAATGATTGCATTTTTATGGTAGCAAGTGCTGAAATTAAATCCCAGCAGTTATGGCACTTAGATGCAGAGATTTCTATCAGTCAGAGAGGGTGGTGTAAAAACAATGAAGGAAGTGCATTCATGTTCAGTTTCAAAGTGTGAAATATTTAATTTTATTATTTTACTTTCACATTCAATATGTACTTTACTAAATAAATCTGAATCTGAAATTCAAAGAGATATGGCATTGGAAAAAATAAAATTAAGAAATAAATCTTTACAAGTGCTTTAATTTATCATGACCTTTAATTAATTAATTAATTATTTTTTATTTTTAATCTAAACGGAAAATTGTTGTGAAAAACCTAATTTTTAAATATTCATTCAATTTCTTAGCCACTTTGTCCCTTTTGGGGTCGCGGCGGTGCTGAAACCTAATGATAAACCTAACTTTAACCACGCCTTCTTGCCGCGATGCAAGTGCGCTAACCACTGCCAAAATTTGAATCATTGTGTAATGGTAAAAGATGCAAATATCACTGAAAAAGTGGCTTTATGAAGTTTTCTTATCATAATAAACTTTCTACCTTTACTTTTACACCACCAAGGGGGACTTCTTTCAATCTCAAACGATTAAAAAATTACAGGTCAGGTCCAGAATGCTCAAATTCAATGCAGAGGCCCAAACCACAAAAAGACGGACCTCAAACTACTTATTGATAACATAATACTTATGTGTACATGTGGTATTCCACAGTAAACAGCCCTCCACGTCTCCCATTAATTTGTGATAACAAATCGTAGTTCGAATAGATAACAGTTTGCAACATTAATTTAGTTAAGAAATACAAAGTCGCACATTGATCCGGATCTGCCCGCCAGCTAATTATATCCGGCCCTCCACATCATTATATATTATTATTATTATTATTAACAGCCCGATGTTATCTTGCGCTGGTAACATATTGAAGCAACTCTACGATTATGGAGGCTGAGAGATCAGTTAGAATGATCTCTAGCGTTCTTTTTGGAACACACAGCCTTTTACATCATAAAAACATGTTTTTGGGAGAACAAAATCTTCAGTGTAATTTTTCATATAAAATACCGCAAAATAAAATAAATTATTATTTAACTTGTATAATTTTGACAAAATACATTTTATGGAGACTAAAATATTGAAAGTTATATAAGGTTTAAGCTGATCCTGAAAATAATTTTCCTGCCTGTTTTATTCCTATTTATGTTAAAAAGTTACAATTTTTAAGTTTTAAAAATGTAGTTTTAGTGTGTTCAATGACCTAAGGTATGTTTTGGATTTCGACCCCCCCGGCTTAAAAGATTCTTGTCTGGAATGTAGGGAGTCAAACGGTTGGAAATAAACTAAGGAGTTTTAGCTCTAAAAACTACAATCTTAAAATCTAGTCTAAATTTAGCAAGTTAATGGGAATTTTCTAAAAATCAGCTCAGAGAAGCTATACTCACTCTGATGAAAATTGTCTTTTTGGTGTTTCTAACATGTACTTGTGGCATTTTTCTGATGACGGAGGACATACTTAAAGAAAATGAAGATTAAAATTGTATTTCTTAGTATTTCTTTATTAAAATCATTGTGAATCAGAAACATGAAAAAAATTCAGTTTGAAAAAGAGCTTAATTGTGATGTAGAAAATATGCTGGAGCAGACCCAATCTCTCTGCTCCGCTCGATTCCAATGGATCTACTGTAGACAAATAGATCCATGAACGTCTTTGTTTTCCTCGTCTGAGCTGGAATCTGGATCAAAACTGTCTCCAGTATTGCTCAGCATTTTTGTTGTACTGTTAATGTTAGGTTGGGGGTGTTAGGGGCTGTAAGCTAGTGGGAGTTGAACAAAGAGAGGATGAAAATTCTACTAAACCACTGCCACTCTGCACAAACTATGTCCTAGAAAATTACAAATTAAAATAAAAAGGCTAAAAATGGCTTAATCATAATTAAAAAACGCTTTTACAATAGATCAAAAGATGATTAGAGTGGGTCTTTAAAGCACAAAAATGTGTACAATGCAAAGAAAGAGTGCTGCTCTCTTTCTTTGGAGAACAAAAGGGGGTTTCTTCCCTTTTCTTTGGCTGAAACATTCTCGTCTGCATTCCCTCCAGCTGCAGTGGTCTGCGTTGTGGTGCAATGAGTCTCTGGGGAGTGGGGACGACCATAAATATTGCCCTGTTTTGAACATCCATCCCTCATGTTGGTGCACATTGTGTGCAGGATGCTGGCCATTAGTGCCATTGGTCTGTAATGAGAGGGAACAATGTCGCAGCCAAGCGTTAAAGGTCTTTAAACATGCTTCCAGTCAGGCTCGCACAGGAGGACACACATGCCAGCAACACAACGCAGCAGGAGGAGCGGAAATCTCGGCTCTGAGATGTAAAGATTTGCGGGATACGCACAATTTGAGTGTGCTGAATTATGGATATTGTCTCCGTTGTGTGACTTTGGTGTGTGTTTGTCAAAGGTCGTGACATAACGGTGTCTGTTCATCTTTCATGTAATTTGTGTGTGTGTGTGTGTGTGTGTGTGTGCAGGTTTGACACACAGGTCCAGTCAGTCCTGTTCTTGGCTCCAGCAGTGATCTGGCACTTCTCCCAGTCCTGGAGCTCCTGTCATGCTTCCCTCCCTCTCTCCTACGCCCCCCCGCCTTTCCCTTTCCATCCACACTCCATGCAGCAGCCTGTGCAGGTTGTGCGGAAAAAGAGAAAGGTGGGCAGAGGGAGCGAGCTGACGCTCTGTCACAGAGGCTCTCCTCCTGTGTCTCCTCCCACCCACCCCCTCCCTCATTCCCGGTTGTATTTGTAAGGATTTGCATTCATATGACAGCGATGTAGAAGAGTTACGTCGCCGAATAAGATCCGCCACAGTGAGGACGCCGAGCACATGGGCTGTGAAAAGCTGTGGCTATTTACATGCCAAGGTTGCAACCGACAGAGCCCTCTCCATATTCTTCAGGCAAATCCTTCAATAACCTCACAGCGGGGGGGGGGGGCTCACGTTCACAAACACTCAAGGGGATGCGCGTCATGCACGCGCAACACTGAACTGTCAAAAGGTTCTGTTTCTGTTCACTTAATCCTGCAATAAGATCCCATCTGAGATAACTGGGCCGCTCCCTGTGGGCTCTTTATGCTCTTAGAGAACCCACTGCAGCTGCGGTATGGATCCGGCTATTGTTGGAGAACAATCGGGGATATTGTCCGTGTGTATCTGTGTGGATGCAGGGCTGGGGAAAGTGGAAATGAGGAATTACACTTTAATAGCTTCTGTGAGGTTCAAAAAGACTGACTTTGAGTTTGCGTCTCATTAAAACAGACGCATAGGTTTTAATATTTCTCTTGTTGAGAAAAAACAAAGAGTAGATTTGTTTTTTTGACAGGAAAATGTCTAAATAGAAAACATCTGTACCAAAATAGACATGCTTTTACCTGTGTTTATGCATGGATTTATCGTAGACATTTAAAAAATACCTTATTCACCATCAATGAATGGTCTATTTTTGAACTATAAAGCTATCATCACACAACCCTCTGCAACGTTCTTTCAAGTGCCTTCTTCTAATAAAAAGTCTATGTAAACCCGTGTGATTCCAGCTTTCAAAAACCTCGTGGTCCTGTGTAGCGACACATTTTTAAGACAGTTTTGGGCTAAACACAATGTCTTTTAATGTACGTTGGAGGTAAACCAGGTAAAACTTTGACCAATCGGTGTCTCGGATTTGGTAGTGATATATGGATGGCGTCCCTTTTCATTCACGGATTGATCATGTAGGAGAAATTAATAAGAATTCTATGACACCAAATCTTTCATATATCGGAAAAAAGCTGCGGAAAAAAAGGCTGGAGCAAGATTCGTTAGACGTGCCTCACTTAGACATCTCACATCAAGACTTTTTCAACTGCGTTGTATGTAGCTGACATGTACTTGTAAACAGTACAAAACGAAGAAGAAGCCCCTTCCTGCTAGTCCAGTGTGAACACCACGGGAAAAGTGTGCGTTCAAGAACCCACAGTTAGCGGATTCTTGACTATGCGTTACATATCCGGTGAGTCTGTAGCTTAAACGAGACAGAGTCAGAGATAAGTCTGTCAGTCGGTCAGACTTTTACTGTGTTCACAGCAATTCTAATTCTTGTTTGACACGAAACACGATAGCCATATTAGAAACGTTAGCAAATTCACAAAACTTTTAACTCCCAACTTTGTAAAAGACTGATACTATGAAAACCAACACATTCTCATTCCCAAGTCGTCACATATTAACGTTTGGTTAAGGACCTCTCTCGCATCACTTTTTGACATTTCGTGTGTCCCCAACTCGTCCTTTTTTTGATGTGCTGGCCGTTTGTAAAATCAAGGGTCCGCATTCTTAGGTCGTGGTACCGGATGCGGTACTAGATGTATGCTGGTCCTCGGCCAAACCCAATACCGTTACCCTAATCCTAACCTGGCACCGGACCCAAACCAGTACCAGATGCAGTACGTGAACCCGTACCGGGTTAGCGGACCGGTTCAGGTTTGCTGCCCGGAGGTTGGGGACCCGTAATTTAATGGGAACAGCCAGCACGTTAAAAACGAGTTGAAGACACACAAAATGTCAATTTTTGACTTGGGGGTCCTTATCAAAAACGTTATTATACAATGAGGGGGAGAGTGATAATGATTTGCTAAAACAAACATTACTGTAGCTAGGCTAACTCCTAACCGTTTTAATGATATATGAAAATAACACAGTCTGACGCTAATACACGTTAGCCGTGTAGAAAGTCATAGCCACGTTGGAAGTGTAGCCACGCTTGTATATTCACAATACCTGTCACTCCCAACCTTGTTTCCAACACATAAAAAGACTGTTACCACTAAAACAAACGTGACTGTGACTATGCTAACTCCCAACCCTGTTAGTAACACGTTAAAAAAAAAAAAAAAAACGGCCCAATACTGCTATGTTTTAGCCACGTTAACACATTTACAAAACATTCAGCCTTATTCCAACATGTAAAAAAATTGTCTTCTTCTTCTTCTTTCACTTTCGGCTTATCCCTTTCGGGGTCACCACAGCGTAACAGCACCCACTGTTCCGCATCAGTGATTTGGCAGAGTTTTCACGCCGGATGCCCTTCCTGACACAACCCTGTACTTGAGGGGCACAGGGACCCAGTTAGGCAGCAGCGTCAAGAGTCTTGCATAAGGACCCAATCTCGATCAGTGGACAACCCTGGGAATCGAACCCAGGGCTCCTGCGTGACAGCCCTTCACCTAGCCCCGGACTAATACCCCTAAAAGAAACGTTACTGTGACTATGCTAACTCACTACTTTTTCAGTAACAAGTAAAAAAAAAAAAAAAAAAAAAAACACAGTCCAACACCTCTACATGTTAGCCATATTAGCATTTTTTATAAAATATCCAACCTTATTTGTAACACCTAAAAAGAAGTGATACTGCTAAAACAAATGTTACTGTGACTAAACTAACTCTCAACCTTGTTAGTGACACTTAAAAAAACACAGTCCAATTCCGCTACATGTTAGCCACATTAGCACATTTACAAAACACCCAGCCTTATTCCAGCACAGAAAAAAATTCACTAAAAATGAAACTCACAACTATATTAGTAACATACAGACACAAAAAAATCCCAAAACAGACTGACATTTTGACAGAGTCCCGGTTACCTCTCAAAATCATTTTGACAAAGTGAATTTTTTTTTCAAAAAGGCTTTAAAGTGTGTCTTATATAACAGAAAATACTGTAAAAAAGATTTTTTTTATGTTTTAAAAGGGGTTGTTAGTATGGCAATTGTCCAAAATTGTTAAAGTCTGGGATATTTCGGGTTAAAAAGGCTTTTTCTCCATGTGTGCTGTTGCTTAGTGCTGTTGAAAGTTTCTGTTCATGTAGATCTGGGCTGTCTGAAAGGATTAATACAGAGGTGGCGTCCAGTTTCTGCTCTCTGCTTCACTGATTTCATTGTCCTAAAGGGAACGTCGCCTTTAGCATCTTGTTAGCATTCCCAGAGTTCTGCCTTCTGTCAGAAGTATCCCAGGCCACGCAGAGAGCTGAATAATCAAAACAAGATGCTGCAAGGAGATGGGTTTCACTATACTGAACTGAAAACATCCCCTCATATACATATTTTTTTTCTAATTACTGATCATTTAGAAGTTAGAAAAAGCTTGAACATATGTGCATAAATGAATAAAACTAAAGTATTTAAAAGATAAATTTAGGAATTCTATTTAAAATGTTTACTTCAAATATAAAAATACATATAAATTTACTCAGTAGTGCAACTAACACAACAAAATCAGCACATGAATGCAGAGAAATGCCTTTCCAATCACACATTAATAAGCATAGACATCATTTCCTACTTTCTTATCTGTTTTGGCCCATCTTGGCCTCCTCCTTTGCTACTTTCTCCGACTTTGCAGTTCTCTCCGTTCCCAGCCTGTCCCCAGTCAAGCAGAGAATCGATTTTAAACGGGCGAGACCCTGGGGACGGAGCCGGGAACCATTACTGGGCTCGTTTAGGCTCGACGATGGCTTCTCCAGACAATAGGATGGACTGTCATGGATAACAAAGCTTAAATGCACATTCCAGGCAAAAGACCCTCATGGATGGCATATCCTGTCCACCAGGAGAGGAATTTATTTCCTTATTTATGGAAAACACACATGATGTGTTTTTGTTTTCCTTTTTTTGTTCTTGCTATGGTTTATTATATCCCGCTTTCTTTCTGCAAAAGATTTTCTTGAACCTCTTTTTCAAGTCCAAGTCTTTAGTCGTCAGTTCAAGACAGATCAAGAATGGTTATTCTGACAAATAAAATGACTGAGCAACAGCTGTTCATTTCTCAATAGAAGTCTATGGACTTTCAAATTTAGGAACCAGCAGGTACTTCTGATTTGGAATGTGAGGGGGGAGGAGTCACTCAGTTCAGTTCTCATATACAGTCAGTGGTACCTACTGGGCATTTAAATGGTATTTTAAATGGTAGTTTTTTTGTACCCAACTATAGCTAATGAAATCCCTAAATAATAGATTCACAACTAGTGAGTTTGTGTCTCCAAACAGCAAAATCTTTAAACATGTCTCTGCATTGCACTTGTACGGATTTCCTCCAATTACACGCATCAATATGGAAGAGTGAAATGTTAAATGATGGATATAATGTTATTTAACAAATTCAATAGAAATTGATCATACATTGACACAAAAATCTATAACTATTTGGTGCCATTTATGTTTATTTGAGTTGATGAGCGAAACAATTTAACAAAGCTACAACAACTTTTAGCTCTGTTGCTTGGTTACGTGATTCACCACAAAAGGACAGCTTATTTCAGGGTAAAGACTGACCTCATTCCTCCTACATTAGTGCTGTGGGAGTGTGTTTGAGAGCGAAAAAGAACAGAGATGAGGAGAAAGATACCAGCAGACAAGGGATTATATATAATGCATCACACCTGGAGTTCATTTCACAGTTATGTCACCATCAAATGGTAATGAAAGAACAGTTATCAGATGTAATTGCAAACACGCCATCTGTAAGGAACAAACACATTGTAATAAAATATTAGAAATTATTGAATATGAAAATGTGTTATCAGATTACTGGTAATAATGTGATTTTTAGATAGATTTGGAATAAAACGACACTACATTTAATTACTGCTACCATCAGAACTCTAACTAAAAGCAGAGCAGAAGTTCACTCCTTTTGCTCTTTTTAGTTCTTGACCATTCATGACAGTAGAAAAAACTGAATTCCTACATGGTTTCACATTATTCTCAGATCTAATCTTACTGAAATGAAAACAACAGGCTCATTTAATTCAGCTCTGAATTAATAACTGCAATGGGCAGAGTCAATGATGCCTATACCTTTAGCTGTGAGCTTTTTTTTCCTCATCTACTTATTCTAATACTGCCTTGGAAGAGGAGAATCAACCCATATAAAGTAAAATTTGTATATTTAATATTGTATTATTGGATATGAGTTTATTTTTTATAGTGATGTCTCTTTTGTGTCAACCCAAATATCTCTGGTGGAGCCAAAGTTTATCCTTATAAAGGTAATTTTTCTTACACTGGTAAGGTAAGGTGGAGTCTATGGCTATAACTTGGGCCAAAACTAATTTCTTCTAATGTAAGAGATTTTTAACAATATTGAAATTAATGGATTAGATTTATTTGAACTTTTCCTGATGCTCAAAGCGCTTACAGTGGGCAATTAACTCACTCTTTCTTCATACTTGTTGATGGTAAGCTACTGATGTAGACACAGCTGGTTTGGGGCAGTCTGGCAGAGGCGTGGTTGCCAGTGCGCGCCTACGGCCCCTCTGACCACCACTGGCACTCATACACGACTCATGCCCAAAGACACAACAACAGTTGGTTGGAGGGAACGAGGATTGAACCACCGATCCTTCGATCATAGACCGATCTGCTCAACCACCTGAACCATTGTCGCTCCGCCATATTGCCATATTTCTGGTCTGTAGTTACGTTGCGTTTTACTTGTGTCTTAAGCTACATTCACACATGACATGCATGCAGGAACGTGCTAAATGCACATTCTTGAAGGCGCATTTAGCCCATGGTGTTCACACTGGACTGTCGTTTACTCAATACACTAGTGCAAATCCACCACCTACAGTTGGATGAAGGTTTGTGTGAAATGTCAAAATGGGTGCAAATCTCGTGAATCTGGCTCCAGGCTCCTTCTTTCACAGCTGTGTTTTGATAAATGAAAGACTTATGTCATATAATTTGGGTTGTACTGCAGCATAATTTCGTATGTCAATAAAAGCTGTGCACATGATAATAAATCAATCTTGAATAATTACATCTGGGAACAACAAACCGTAATATTTAACTTCTTTACTCTCATCAATTTTCAAACAGTTGGAACTTCCGTGAACTATCTAAACGCCACCTCTAAATCCCTTATTGGTAAAAGTTCAAGGTTTTGTTCGTAAAGCTCAAAAACTGTCTTAAAAATGTCTATGGCTGTATGTGAACATGAACCTTTTGAAGGTAGAAGCCAGAAACATGCATGTACGCAGCTTTACATGGACTGGTCTAAGTGTAGCTTGAGGTGAACCAAGCAGCTTAAAGATAAAGCATAATATTTATACGAGTATAAACATTAAAAAAGATTATCTTAGATCAGTGGTCCCCAACCACCGGGCCGCGGACCGGTACCGGGCCGCAGACCCATTGCCACCGGGCCGCGGAAGAATTTAGGGACTTTTTTTTTTTTTGAGTCAGAAATCTTTTATTTTGAAAATCAACCGGATTCTCTCGATTATACTGAGCGCTTAAAGCAGTCCAGCGGCGTGTCACACGAGAAAAGCTGCATGTGGAACCTTTCTCCGCGAATGGCTGGGAATAGGGTACGCGCGTCAGTGCAGCTTCAGCGCCGGAACTTTCTACCAGACCTGCTGTTCAGCCTGCGCGCGAGGCTGCAGCGTTCTCTCCCTCTTAGAACGAGCGTAGCTAAATCGGTGGATAGTTTACAT
>NC_050532.1:4075610-4090876 GCF_002922805.2 Oryzias melastigma | reverse complement strand
GGGGCGCACAGAAAGAACAATTAATCTCCATCATCTTATTTTTTTGAAAATGTTTTATTTAGAAAAGTTACCGGATTTTCTCATTTATATCCTCACTTGACACACGTCAAGGCCGCGACACGTCACATGATACATTCCGTTAAATTTAATCTCAAGATAGCAAAATGAGCAAAAACAAACTTCTTTAGAAAGTTTGCATTGCGCTGGGGTAGAAACGATGTTGGTCATGTTATGTTCAGCTGTTGTTGTGACGTCATGAGGACCCAGCTAATAAAGTTGTACATGATAACATGTTATCATGCCCCCCCCCCCGGGCCACGGAATAGCTCCACACTGGCTGACCGGTCCACAGCCCCAAAAAGGTTGGGGACCACTGTCTTAGATGACTGATGAACCATTGACTGTTTCTGTACATTTGTGTGAGGCAGTGTATGTGTGTGTGGGGTCATGGGTGGTCCTTGTAAGTGTTTGTAGTCTTCATGTGCAACCATAGTGGTTCAACTGGCCCCAGTGGGGTGTATGTACTAAATGAGGGAGAAGGGTGTTGGCCCCTGCTCTCCATCAAAGGCAGCATTGACCGGGAGCATGGAAGCATTTCTGCAGCCAGTCAGCCTTGGACAGCTGACAATGGCCTGAGCACCGGGGACCTAGTTGAAAGCAATCAACAACAACTGGGCGAGAATGCTTCGCTGCTGGTGGAAGGCCTCTGAGCTCAGAGCTCAACGGCCCACAGATCCGCTCATGACCAGTCATAAGTGGAACGCCTTTGGTTTTCCTTGAAACCCTTCGGTTAATTACAGCACAGTGTTGCTTTATACGTGATCGAACGATCTCCTCATGTGTGCGTGTCAAGGAGAACAGCAGGAGAGCGGACTGACTTAGGACTGCGCTGTAATTAATCTTACTCAGTAAGGAGGTGCATGCTGGGACTAAAGCAGGGCACAGCTCACAGCCCCTTACTTGTTAACTTCCACCACCTATAGCCAGGCCCCAGAGATTAACCCGGGCTGGCCATGGTCAAAAGCGGTCAAACATGTTTATAGCGACAGTTCCCCAAGCTTACCATGATGTTTTGGTGGTTTTTTTTTAACATATTCCAAATCAGTGATTAACTTTACTACAACACAATAAAGCTCATGGGGCTTGACTCATGCTGTGACACATCTGGCAAACAGCAAAGGGAAAACACACGCACACGCAGATACCATATTGAGAAGATGTGGAAGCAGGCAGACGTACAGTGAGGTTAGCTGCAGTGTGTTGTGTCCTGCTCCAGCTCTCCCAGCATGAGCGTCTCTGACACAGTGACACACAGAAACACCTATGACTCATTCCCTTTGTGTGCTCGTCTCAAAGTGTGTGTTGTTTTGTGTGTGTTTTTTTTAATTCTCGCCTTCTTTTCACTCATCTTTTAAAGTTCATGGTTTACTAGTGTGATCCAAACAATTAAAGAGGACAAAACCTTCCACGTTATGAATAATGTTTTGTTTTAGGAAAGGAAGTTCAATTAATGCCATGAAATGTATTCAAGATAGCAGTAAGATCTTTTTTTTAAATGTCTATGTCTTTGGCAAAGCATAGGGGAAACCCTTTCAATGAAGATGCCTTTTTTGTTAGACTATACTGCAGGGCTTCTAACCCTCTAAATTAGATTAAATCCCTAAATCATGTGATGCATCTGTTCTGCTTGACATGCTGAGATGCTGGATCTGTCCTCGGAAATGGCACAACTGTCCATTAAATCAATAGCAACTGAACAGAGAACCTGACACGAGGACTCCTCTGTCTCTAAATAAATTCCAAGAAGCCAAAAAAGGCGAACATGAGAGCAAGCGCTCGGAGCGTGGCGCACACAGCAGAGTGTGGTTGCAACAAATCGCGGGAAGTGGTAATTTAATTTAGGAAAAAGACGGAGCCAACCTGGAAGATTCATTACCAGGATCAACAGAAAGTGAAATTTTCTTTGCTGCTCCTCTGCGAGGGCGAGTCAGCAGGCAGTGCCGGGCCGTGCCCTTCATCTTGTGGTGAAAAGCAGCAGGCAAATGGCATGTGTGCTTCTCTGTGTGATGATGTGTGCATGCTTCATGCATCGCTGAAGCGTGGATATCACGCCATGCCTCTGTGTGCGCTTCCTCAAACACACCTGCTCCTGATGCCTTAGAGAAAAGGCTTCACATGCGCTCAACTGCACAAACAAGGCGGTAACTGTGCAAAACTATTTTCTTGTGAGCTGTATCTAATATACTTTAAAGACATCCCTTTAAGTTTGCTGTTATTGGGGGTTTGTTGTCATCAAGTTAAACTAAAGTTATAGAATGTAGTTGCCTCTTGTTTTTGAGAAGGGAATTCATGGTGTTTTAGTGCCATGGTCATAAATGCTTCACACTAGGAATGATCCAATTTTGGATTGAAAACTGAACTGTATTTTACACCATCAAACCAAGTCATGGGCGAAGTGAATCATTGCATCCCTACTGATACGTTTATATGTTTACGCTAAAGCAAAGGTGTCAAACTCATTTTGGTTCAGGGGCCACATTCAACCCATCTGGTCTCAAATGGGCCGGACGAGTAACATCAAGATAACCTATTGTTTTGTTTTGTTATTTTCTTAGATGGAAACAAATGTCTCTACCAAGTATCTTAATCACTTATTACATTATTTATTTTGTTTATTTCTTGATCTCTTGTTATACCGGTCTTGCATTTCCTTTCCTCCCCTAGTGGCGGAATTGTGTATTGCGGTCATTTCTTTAAACAACCATAACTTGCCACAGGAACAGGATAGAAACTTTTTTTTTTAGCATACTTATATTTTTTTCTCTTCATGACTGGGCTGGATTGAACCATCTGAGGGGCCGTATGTTTGACACCCTTGTTTTAAAGTCTCAAATAGTTGTGCTACATTTAAGAACGAGTTTTAATTTGTTGTTTTATTACATTACACCAAGCTTAGAATAAGTCAACTGAAAGGTTTTTCAGCATTGATATTTTCTTATTAACAAATTTTAAAAAAGGACTTTTCTGAATTTTTAAGTTTATTTTGTTTTCTTTTTGTAATACACATATCATATATTGAACTAAAACAAAACTGTCACTCAAACATTGAGGTTAGAACCGAATGGTGGGGAAAGTGAATTACAGGTTCCAGATGGTCTTTATAACTTATCAGAAATAATGTGATTGTGTTCTGCATGAAAATGAGACATATCTCAGTCAACAACGAGAATGAAAGGCACACGTCAGTTAAAAAAAAACAAACAAAACAGCTTCATTTATTAAACTAATGGTGTGTTCAGACTGGAAAAGTCTGTTTGTGTGGACCAAGTCCACTTAATTGGTCCAGATGAGGCCTGAACTTTGTGTTTGGTCTGTATTCAGACTGGCGTCAACCGGACCTTTCTGTTTGGAACTAAAGCATGTAAACAAAACCATCTGACTAACGATATCTTATAAAATTAATGTAAATCAGTTGATTCTGTCATTGTAGATATTTACACAAAGTAGTGATTATGTTTGTAAAATAATATTGTGAATTTGTAAAAAATAAATAAAGCAAAAGTTCAAAAAACTAACAGGTGTAATGTCTTTTTTTTTTTTTTAAGAAAGATTGCTTTAAATACTCTGATTATGACACTGCCCAACTAAAACGCATTTCTTATCTAAAATAAGAATTGCCATATTGAAGATATTTTTAATGTGTTTTCAATTTGTATTATAAAATGAAATGTGCTTTCTTAGCACTGAGGCTTTGAAACTGTTTGAGATTTGGATTTTACCAAACGTTTTACTGTTCATTTGAAGCCTTCACTTTTTAACACATCTGTATGAAAGGTCTCAGTTTCTATTGAGGTTCTGCTTGAGAATTGAAAAAAATAAATATAATTATATCTTTTTCAGTTATTGTTTCTGCAAAGTCTCTTCGGTCTGTTGTACATTTCAATTAACCACAAGGACTGACGATAAGTGATGGAAACTCAGGACCTGAATACAAATCCACTGCAGCTGTGATAATGACTCAACTCAAAGCAGGTGGGGTCATGGCAGAGGGGAGAACACAAAGCTACTCAAGACAAGTTTTACGCTAAATCAACTAAGCACCAGGAATATAGATAATAAAAAAAAAAATGACAAAAAAATTTAAATGTACAGAGTCACACAACATTAAATACTTCTGTTAACTAAAAACATATAGCAAGAAACCAGCAAATTATCTAACTAAATGTGTGTCAATTGAACATCAGTTTTCAAGTCCACTTATCGCCTGCTGAGTGATGACATTTCACCAGAATCTGATCAAGTGAAGGTAATAAAGTACCAAACTCAAATCAAGAAGTCTGGAGTTCCCGTCGACATTTAGAAACACTTTAGAACCACGCATACAACTATTGCAATTCAATCACAGTGCTTCCCAAACTTTCAAAGTTTTTGAACATTAAGCTATAAAAAAAAATAATCAAATTAGTTAAAATTTTCTAATTTCATGAATAAATGAAATGAAAACGCTGCACGATGGTGCAGTGGTTAGCACTCAGCAAGAATCCCCCGGTTCAAATTCCGCCTGGGGGACCTGAAAAGGAAACACCGACTGGAGTCCTTTGTGGAGTTTGCTTGTTGTCCCCGTGCATACGTTGGTTTTCCTCCCACCGTCCAAAAACATGCTTCTTAGGTTAATTGGTGACTCTAAATTGCCCCTAGGTGTGGATGTTAGAGTGTATGGGTGTGTGATTGAGGCCCTGTGACAGATTGCCGACCCGTCCAGGGTGTACCTTGGCTTTGCCCATCAGTAGCCAGGTTAGGCTCCGGCACCCCCGCGACCCCGACAGGGACAAAGCGACCAGGAAGATGAATGAATTAAAGAATGAATAAATAAGAGTGGGATTGTATAAGTTTGCTTCCTCCCAGTCCCTTTCAAGCAGTCTATTAAACTTCTTGTGACAATCTTAATAGTAAATAGTTTCATTGTGTCATGTTCTATATGCAAAAGAACAAAAATGATTATTGAGTATTTAGTTACATGTAAAAACTTTGAGTATTTTCCATTCAATTTTATGCCTTATTATTCTATGTTTTGTATGGATGTAAACCTCTGTTAATCGTCCCGTTTATGCAGTATTCTTGCTGTGATTGCTTGAAATAAACCATTTTCCAATCCAAGATGAGAAACATCTACTGCAAGAAACTGACCTTGCTTTTGGATTTTTTCATTTATGACTTGTGAAAAAAAAAAGTAAAAAAAAAAAAAATGTCACTAATGTTGTACAGGCTCTTTGGTGGGATGAAATGTTAAAGAACAACTTTAATGAAAATCCTGTTTTTATTTTTCAACATGTTCTTGTGGAATTTTTCTGATGATAGAGGACATATACTGTATAAAAGAAATGAAGCTTAAAATTGTATTTTCTGTGACGCCGCTAATTTCTTCATCTGAGCTGCCATTTGGCTCAAAGGGCTGTAAGCTAGCGGGATAGAGTGTAAACAAAGGGATCATGGGATGTCAGTAGAGGCTTACTTCCATGCCAACAGTCCCGCCCACCACTCAGAGGCCAATTTATGATGAACTCCTGCTACTCTGCAGAAAATATGTCTTAAA
The DNA here is from genome assembly GCF_002922805.2 of Oryzias melastigma. Classification (NCBI taxonomy): domain Eukaryota; kingdom Metazoa; phylum Chordata; class Actinopteri; order Beloniformes; family Adrianichthyidae; genus Oryzias; species Oryzias melastigma. The sequence goes on along the minus strand of NC_050532.1, from coordinate 4,085,283 downwards.
ATATTACACATGCTGTTAGATTTTTGCCAAAACTGCATAATCATAACTAAAAGACCACTGGGAATTATTTTACAACACATACAAATATAGCTGGAGTGGCTAAAACCACATACTAGAATCATCACAGAAACTGTTCAAATGCTCCTCTTATGTCAAGTACCTGTCAACACTTTTCCCCATCCGTCCGTCACCAACCCTGAATGTCACAGTGAGGTCAGGCTGACTCCGGCTGCAGCTTTTAGAAGTTACTTCTTAGCACTTAGGTGGTCCAGTGACAGCTTCTTTGTGGCGGAAACGCCGGAACTAAAGGGGACAGAAAGGATGAATTGGTGTGGGCAGATGAGGTGGGCTGGGATGGATGCTTGTGGTGGTGGTATAAGGACCATAATGCCCCTCTGTGCAGCAGACTGGTGATGTCATGGTTGGCAGAACCTGGACGCCACTGGGCTGTGAAAGCACGGCTTGATTTGGAGACGTGGGAGGGTCACCGATGTTGTTATGGCGAATTAGCCGACTGAAAGGGTCCTTGGCAAGAGTAAAAATGTGTGTCTGAAATGGCAGCTTTCCTTCACTCAGTAAAAGTACAAAGGACTAAGCCGTCAGTAATTCGCTTGTTTTGCCTGGTAAATTGGCTAAATAGGATTGAAGCTAAAAGGAGTTGGGTTTTTGAATCCAGAAAAAGATGTTTGGAGCATTAAAAACTTCCCAAAGGGTTTTCTAGTTTGATACTTTGAGTTGCTCGCTGCAAACAGGCCCCTTGGAAAGAAATCAAAAAGATTTTCTTTGAATAAGAAAAAGAAAATTCTGCAAATGCTGTGAAAAAGGGTCTCACCAAAAATTCATGATTTAACAAAAAAAGTCTAAGAAATATTTTCTCGTAGTAAGATTATTGTGTTTTCTTGATAAAAATCTGGAATTAAGGGTATTTTAGCTTTCTTAAGTTTCAGTTTTTGCAGTACTTCCCAGCGTCCTTTGCATGTCTGGACTAGGGCTTTGTTTGATTCACCAGAACCTGGATCTATTCGATTCAATTTCTTTCCAAATCTTTCAAACTAATTAATTCAATTCAATTTTGAGTTTACACGGTTTTCACATTTAGAAACACGGATTCTCAAACAGAGAAGCTCCAACAATTGTTCTGCCTCTCCTGGAGGGCGTTTCATTTTGCCCACTAGGGGTGATCACGCTACACATTTACACTTTATTTCAGAAGATGAAAAATTAGCAAAAAAAAAACAAAAAACAAAATTCCTGCCTGTGAGTTTATACAGATGTTCATTTAGTCAGAAATGTATGTTTAGGTCAACCGAGTGCCGTTAGCCGTTCTATAGGAAATCCTAATATATGTTAACATCAAGCTAGATATAATAGTTTGATGATAACTTATAAAACCACTTAAACGTTAGCATCAAGCTAGTGGACTTTAGCTTCATATGTAAGATTGATCTGTACTTTGTTTGTTATTATTATTATTACTTCTTTTCACTTTATATATTATTTAGGTGAATTATCATGGGTCATTTGATTAAACCTACTGAGACAAAAAGTTAAGAAAGTAAAAGTCATTCATAAAAGTTCAGCATGACATCAGGGCCCACATTCATTTGCACCAGCTACTAGTGTTTTTGGTGGGAAAAAAATATTTTTCTATATAATCTATTTTTTTTTTGCAATTAATTGTATCTATTCAATTTTTATGTATTTTTTTATAATATTTTTGGTGCATCTGGGCTTTTGTAAGTTGTGTGCACATACAGCTGCAGTGAGCAAACCATAGGTAGGAACCAACCCATTACTTAAAAACAAAATGTTTTGTTACAAAATAAAGAGAAATAATCCATCCACACGACAACAATCAGAGAATTTTGTGTTTTTTTGGGTTCGATTAATACAGAGGAAAATGTTGCCCTGAAAAAACTGAATCACAGGAAAGTAAAAAGTTCCGTGTTTCAAGAGAAATTGCTTCATTTTTTGTCGTGCAGGAAATGCAGAAACAATTCCAATAGCAAAATCTTCTCATTTTTAGAAAACATGCATTAGAGACAAGAATTATCTGTTTTAAAATAAGAATTCCTATTTTCTTGCCCCTTTGACAGATTTTAAAAGAAATCTGCCAATCGGGTTCGAAGTTTTGACTTATTCCTAAGGGCTTGTTTTTGCAGTGTGAAAAAAACTTTCTTTTAATTTCAGGAGCAACAGATGCCGTCTAAACACATGTTGAGGAGATGTCTCATGAACAAATGTACATGCCAGTGATGCTCATGGCTCTGTCCCTCTTTGAGTCACTCTTATCCTACCAGGTCAAACAGATGACTTTACAAATGTTTTGACTTCAATAATGTTTAATTATTTGGGATGTTTTAAATATTCTTTTTTTATTTGTTGTTGTTTCTTCAGCAAATATAACTAAAAATATTTATTTTAAAATGTTAAAGTATTTTAACAGAAAAGAAAATACAGTTAGGAAAAACAAGTAGATATAGAAAAATTACATGTTATTTTTATTTAAATAAATAAATAAATACATAAAATATATGGCTTATACTTGTTTCTGTCACAGCAAGTAAAGATAACCATTAGAGAAGTTGATAAATCAACAAGACAAAGCAGATGTCATGGTTTCCTTGTGTTATGTTTGTTCTTCAACAAATAAAAATGGGGAAAAAAACACACTTATCTGAGCTATAAAGTGCTTTTTTAGATTTCAGAGTTATTTCCTTTAGTGTTTATTTCAAAGTTGGTCACAACAACCAATGCTGGAAATCACATTTTTTTCTTTTTTAATTACTAACATTGCCAAATAGAAGCTATTATAAGGGATTGGAGATGTCTTATACATTCTTAAAAACGCCCTCAGCGGGATGGTCGCTTATATATTGATAGTCTTTTAGACGGCTGGTTGACGCACATGCGGGGACCTTGGAAGACCCTCTTTTTATCTTTGATTTCTTCCTTAGGAGTGTTTTTCAGGGACTTTTATTTGTGGTTGTTGTTGTGTTCCTTGCATTCGCAGCTTCTGCAGTCGATTATTAGTCTGTGGGATTACCAAAGGGGAACGTATCCTCCTTCTTTTCGTATTCAATTGCGTTCTGGTGAGGTTGGCCTTGGGTAGTAAGTGTGATGGGTTACTGTGGTTACCCTTTTCGAGTGATGAGCTCTTACGAAAGCTCAAAAGGGGGAATCGTGGGAACCCCTATTTCGTATCTTTATACATGTTGTTTACGCTATGTATATTTAATCGTTTTTAGATACATTTAATACTTTTAGGTGATTCGACTGATGAAGCAGCTGTTTAGTCTATGCTTCTATGGTGCAGCAGAATGATCTTGCTCGGCCGCGTGACAGAGGAGAGACAGGTTAACATCATTGATTGGACAAAACATCGAGATGGACCCACATAGTACAACCTAAGCATATGTCAAAATCATTTTCACTCGAAACAGTTTAAGGAGATTATAAATAATAATTTTAACAGTATTGAAGTATTTTGGAAAGTACCATTGCCTAGAAATAGCCCAAATGTTTTCAGAATGAAAAACTATTGTTTACATTTGACATGCGTTCAAAATGTAGATCCTTGAATATTTATTTAGCCCATGGTGTTCACACTGGACTGTCACCACTCAATACTAGTGCACGTCCACCACCTGGTGTTCAATAGATATTTAAGCAGTTTTAGCAAATCTTGCAAACTTTGCTCCAGGATTTTACTTTCACAGCTCTTTTCTGATATATGAGAGATTGGTGTCATAATTCAAGCCGACACAAACCAATTATTGTGTTTTCCTTTATGATCAATTTTCAAATGGATGGTAATTCGATGAATGTAAAGGAACGCCATCCAAACGTCACCACCGAATCCAAGTTCCTGACTGGTCAAAGTTCAACCTGGTTTAACTTTCAATTCATATTTATTAAATCCTCATTTTGTTCTCAGAGCCCAAAAATGGTCGTAGAAACGTTACGGGGCAGCAGAGTAAAAAATTAGCTAACTTAAATGATTTCCGTTTCGTTTGTATTCTAATCCTGAAGGAAGTTTTATTTTGAAAGACTTCCTGATTCTGTTCACAACATCCGTCTTCTAGGTCATGTGACTTAAAGCAGCTACCTACATTGCTAACTAGATAGCTATGCTAGTAGCCCAAAGCTAAATACAAAACAAACAACAATATATAAAGTTTATTTGGGGAGAAAAGAGTATACCAAGGAAGAGTCTTCAACTTCAAATAACACTACAGCTGATGTTTTCAGACAAAACCAGGAGTCTTCCTCGACAAACTGAGTTACTGAGACTGTTGTTCTCATGTAGCAGAATGTGCAATACGCTATGTGCTAATACACAGCAACAGTTTCACACCTAGATAACAAAGTTGGAGACAAGGTGGATTCACATTTATATTATTCTTAGAAAATACCAGTTTTATGATGGTTTTGCCATTTTCTTTTGCTTCATTTATCCTTCACACCGTAAAAGTCAGACGTAGCTGAAGCTAGCGTCTGGCTTTTAGCCTATACTTTGACGTCAAAAGGAAAATCTTCATCACAAAGTTCAAACTAGCCTCAAACAGTTTACGAAGGATGAAGATTCAATCAAATAAAGTTGCAAATTTGTGTAAACTTGTAAAAGGGACATTTGAGAATGTTCCTACAGCAAAGCTGAATTAGGTAGACATCCTTCAGAAACGTTAGCACAAAAAAATGTTTCTTTGAGTTGAAAAAATACCTAATGAATGAGGATTTATGTAACGAGAAAATATTATCAATATTTTTGATCTGAATGATAATCAGAGTCTGGACTGAGTGTTAAAAATACATTCTGTGGGGAAACAAATCATGTCATGTTTTCTTTATGGATTTTTTTTTCAAATCAGAAATCTACAAATGAACAACTTCGTTTCATTGAAACTTCATCATATGTAAAAATAAAAAAAAAATGTTTTTATACTTTCTTAAGCAAAATTTCTTGTAGTAGCATTTTATTTTGAACATATATTTTCTTTAACCAGAAGCTTAAGAATACCAACTTCGGCCCGTCTGGACTGGTCTGTGAAAATATTGTCCAACTGGTCTGTGCCCTGAAAAGGCTTGGGGACGACTGCTCTCGTGTTCTTGAGGCTTTTCCCGAAGCTGAACAATAATTTCAAAGGGTTATGTCATCAGCAAAGACTCGTGCCTCATAAACTGTTACTTATATGATCTATTTTCATTTAAGATCAAATGGATTCAGCGGCACCGGCTCTATTTCAGGAGCTGACTATTAGAGTGTAATTACTACATGTTAGATTATGTCATTTACTCAGAGAAGATGGGGAGTTAAGGATGAGTCACCTCCATCAATTAAAGCCTCAGAGGAAGAGTGAAGCGGTAGGATATTTGTTGCCTCTCCGTGAGTCACAAAGTGATAATCTTAAGGTCCTCCAACCTCCCTTTTTAACTTCAAAGAGAACAACTATCTCACATGTATAATTACCTCCTTATTGATTCTTCAGGATCGAAAGGGAAATGTTTTTTTTTTTTTTTTTGCTGTGAAATATGTCTGTTTGTTGATAACTCATCTCAATTGCGGTCACGAAAGAAGATCGTTAGAAGACGGATCCTCAAGGGGAGTGCAGGAATGGTGTTATTGCGTTAGTTAGCCTTTAAGTATGCATGTGCTCAAGTGGTTGAGCAAATGTTTGAACAACCACAGATGCTGTAGCATCAATCCGCAGCGGCAGAAAAAAGTTCCGCTGACATGAAGGCACCTGTGTCTTTTATCGAGCACAGACCCATCGATGACTCTTTCTTTCTTCCTCTTTCATTTTTGCATCTCCAGGCTGTAAGGACAGGGGAGGAAGATGAGACCTCCCAGCCCTCTCCTGATCCTGCTGTACATCACTCTGTCCAAAAGTCTAAAGGTGGTCTCAAAGAGAGGCTCGGGTAAGTGGTGCACTCTTTAAAGCTTCAATGTGTTTGCTGGCGATGTGAGGAAAACACTTGTTCTTTCAGTTAGCTGTGGATATTTCGAAAAGTTTGGATTTAAACAAAGAAAAAAATCATGTTCAATAATTTACTGCTATTTGTAAATTGCATATAGTATATGTTAGCCTTGTGTTTGGATGGACAAACATGTTGCACCAAACACAGTTTCAGTACATTTCTGGGTAATAATTCTAGGCAACTCGATGACCGGGTAATTTTCAAGGATGTTCCTTTCTCCACAGTAGAAGTGCTGTCAGCAATTTAGCTGTAAGTGCAGCCCTGTCTCAGAAGAAGAGCTACAAACTAATGAAAAGATATACAGTGTACTTCTTTGCATTGCTGAACCTCCCTTCATCTCGAGAGAGTAATGGCTCTCAAAATGATCCAATTTCTTTGCCGCCGGGTCACGAGGGGTTAACATGAAACTCATTTTGGTTCTAAATGCCAGAAAATTGAACATCAATTCCGAACAAACGCAAAGGTCAAATGAGAAATTAGAAAGAAACTGAAACTTTTTGTGAATACTGGGGTTCAACAATCACGGATGCTGGAGGCAAGACGCCACTCAAAGGAATTCATCAGATTTGGGTTATGATACCTTCCTTTCATGCACCGTTTTCTCACCAACTCTGGTAATTACCAGCTGATTCATCAAATTTTATTGTAAATTCACTGAAAAATGTTGCCAGGGTAGACCTTTTCCGGTTAAAGGGGCTCACACAGGATGTAACTGAAGAGATACAATCTCTCAATTGAATCCTGAGTCCCACTAACACGTCTTTCCAGTAGGACATGTCCCGAAAACTTCCACTGACAAGTGTCTGGAAGGCATCCTGACATAACCAAACAATCTCAGCTGACTCCTTTTGATCCCGAGGATAAGCGGCTCTAACTGAGCTTAACTACAATCCTGATCTTATCCCTGACTGAGTGAACCCAGTTCATGAAGGAAGAGAATTTCAGCCACCCGCAATTGCCGTCTTATTTTTCGGTCATTACTCCAAAGCTCATGACCGGAGGTGGGGGTCAGAAGAGAAATTGTCTGGTAACAGCCTCGCCTTTCATCTCAGCTTTCTCTCTTCACCGTGACATACCTGAACGTGACACAAAAGTGTGCCACTCTTCCACGCAAACTAAGATCTCAGTGGAATGAGACTGGAGGATTACTGAAGATGCAAGAGCTGATAGCTAAAAATGTTGAAGCCCATAGCTTGCCAAAATATTAGCAAAAAAACAAATTCGCCTAAAAAAACTGGAAAAATGTCTAAATTTGGCAAAAAAGCTGGCATATTGTTAAAATATTAGCTAAACTCCAAATTAGCGCTGATCATAATAAGAATCAATGAAATATACAAACTTGATCGGAGGACAAAGTCCGATTTCGATCTAGTCATCGACCATGTGATTGGGCCCGATTCCCAATCACATGGTCGGATCGGGACATCCCTAATTTTTTGCATATTTTAGCAGTAGCTAATATTTTAGCATATTGCTAAAAATTGGCCAAATTGGCCATAAAAAAATGGAAAAATGTCAAATTTTTGGCCATATTTTAGCATTTTGTTAAATATTTTTAGCATATTAGCCTAAAAAACTGGAAAAATGTTTTAACTGAACTTGACCCTTGAGGAACCCCGCGAGTGATTTGAGGAGCATCTATCCAAGGATATCCTTGGATTTCTGGCGTTCTTCTAAAACCTCTGGACACTGTTTAGCATTAGTACATTTTTGATTTAACATATGGTTTGAAAGACGGCCTATATTAGAACGTTTCTTAAACATTTTAATGTAGTTTTCAAGATTCCAAAATTAAAGGTACATTGATGGAAACTTGTAACTTGTAACTTTTACTGCATGTAAAAGTAGTTTGTAAGCTGAGAGGAAAATTATGAGAAACTTTTGTCTTTGCTTGGCAGTTTTTGTCTATTGATATCTCATGTTCTTCCTGAATATTTTTGTTTTTTTGTTCAAGCTAAATTCTAAACTGACAGAGTTTTAGTGAAGGACGGAAGCCTTCGTTTGGACAAGATTACTAATGACTTGTTTACATTGCGTTGTGTTTCAGACGGGAATACTCCACTGTTTCTTTTTCAGCAGGGAAACTGTATGGAATTGGATGTTTTGCTTTTGGATGATGTGTAGGTCCAGGTAAGGAATCAAGTGTGAGACCTTGATTTAATCATCAGGAGACTCTAAACGAAGAACCTGCTGGACCCCCAGTGTTGTAACAGAAGGGTTTTAATTATTCAACATGGAGTTTGTTTGGGCCTGAATATACCAAACGAAGGATTTCCGTAGGGTTGGAAGGCTACATGTGTCTCCGTCTGGGTGTCAGTATTGTTGATGCTTGTAATGATCACGGTTGGAACAGAACTGGATACTTTGTCTTTTCTGATGTTTGTTGTGTATGTGCGTGGAGGTGTGGACCCACATCTTAGTGAGTGTATGTTGGAAATGGAGTACTCCAGGTGCTCTGTGACTATCAGACTGACCATGGACGTGCACAGGATCGACTCCCCAGGTCTGATCTCAGTTCTCTGACAGAAACAAACTATCATGGTTGGTCTATCAGACTTAAGTTTCTCAGCTCGTCCACACACCAACAAACTAGATAGAAAGAGGACAGCTGGTTTGAAAGATAGCATGGGGTTTTATAGACATTTAGAGAATCTGAAATAAAACTATAGTGCTGTTCAATCATTTGCTCACAAGAAATAATCTGTTCGCTCAAGTTTGACCCTACAGTCTATTGTGTTTGCTTGTGTGATTACAGGCTGTGACCAGCTTTAAGAGCTAAGCTAAAGCAAATTTTTACCATTCTCCCAAGCTCTGACAATCATATGACAATCCTTTTTTGCATTTATGCGTGCTCTTGATATTTAAGTGGAGTGACAGTAAATAACTTTTTTTTGGCTGCTGACTTCTAAAAATGAGGGGTTAAAAGTGTCGTCTGTTAATTATTGCCAAATTCTTGACAAATTAAAATAAACTTGTTGAATTCAGGAAAATACAGTCAAAAACTGTCTTTGTACTGCCCCCTACAGGTTGAAACGATGTATTGCAGTTTAATTTTGTGATTGGTCAACTGGTGTAAGTCCCAGAAGTTCCAAGTCATTGTGCTCCACAGCTCCAGTACAAAAGCCCCGCCCATCTTTTATTCTGTAACAGTCGGGCGTTAGCTTTAGCATGGCTCGTAGGTTTATTACCTTCAGTTGTCTAAAATCTACTGGCTTGCACAACTTTACGGTGGACTTGGAGGTTGAGAGTAACTGGCATTGAATCCAGTGAACTCCGGCCTGGTGATGGATTTGCCATGAACTTTTCACTCAGGATTCTTTGCTCAATACGTTAGCCCGGGGGTCGGCAACCTGCGGCTCCGGAGCCGCATGCGGCTCTTCAAGCACTCCCTTGCGGCTCAGTGGCGCTTTTTCAAAAATGTTTTGAAAATAATTTAAATTGTTGGAAGGAAATATATTGTAGCGATGTGGGTGGGAGCAGAGCTACAGATTATTGTCAGGTTAAATCTAGACATCATTTGAGTCCCATAGATTGTATGATCCCTCGTGATTGGAGTAAGAAGCGCACACACAGGCCATGGAGACCAGTCGGTGTCAACATTTTGACTACCATTTTTTTAACAGCTCCGAACCACACAGCAGCTGAAACTGTGAGGATCGTCACTCATACACACACCACTCTCACTCATGGTGCC
>NC_050532.1:4060359-4075546 GCF_002922805.2 Oryzias melastigma | reverse complement strand
TCAGGACCCCCTCTCGTTGTGTCATTGAGGGATGTCAAAATAAAAGCTCAAATGTTCATTATGAGGCTATTCAGCTTTTGTCAGATAAGTTTAACGCTGCAAAATCTCACCAACTTGTCATGAGGCCAAATTTATAGCTTATATGACACGAGGACACGCAGCAGGAGAAATAATCGTTTATTCGACACATTCTCCATGTGTTACTGTCAGTGTACGACTTTTATAAGCTGTTTCAATTTATGCGGCTCTAGACACATATGGTTTTTATTGTATTGGTCCAAAGTGGCTCTTTCAACACTTTGGGTTGCCAACCCCTGCACTAGCCCCACCCCCTTTTTTGGCATTTTTCAAATGCAGCCTCCAACTTCCCTGATTGGTTACCCTTTAACAGCTTGGCTGTAATGTGTGAATAGACTAGCATGGATTCTGGAGGGGTGAACAACTATGGTCCAATAGAGTTAAAGGAACTTTTCTCAGTATTAACTAGTATTTGTACAGACTCTCTTTTCAATGTGCTGTCTTTCCTAACCTTCACATTATATTATTAAAATCGTCTTTGTCAACATTTGTTAAAAAGAAATGATCATAGTTTAGATAGTTGAAGAAATGGAAGTAACATTGTGGCTTGTAGCTTTGAACGAAAAATAAAAACTTATGTGGAACAATAGATATGGAATTTGTACATGATGGAAAAAAAAGATATTTCAGCAGGGCAAGGAGTTGATTTATTTCTTTGACAGCAATTTGAGACAAACAAGTGAGCCCCAATGATTGAGTTCTTGTTTTTCAGGGTGAAGTCACGACTCAATGTCGCCCAAGTCTGTTGTAAAGAGTTTACACATCTCAGGAAAAACAGTCGCTAACGTTTGTGTGATCAAACTGAAGAAAATTCAAGTGGGTATACAAGAAAAACAGCAATTATTAGTACAGAAAATGCTTCGGTTTGGTTATGTTGCTCTTTAAAGTAAGAATGGGTTTTAATACATGAGACTGTGTTAAAAATCAAACAAAAACGAAGAATCAATGTCAGTTCTGTGAATGAGTAACAGGTCTGGAATGTTGCCTTTCTCTGTGCAGATGTTTTCACAGTTCACTCCAATGCCTTAAATTATCCAGTGGGAGAAATCAATTCAGTAAAAAGTTCAGGTCACAGAGGAAGTCCAATACCTCTGTTTAGATGGGGGCATCCACACATTCATCATAGTCTTGTTCAACAATTTTGTATTAAATGCACACCTGAATGACACAAAACTCAAAAACAACATTTATTGAAAAAAGGTAAATGATGTCTCAGTGAGCCTCACTTAAAGCCTGTAAATATTGAGCGGATTGTGTGGGAGAGTTGGGGGATGAAGATAATTCGGGTACTTTTGTTTGATGGAAGACGGCGGGGCAGAATCCACACACCTACCACTCTCGCTGTTGCAGGTAAAAAAAGTGCAAAACAGACACAACTCAAGAATGAAAATATAGTTTTGTGGTTTCATTTATTATATAACATTCTTACAACAAATACAATATAAAAATATAACAATGAAAAGGGCCTTACCATAAAAAAATCTACTTTTTTAGCTTTTAAGTGTATTATACTGTTCACCCCCCATACTCACAAAAACAAGCAGGTCCTCACATGCTTACATCACAAGTTGAGAACCGCCCTCTCCAGGAAGAGTCTGCTCCGCCCCCAGGGTGACAAACACTTTCTCCGCAAAGCTAGCAGTGATTAGCTAGCTTTGCGAGCCCCCACCCCCACCTCCGGCTCGTGCACAGTGGTGCAGACAACGGCTGTCTGTGTTGTGAGCCAGTTTAGCGACGGCTAAGAAATGCTCATTTGATTTAGCGTTTAAATTTTATGAAGAAACTTCTGATGAGAAAATCTACACGACATATTGGGATGGATCCTAAATATCCAAGAATGGGGAAAGCAGGTGGGGGATATTGGGAAGACGACAGGAGAAAGGGAGAGGACTATTTCCTGGTATTCAAAGGGAGCAGACTATTTCCTGGTAGAAAAAGGTCTTCGTGGAGAGGTTATAGTCTGTTTTAGGGTGTGGACAGGTGTCTTTTCTACAAATATCCAAATAAAAGAGGTGACAATGATACAGGTAATAAGTGGAGAATATAAGAGCTTCTTAAAGACCAAGTCTGAGAGAGACAGAGATCTTGGTTATTTTTAGGAAAACTACATTTATTTTCTGCACTATTGTGCAAATAAATTCTTTAAAAATTGCAGAATGTGATTTCCTGGATGCTTTCTTCTACCCTCTCATTGTGAAAAAGACATACATTCGGTCTCAGAATTAAAACGGCTCAATATTTAGATATCTTTTCAATGAGAATCCAATGTTTACAGATCTCAGAATATTTATTAAAATAAAAATAAATAATTCTCTCTCTTTTAAAATGGGAGCCTGTCCTCTCTGTGGTTTTACCCCACACGGAGGAGAAACAGCAATAGAAGTCTTTCATTACAGACTTAATGATGTCTCAGTTCAGTCAAGCCTTGCAGTGAGTCACGACAGTGAACCAAGACTGACAAAAGCAGAGACTTCCCAAAGTGAAATGCAGCCATCAGCAAAAGATCTGTGCTTTTTCCTCCTTTTGATAAGCCAAATTACTTGCTGAGACAAAAGTGTATCTTGGGAGTACTGTGCAATCCATGTCAGTCAATCAGTGTCATCAGTGCACCGTATTGTTATAGGAAGGGTGCACAGAGTGCAGGGTGTTGTACTTGGCCCCAAGATCACTGCAGACAGTGGTTCTCATTTCGAACAACACACGGCTGATCCCAGCATCTGCTGCCTCTTACAGAAATGACAGAAACATAAAGCTGTCTGTGTACACTTTGGCCATTTAAGAACTCCGAAAATCATAGAAAAAACCAGACGACGCACATTGCTAACCACATTCAAGGTCTGCTCAGCAGTCTGTTAGCTAAAATAATGGCTTTTAAACACAGCCTGCAGGGATGAGTGAGCATGCTGCAGTGGAAAACAACACTGCACTCATCTAAAATTGAATGGGAGCCTTTTTGCATCTTGCACTTTACATAGTGAAGGCAAGTTAATACTTGAATATGTACGAGACTTGATGCAGTTAAAGCGCTTATTGGCTCGTCTCAAGGTACAATTGATAATGAACACACAGTTGTATTTAGGAAAAAAAAAAAACAGCTGTTATAAAAGTAAAACAGCTTGAAATGTCAGATTTTTTCACAAAAGCGTCACCACTTGTCATCTATACAGCTTTTCCATTGACTTCTTCCAGCTGCCATTGTAAAACTGTCTGCAGTTCCATGATTTACCCAGACTCTCAATAACTCAAACGACACATCTGCATGATCACAATATTAGCAGATCGAAATCATGGCTATCCAACTTACTTCAAGCATGTTTTAAAACTAAAATAATTAAAACCAAGTTAGCTTACCAAATAACCATTGTTATTGTTGTAACTCACACAATCCATAGAAAATAGTCTTACTTTAAGACAATAAAGTCCCACTTTGGTTCTTTTTCAATGTATTTTAAAAGTGTTCCCAGTGGTCTTTTAATTATGAATATGCATTTTTAGTGTTGTTTTCTTGAACATAGTTTCTGTAGAATGGCAGTTGTTCATTACAAATTTGCCTCTCAGTTGTGTGTGGAACTGTTGACGTGGAGTAGGCCTGCCCTGACTTCGCATCATCCCTTTGTTTACATGCTCTCCTGCTAGCTTACAGCCCTCTACATACTGTACCTGTGCTGGTGCAACAGAAATGTCGAGCAATATTGAAACTGTCCAGCCATGCAATTTTAATCCAGATATCAGCTCGGATGAGGAAAACAAAGACGTTCATGGACCTATTTGTTTGCAAGTGGATGCATTAGAATAGCGAGGAGCAGAGCGCTTGTGACCTGGATGTTGTAGTTTCGACATAAGAAGCTTTTTCAAACAGTATTTTTTCGTCTGCTCAGACATGCAATTTTCGTCTTAATTTTCTTTATATATGACCTCCACAATCAGGTAAATGCCATAAGAACATGAAAACACCAAAAATGCAATTTTATCCACATGGATCTTTAAGAAATTACATACGGTTTCAATTTATTTTTATAATTTTTGATTTGAGGTAAATTCATCTGAACTTCTTCATTTATTCTTTATGTTTGACCTCATACATGATATCATGGGGTTTTATACTGACAAGTGATCATCAAATCTTTGAGTGCACGGAGACTTTTCATAATACATACTTGTCTCATGTGCCCATGATTGCCAGAGGTTCAGGTTTGGTGCAATTTTGGTTGATTACATTGAAGCAAAAATCTAAAAAAATATTGGTTCAATTCAAACCAGTTATATTATATCCAACTTAAATCTTTTTGTCAGGACCCAAATGCAGGAGAAAAGCATGCTCTCAGAAACTTTCAGTGGATAAATAAACATTCAACATAACAAAACAAATCAAAAGGACAAGAAAACAGGAAAAAAGATAAAATACCTTTTAACAGTTTTATAGGGTTAACTAACTGACATAAATAGCTGAGATGATTGAGAATTGAAACCTGTGACTGAGGAAAAAACTAAATCTGAATACAGATTATTGCCTGAAAACAAGAAAACACATATCAAAACAAAGCATGAAACCTAAAAAGCCACCAATTCTTAAACTCTTATCTTAAGATTTTCCAAAGACCTCAGATCTAACTGCTTCTTGTTGAGAAAACATTTGACCCAGGTAATCAGAAAAAGAGCAGGGATACTAACGAAGAGCAACAGTGGAGAATGGAGTTGGACACCTTAGAAGTCAATGATATTGAGTACAATTTGTATTACTTATTATTTAAGTGGGATATAAGAATCTCCAAAACCCATATAAAGCTTGTGCACAGCAAGTTATAATTAATGCATTTGCAGAAAATTTCATAGTCGAAATAATAATACTAACCTAATGAGCCTTTAAGTACTTCTTTGTACCTTTGTCTAAGAAAAACAAAGAGTCGATTTTTGTGGAGACTCTTGCTCAGAACCACTGAATTCAACTCAGTGTGTCTGTACTTTGATATGACAGGGTATTACTTACGAGGGATACCAGTGGGAGATGTTGGGAAAGTGTGCAAATGAGATCTTTGAAATGTGTTTCTCAGGCTTTTGATAGAAGCACTGGATACTGCCAGTTTTCTGGATAGCTCTGCAAAATTCTGTTAAGAGTCTACACTCCAAAATGGATAAACTTGATATAACTCGTGGCAGTTTTTTCATACAATTTTTCAATGATTGGACATATATTTTTCTCTAATAAACTCAGTTAGAAATGTTCCTACCTTTGAAAGAAAAGCACTATTTTTTAACATAAAACTATTTAGAAATACAATCTATACATTATTATTGTGGTAATTAGTTAAAAAAAAGACTATTCTAGCAGTAAAATATCTGTTTTTGTGGTTCATTATCTATATAGGTTATTAGAGGCCAATTTCCAGCACACATCACTCCAGTATTCTAATGCATTTGCTCATTGTGTCAGAAGGCTAACAGATAATTGGAAAACATTTGTGCAATCATGTCAACACAGGTGAAAATAGTTTCACTGGTTAGAAAAGCTATACAACTGACTGTCCTCTGATTGGGTTGAGTATCTGGAGCCTCATATTTGTAGTTGATTAAATGTTAGGGGTCACTAACATGGCCAGAAAAAAAGGAACTTTAACGTAAACGTTGACAGTATATTGTTGTTCATAGAAATGAAAGATATTCCATGTGAGAAACTGCCAAGAGACCGAAGACTTTCTTCAAGAGTGCATGCTACTCTCTTTAGAGAACAGCACAAACAGGCCCTAAACAGAGTAGAAATAGAAGTGGGAGGCTTTGCTGCACAACTGAGCAAGAAGATAAGTAGATTAGAGTCTCCATTTTAAGAAATAGATGCCTCACAGGTCATCAACTGGAAGCTTCATTAAAAAGCACCCACAAAATGGCAGTGTCAAAATTGAAGGATGAAGGAAAATTTCCATGTGAATATAAAGTTTTAGGTAAATCTGTCAACAAAGCACTAAATCTACTTTAAAGCTAACACAAAAGTTTTTAATATATATATACTTTTTTGTTTTTAACATTTTACTATTTCAAAGTTTGACTTAGGAGTGCAAACTAGATTCACACTGTACAACATTTTTATAATGTTTTTTTTATGTCTCATAAAATGAGAGCCATCATTTTGAGAGGCAAAAGAAGATAAAATAACTGATTTTCTTTTAATGAGTATAATTCTAGATAATTTACCCAAAGAACAAATGTAGCAAATTAAAAAGAAAGAAAGCTTGGCAGCAATCAGCTAAATCAACTTTTAGCATAGAAAATAGCAGGCTCATAAGACATGGTAAATTTGCAGTTCTTTTAATTAGGATGGAAAAATAAGATTGACTGACCTCAAGAAAATTTGGATCACAAAAGTTAATCAAAAGAAACTCGCCAACATCACAGCTGTGACTTGTTGATAAAGATTATTCGAACTAATAAGCAGTCCAACTCTAAATATGTATATAAAGAAATAAAAAGTAGTGTAAAAGCTTTTTCTTTCAATAAACCTTAAATTTATCCCAAACAAAAATCATTCAACTGTAACTTATACTAATACTGACATATTTATTCCGTTATTTTCTAGAATACTAATTAATTTAAACTTATGACAATTTAGGCTTGGCAGTACTTTTTGTAGAAATGGATGAGATGGACTTTTGAAGGAATAAATTATCTAAAGTTTCATGGACTTTAGTGATTGCAACCAGTATGTACATTTCCTGGAGTGTTGAATTGTTTTTTGGGACAAGTGCACTGCTGCATGTGTCAGATATACTGCTCCTTTAATTGACTTGCAGACAAAAGTTGAAGAAAGGAGGCAAGAGTAAAATTAAATAACTTTTTTTTCCCAAGCAAACACCATCATTCTAGTCATCAGTCCAGTTAACTCAAACAAACCTTTTTAAGATGGAGAGGAAAGGCGCTGTCTGGAAACAGTGAGATCACTCAGACAGCAGGTTCAAACTGGATCATGTCAAAGGGGTCCTTGTGGGGAGCTTTAGTGGGGTGGAATGAGACTTTTTTTTTTTTAACTCCCTGATGTCCACAAAGGCCTTGGCAAAAACAAATTGTAACGTTAAGTTTCTGTATCTTTTCATTCAGCTTGTGCTTTTAAAGTTTTTGTAGATAAGTGCCTTAGATAACAATATCAACATCGGCACCTGAATCTTGTCTCTTCTGATCGTATTACTAACCATGTTACCAACGTGTTGCTCTTTGACATGCTGTTCTCTGCTCTCTCTGTTTAGGAAATAACTCCTCTACAGGTTCCTTGCTTTTATGAAAGCAATAGCACAAATTCTGTCTGGCCAAACCTGAACTCTTAAAATTTAGTAGGAGGACGAGTCAGGTTTTATTGTCTTTGATGTGTTGTTTATTATGCTTAAGGATCAATACAAACACTGATATTATATTTGACTAAGTTATGAAGAGTAAGGTGAACGGTCCAAATGTCCCTTAACGAAAAAAAATCTTAATCTATATTTAGCAATCAGTTCATATAAATGATTTTTTTTTTAATATATATATATATATATATATATGTAAAGTTCATAATGTTTCAAAGATGATAAATAATGAGCTTGACGATGTAAAAATATGACATATGAAGACTATAAAGACAAAGTAAATATTTTTTCAATGAAAAAAGGAGAAAAGTTGAAATGCTGATAAAAGTTCTTAGAAGTCCTGATTGATTTTAAGCCTTAAGCTATTTTCACACCACCCTCAGCAAGTGACCATATATAACCATATATATAGCAATATATAAACAGCGTTCTTTTTAATTCACAGAAGTGCTAACTGTTTGAAAAATAATCATGAATGAGAAATAAATAGTTATAGTTTGTTCCCGGCTGGACTTATACATTAAGTCTTTCATATATAGAATAGAGTAGATCTGTCCAAGAAAAAGATGCAATATTCATGAGATTGGAGCCAGTTTGAATTTTTGCACTTCCAGTTGTAGTGTGCTAGTATCAGTTAGCAAGAGTTCAGTATAAAACTTCCATTTATCTTTTTTTTTTTTTTTTAAATAAAGCTCTTTAGATCTATTCGGAACAGTCAGAGATCATCAGATATAGAGTTTTTAAATTAAGTTATTTTGTTACATTTTAGTTTGTTTTAAATTATGTAAAAAGCAAACAGTAAAAAGCTACCAACTAACACTAATGGCTTTAAGCAAATTATTACTAAAGTCTGCTAAGGAAAAATAATATAAAAAAACTCAGATTTAAGACCAAAGCGTTTAAATGAAGTGTAAAAAATGATCTTAAATAATCAAGAATAACTATTCAAATAAACTTCATTATGTTTTGTACGAAGAAATTATCAAACTTGATGATTTTTGTCTCAAATGTTGTTATAAAAATAGTTGTGAAATTGTGTTTTATTGTAAACGTTGTGAATTGTGCTTCAGATTTATATCATATTTTGTGTTGAAAATGGGGTCAGATGTTATAATTTTTACTCTTTTTTCTGCTTCTTTTCGTTATTTTTTTATGTCAGTGGTGAGAAAAATCTGATGGATTTTCTTTTAAACTATCACTGATGTAAACTTAAAGATTTAAAAAAGTTTCTAGGAAGTGTTTTCTGTTCTTGACATGTCTAACTTCTTCTGACAACAGATCAGACATAGTTATTTCACTTTCTACCAATGAAAAAGAAACATGTTAATACCAAGCTGCTTAGTGAATCAAAACATTCTAATGCGTTATTTTTAAGAGAGGCTTGAGTGTGATTTTTTGAATATAAGAGCCCTCTATGGAAAACTAAATCAGACATGGCCTCAAGACATCGTGGGAGATGAAGTCCATGGAGGGGGATGCTTGAAAAACAACTCGATAAGTGTGAGGAAAATGAGCAAAAAATCCTTCCAGCCTGGCATTGAGTTAATTTATTTGTCAAGTTTTCTCTTTTCCCCTCACAAATTACACTTCAGCAATTTCCCTGACACTTGAAAACTGAAACACACCTCTCTATACATTACCTCTGCCAAGTATCCCGGCTAAATGACATACACAAATAAGATGCTGAGAGACCTTGTCTCTACTTGTCATGCTTGTCTCATACCCTGGAGGCTCCCTCAAAGGTTGGATTGAACTTTTACTCCCCTCATCTCTGGCACAGGACATGAATGTAATGCTTTACTGACAGACTCACTGTCCAATCTGAAAACCATACACGCCAATGAGTGACTGTGCCAAGCCTCTAGTGGGATGACAGATTACGCTCAACCTCTGTTTTGACATGTCTGAAATCTAGAAATCATGCTTTGAATTCAATCCTAGTTTCTCCTTCCTGTCTCTTTGGAGTTTGTAAGCCACTTGCAGTAAACACTCATTAATAATGCCATGAATGTCCTTACTGCTTTTTTTTGCACAAAGCCATGCAGGACTGTCAAGATTAAAATATGTTATATATATATACAGTATATATATATATATTTGCACATCTGGGAATTAAGAGTGATGCCATCCATACATCACCACCAAATCTGAGTTTCCTTTTGGCCTAACTTGTAACATGTTCAACGAGGGTTATACAAACCTGCATGGCGATATATGAACGTGAGAGTGCATTGAAGCTTAAAATGCGCATTTAGATGAGTTTACATAGACTTTTCATGGAAAGGCTTCACTTGAACGCATGTTACCAAGTTCAGTGTGAATGTAGCTAGAGAAGCACCAAACTTTAAGGTGTATTAAGCGAGACAAAATAGTCAGAGATAAGTCAGTCAGACTTTATCAACTGCATCTACAGTCACTCTAGAATTTGTTTGCAACATGCTTCATGTTAGCCATATTAGCAATGTTACCTGTGATGAAATATTTAGGCATGTTTAAGTATTTACAAAACATGTACATTCCGCCTTTGTTTGCAACATGGAAAAAATGAGTAATGACTCTAAAACAAACATTAATGTGAATGCTCTCACTCCCAACCTTGTTCGTAACACGTTAAAAAAAGAAACCCAATTCGGCACAGCTACATGTTAGCCGCGTTAGCGATTTCACAATGACACCCAACCTTATGAAACGTATAAAACAGACTGACATTTTGACAGAGCGCTGTGTACCTCCCAAAAATCACTTCCACATTAGTAAGCACAGAATTAATCCATATAAAAAGCACTCTTGATTATGATGCGTACTGTCATTTTTGAAAAATATTAATAATAATAATAATAATAGGGCTTTATCGTGTCCCTTATAGTTCAAAAATACAGTTCTGCTTGTATTGTGAATAAAAGATTTGAAAAAAACAAGTTTAATCCTGCACCAAAACTTTCTGCCTTCTGTTTCTTTTTTATTTCACTGAGGCACTTTGGAAGCTTTCCATAGCCTGGTCAATACCTCGCTCTCTCTAAACGATGAAGAATGAGCTGTGCTGCTGCAACACTCCGCTGCTAGATCGATCACATGCAAACTACTAAAATAAAGTGCATGGCTCCCGCCGGTTGATGCATTGTGCAAATACAGAATCAGCTTTTCTTTTGCTCATTGAGAGAGTCTGCCTATTTTTAGGAAGAGGCAATGAAGGCTGGGACATTTATGGAAAGGTTCAAGATCAGGTTTGGTAGTTCAGCTGATCAGTTTACTGATATTAAGAACAAGATTTTTGTAAAACAGACTTATTCATGTATGTGTAACCTAATTTGGGTTGCATTTAAGTCAGTAAATTGAGCCTAAAGATGTAACCCTTTAACACCGGTGATGTCACCAGAGACACTTAAATAGCTCTTTGACCTACAGTTCTCTTTGACCGTTAATGCAATCTGCTGATTCTGACGCAGAGAAAAGCAGCTTTACATATATAGGATACTATTGTAAAATGTTGCATATCAGCAAAAACAGTTTTTCACCACTTCAGATTTAGTTGGAATTCCATTAATTGCGTTAATGGTTTAAGACTCGTGTCAGTTGAAAGAATATTAGCATTGGAGCTAAAGCTCCACTGTTAGCCTGTAATAAACTTGAGGACAGCATTTACTGTGTTTAGCTTCATTCTTTGTGCCCACATCTAGTTCACAAAGGACTTAATTGTTTAATGTTGACCTTGTAGTCCAGTATTCTGACTCCTGTGTAAGGCAGAGCAACTGCAATTTGAAAAGCTCTTTCAAACAGAGTTCAGATTCTGAGGACTTGGGAACCCTATGGGTTCAACATGTCATTTAAAGAGTGTGTCTTATTATGTTCATCCATACATAAGACGCAAGTATACACAATCATAACGATTTTCTTTTTTTTTTTTTTTCTATACTGCACTATAGATGAAAGATGGAATTCAATCGGTCACTTTATTTCACTTCCATCATAAGAGGTTGCATTGAAAGCAGGAATCAGCCAACAAGTTATCATCTGGGCTTATTTGTTCTGCAGTTTGGAAAGATTTTTTAAATCCAAATTCACAGGATCAGTGTTTGGACAACACCTTATAAGTTACAGTGCTTAACAGATATGTTGTATTTGCCACTTTTGAATTGTAAAAAACAAGTGGTAACTGCTTGACTTCCGCATTGGAGATTGTTTAAATAAGCAAGTTGGTATCAGTTCACTCTACTTTCAAATGGTCAAACTTTACAATAAAAAAGAAAAAAAAACCCAATGATATTTACAATGTGGTTTGAAATAGTTGCCTTAGGCCTTGGTCACAACTGCCCTTCTGGGAGGTCTGTGGGTAAAAAGTAGACAAATCTGAACAGAGCACGCGACTGACCGACAGTATATGCTAAAGTTGTAGACGGCTCGGTGGGCCCTGGAGTAAAACACATTTACTATGGGCATGCTGCAGGCAACAGGTTGTAGCTAACACTTTGGTCATAACTTAGGCAAATCTTTACGGGACGGAAACCTTTCTTAGAACACAGTTGTGTAAAACTGTCATTGAACAGGCAGACGGCTGGTTCCAATTGCAGCAGGTTTATTAACACAGCCACAAATCTAAATCAGGGTCAGGTGGGCAAAAGTCAGCGATGAGCATGGGAGCATCAGAGAGCAACCAGAGTGGTTAGAGTCCAGACAAAGGTCAGGGCAGGCAGCAAACAAGCAGAATCAAAGATGAAGCAGGATCAGGTAAGCAGGAGATCAGGTCAGAATGTAATGCTTGGGATTCAGGCTGAGTGGTACAAACAATACTTCACACTGAGGGAGGCTCTGTGCAGTGCTTAAGTGTCCTGTAGGTGATTGGCAAATGAGAGACAGTTGAGCAGCATCCAGGAACTGTGCACCGGGGTTGCTGAGAGATGAAATGCAGTTCGCACTCTGGAGAAGGACCTGCCGGTAACCAGAGGGGGGGAAAGAGCTCTTACTCCTGACAAAAACTTGGTTTTACAAATACTCCATGATACACTTAACACTACACACAATAATCCTCTGTTCCATTTTCATAACATCCCCTGAAGTGCCTGGATGAGCCTCAAGAGAACTGGAAGACATACCTACACAAGAAGCAGTCGCTCCTTTCTACAACTCTCCACAGGCACTGGTACAGGTGCATATGACTAAAGACTACACTTACATATCCCAAAATGCCACCACATGGTGACCTGCATGCCAGTCTTTAAGCCAATTTAGCTGGTGCCCGCTTGGTGGCATTTGTAATCAGGAGGTGGCAGTTACATTTTTACACTCTGCGCGGAGGCCACTGAGGTTTTAAGAAAAGTATAACATTTTATGCCGACTGGACGATATTCCTCTATAAGTTGATATTTGTCAATGGCCATTTCGAGGTCGCGCGGTGGCAGTCCAGTGACAGATGCTGATGACACCAATATTATGAAATCGGGCGATAGCTTGGCAACCATAGGGTGGATTTCTTGAAGGGACCTTGCTCTGAATAGATGATGTGTAAATGTCTCCGGACGGCGGTCATTCATGTCAGGTGCCACCAGCCGCCCTGTAGTCTGGGGGTAAAATCAGGCCATTTTGCATGCCTGACAGCTGCCTCGAGTGCTGCTATATATGCCAGTGGGCGGTGGCATGAAATCTTGAAGATTCTGCCTTTACCTCTCCATTGGACAATTTGCGACCATTGTATTTTTCAAATAATTTCTAGGAACTGCATACTTTCATTTCAAATGTACTTTTAAAAATATGTTTACAAAGGCTAAACTGCTTTTTCCATCAGACTTCACTGTCAGAAGAGGTTGGCACTGCAGACAAACCTGACATCCTAGGCTTAGACACTTACTTTTTTGGACAAAGGTACCTGAAGCGCCACAAAGAGAAGTCGGCAGCTTTTTTTTTTTTTGGTGCATGGGATTTAAAACATGTTGAGCAGAGTGGAGGCACTCGAACACATCTACCTCCAATCTTTAAGCCAGAGCCATTAGGTCCTTTCAAGTGCCCCTTCAGTGGTCTGTGACTGAAGATGTGGAGAGTGAAATGTCTATAGACAATTGAAACGCAGTTTACCTACCGGAGCAGCCTTGAAACAGCAGCTGTTCTTGCATGAACACTGACACTGTCTTTTTTGTCTGGAATCACATTACAGGAAAAAAACAACAAGTAATAAAAAAAATAAAATAATGATCAAAGTTGGAGCCTTAGATACATGTCTTGGTTTCCATTGTACATAATTGGCTATTAAAGTTTTTTTTTATTTTTTTTTTTAAGTTTTATTACTATTAACATGTTACAAAATTTACAAATTCCTTAAACAATTAAAACTTTACACCCCAATTTACAAGTGTTAGCATTTAAGGTAATTTTGGACAAAATAAGATTCTACAGCTGCCTACTGTAAAAATACTAACCTGCTCACGATCCTGCTCTGATGGGACGGAGCTCTGCGCTGGATATTGATTCCAGGACTGTGAGATTAAATGCAAAGGCTGTTTTATCACCACACTGTGGGGTTTGTTTTACTGCTAGCTGTGTTTCTGCTGCTAGCTCTGGCAGATGTAATCCCAGCTCCATCCGAGATTCACCTGAGCAAAAGGGACAGCTGTAGATGATGTGTCTTGGTAAACAGTATCCCTTAAAGCCTGGGAGTTGAGTCAGGTATTACATTTTTTATCTGTTGTTCTGTTTCTTCGCCATCGCCGGCTTCCTGCAGGAGAAAGCCTGCACTGCTAAAGACATGACTCATCAATTCTCACCTGTCCGACAAAATGCATCACCTCTTTATTGATTTTGGTCGGTCTATTTTTTTGCTGTAATACATTAGCATTTATGAAAACAAAACAAAAAGCCAATCTAATGTCACTTTATATGTGTAGATACGTCTGAAATAACCCCAAGCCTTGCATTTCTTGTTTTAAAGAATTGAACAATGGGAGATATCACATTTTTTTCCGTTTCTGCTCCTCTTCATGTATAAAATTGTAATTTTTTTGTATTGTATTGATGTGAATACCAATTATTTTGTTTGATAAATTTAACAGTTCGAAGATGTGCTGCGTCCGATGCTCAAATTGTGCCACAGGACCTCAGATTGCGTCTATAGCATTGATGAGTGGGTGATTACAAAATTAGGTGTGAACCAGCAGGGAAAAAAAAGGAAAGAATCGTCTCGAATCATTTGAGAGTCGACTCTTTCAACTTCCTACCAGGCAGCCATTTGTAAGGTGCTTTCACACCGAACGCAATTCGCACGAAAAATGTGTGTGCCCTGCCCCTCTTTCGCCGCACAGCGAATTGGCTGCTTGCCGCCTGTCAAAAAATGTGTTTCTGATGCCACGATCACATGTAGGAGGAGCTACAAGCTCTGTCTGTGGATATCTCACTTAGAATAAATGGAAGACACATACGATGTTAAAGAATAAAGGTTTATTTATTGTGAATAGTTCTACAAAAACATCGGTAATCATGTCTCCATGGTTGGGTTTATATGATTATTACTAAAAGATTTTCCCAGAACTGTGTCTGCATGACAGCTGCTTCTGTGCTGTTTGTGTGTCTTTGTGGCTGAGCTTGAAGGCTCACTGTTTCGTATAAATCCGAGGGGGGAACATAAAATTAGGAGACCTTTTTCCTTTTTTTAAATGTCTCGATGAGACCCGAGCTAGAATCCTCTGAACTGGTTGAACATGGATTAATGAGCAAATACAGAAATTTGCGCAAGAGAAGTTTTGATACAGAGATTGATGATGCTTTAAAGAGAAAAGCAACGTTTACAGCCAGTG
>NC_050532.1:4024494-4059704 GCF_002922805.2 Oryzias melastigma | reverse complement strand
GGTCTATATGCATTCTCTATCACATGTAGACCTTTGTTTTCAGTCTCTAACACTGGACTTTTTTCTATGAAGGTTTGAGCTTTGTTCACATCTGAGAAAAGTGTAGAAAGAGTGTTGTGAGGGGTTTAACAACATCTATAATCCTCCTTTTTAGGGATTTCACCCATTCTTGGTTCTTTTTACAACGCAACTAGTGCAATTAAACAAAATACATTTATAAATATTTCTCTGATATCTAGCTAAATTTCTCTTGAGTTCTGAACCAGAGAGTTTGTCTATAAATGACACAAGGATCCCACTTGAGCAGAAAACTTCTGGAGACAGATTTGTATTAGTCACATCATTTGTCATCCCATTCAGGTCTTTGGAGTCGAGACTGAATGTTCCAACTGAAGGCGCCTCGGTCCCAAAAGGTTTCCATGTCGTGGGACCTGGTGAAGTTTTCTGGCACCAGCAAAAGACTGACAAGATTAGCATTGTTTCAAGCCAGTCATGCATTATGTACGGTCGCCACTGGGAAGCACTGCTCAAGGTCTATAGGATTAAGTCACCAATCAAAAATGGAGGCGTTTGACAGAGTGTCCCCAATGTATATCGCAACAATTTTTTATTCTTTCCACAACATTCTTTGTAGTGTTTCAGATATAAAAGCACTGAATTGTTGTTAAACATATTCCTACCAATAAATAACCAGTGAAAAAGGTCACATATTACAGATGTTTATGTCTTTAATAGTCTCCCTTTAAAGCCATCAAAGTCATGCTTCTATAGGGCAGTTTTTCTATAACAGAGGAAATGTATATGTGTATATTTGTGTTGGTTTGTGTGTGATCAGCATGTGTTTTGTTCAGCCAAGCAGATGCTGAAGGCTATATCTGGCGAAGCTAACACATGATCAAAGAGGCACATACGGTAATATATGTGTGCTGCTTTCTACTGATAATGAAGCTTTTATGCGGGGGAATCATTTATGTTCGAGGCATGATCTGATGAAATGCAGTATGCAGCATCTGCTTTTCTGTAAGGGCACATGTAAATGTTTATAGAGGCGGGTTGTTTTAATTCTCTAAAGTAAAATTTCTTGTTAGGAAGAGCAGCTAGGTGGAAATCTTACTGAACATCATGAAATGCATAACTTATTTTACATCTCAGTCGGTTCACTCTCTTAATATTTTGCTTCTCAAAAATCTCGTTGGTATCCTTTTGCAATTTCTTGCTAGGTTAATTATATTTCTGCAGATTGGTCTTTTTTTGCATCATATATACATTTCTGTTTTGTGCTTGGATTTTGTAATGGTAGTTTAGACAGAGATGCAAAATGGTTAATGCACTATATGGTCCACTAAGCACTGAGTAATGAGGGAATTTGGACACTACCCAAGAATTACTGTGAACACAAGTCAGTAGTGACTGATGTAGAGACTTATCTTCTGTTTTGCTTGATGCTGCCTAAGTGTACCTTATGTCTGACATAAGTTTGAAAATAGACCATTTATTGACGGTGCGCTCTGTAGTGTTGAAAATACGGCATGTTTACCATCAATATCAAGGGTTATTTTCTCCCTTGAGCTTCATTCATTTTGGGATATGATGATTCCATCCATTTTCTTGACCGCTTCTTCCCTGTCGGGGTCGCGGGGGCGCCGGAGCCTATCCCGGCTACTGAAAGGCGAAGGCGGAGTACACCCTGGACAGGTCGCCAGTCTGTCGCAGGGCCTCAATCACACATACATACACTCTCACATTCACACCTAGGGGCAATTTAGAGTCACCAATTAACCTATGAAGCATGTTTTTGGACGGTGGGAGGAAGCCGGAGTCGAACCGGGGCCTTCTCGCTGTGAGGCGAGAGCGCTAACCACTGCGCCACCGTGCAGCCTGGATATGATGATTAAAAACTTAAATTAGATCCATAATTATGCTTTAGGCATAATTATCATGAAATGGTTCAATACTCAAAGACATTACACCTTCTAAGGGTGTACTCAGACGGGACACATTTGGTTTTACTTATCCCTTGTGCTATCTAATGTTGTGCAGATGACCCCACTTTCAATGTAAACATGCCTAGGGTAGTGCAAGGGTTACAGCGAACCAGTTTGTTTCCAGTCTGAATACACCCAAGTAGACTCTGGTCCAGTACCAGAAACCTCTCATGATCCATCTTTTGACTTTCTTCAGTCCAAATAGGCTCCATGCTTGGAGTGGAACAACTAGACCAAAATGGCCACCGCAGCCGGGCATTACGGGGGTAAACAGAGTGGGAATTAAGCTACTGATAAGCTGTGGACAAATGTAAAGCAACGATGTGGCGCAGCAGCTCACTGAAATATGGTCGGATGAATACAGGCTCATTAAAGCAACTTTTAACATAATACACATTGTTTCTTACACTGTTTTCTAGACAATCTCATAAACACTTGTCAGCCTACCTCTCCTCTGTAACCATCTTGCAGCATGCCTCTGACTTACCAAAGTAGCAATAAAAAGTGTTGCATCTGACGTTGATACAAACATTCAAAACTGATCAGCAAAATATAAAGTTTGAATAAGTGTACTATCCTGACCAAAAATGGGAAGCCAGGACGTCTATTTCCCTTTATCTTGTTGCTTTGTCCCAGACTTGAAATTCTTGGCCAATGACTGAAGAGATCTTTAGTCCTCTGCTTTTGTTTACAAGCTCTAGTTCGAGACAGAACAGTCCAGTAGACGAAAGTCCGAATAAAGACCAAACTCAAGGTTCAGGACTCCATCCGAACCAACAGACTTTTCCACCCTAAATAACTTTTAAATAATGTTTGTTAAAAGAGACGACTCGTGAGTATTTTATTCACTCAACATATAGAAGTGTTTGATAGTTGTTCCACACTGAGTAGATTGGATGCCTCGTAAAAACCAAAAGGTAGGACCGCAGGCGGGAAAACTACTCAGACCGGCATGCCAAAACACCTCCAGGCCACTGAATAAATAAGTAGAGCATTTTTAAAGAAATCAGCCGCAGTCATCTCCTTCCGGTCAAATTGAAATCTGCTCATTTGCTGAAATCAGACTTGCAAAAGCACAGATCACATGAGAGAAAAAAGCCAAGTCTCGTGCGTGCAACCTCAGGATTCGTATGTTTCTAGCCACACACCTCGTTAAGCAAGAACCTACAAAACAGTGAACTTCATGCTGAGAATGTGGGAGCCAAGTATGTCCCCATATGTTAGTGAGGAGCCTGTGTATTCATCCAGGCATGCTTGTATGTGCTTTGTGGCACGCTTTTTCTTTCTTTATTTTTTAGCAAAGGTAGGATGGTTTTTGAGCACAGTTATTTTTACATATCATTAGTAGCTGTGCAGTGCTGCCCCATCACCCTGACAACTGCATCCCTCCCTTTCCCTTCTGCTTATCACCATAACAACTAATCTACCGTAAATAATGCTGTCTTGGTCTACCCATGTCTCATTCACTCTCTGTCTTTCTTGTTCTGTCTTCCTCTCCTTTATTCTTCAATCTTTTTTACATATTTCTTTTCCCTCTTCCTGTCGCCACATCACCTCCCTCGTCCTTTGGTGTCACCGTTTTTTGTTTGGTTTTTTTTTGTCATGTTGGTTTACTTTCCTGCATAGTTCATTTGTCTGTGCCACAGTGGGTGTGGGTGGTTCAGATGACTGCACAATAACCTCCGCGCTGCCTCACATTCTCAAGTGCCTGAATTCAGGTGATGATCAATACACAAGGCAGCTGGAGCAAGCTATCATAAAAAAGTCCCACATTGATTTCATACTTTCTTTAATTAAAAGTAAACCTTTGAAGTCATTTCTTTTTAGCATGCTGGTTGGGAAACATGGGGTTTTTGTTTCCTTCACATCTTTGCGTTTGACTTGAAAGGATTATCTACAGCCAAGTCAGCCCAAAC
Source organism: Oryzias melastigma (assembly GCF_002922805.2). Lineage (NCBI taxonomy): Eukaryota > Metazoa > Chordata > Actinopteri > Beloniformes > Adrianichthyidae > Oryzias > Oryzias melastigma. The sequence continues at coordinate 4,055,803 of NC_050532.1, read as the reverse complement.
ATTTGACTGGCCTGCTGCTTCCACGTATTTATCCTGTGAGGGTGAAAAGATGATTTCAAAGCCAAAGTACAGTGAAGGAAACAAGTATTGGTTCCCTTGCTGATTTTGTAGGCTTTACCAGTTAAAAATAAATGGAATATCAGTCATCTTGATGGTGGGTTCATGTGAAAAGTGAGATGCAGAAAATCAAGATTTTAAAGAATTTATATTTATTTATTTGCATTTGAACCATCTTGTCGGAAAGACTTTGTAGCAAAAGCCCTATTATCAAGCACAGAGATTGTGGTTTCTACATATATCTGGAGGAATTTTGGTCCACTCTTCATAGCAAAGACTTCTAAATCATTCAAATTTGTCACTCGTAACTCTGAGCTTCAGTTCTCTCCATAGATTTTCTATAGGTCCAAAAACTGGTTAGATCACCCCATGGCCTTCATCTTCTTCTTCAGCCATTCTTTGGTTCTTGTCAGAATGTTTTGGATCATTAAACTGTTGGAAGACCCTTCCACAAAAAACATATCCCTAGCATAATGCTTCCACCCCCATGCTTGGCAGTAGGGATGGTGTCCTTATGGTCATAGGTAGCATTTTTCTTTTTCCTAACATGGCCAATTGAGTTGATACCTAAAATCTTAATTTTGGTCTTATCTGACCGTACAACCTCTCTGTCAATCACTCTCTGAACCATGAAGGGTCTTTGGCAAACTTCTTAAGGAGGGGGTCTTTTCCAGCATCGCAGTCATTTCTTTAAATAACCATAACTTGCCTCAGGAATGGGCTAGAAACTTGCTTTTTAAAAAAATAAACACAAAAACAAAAAAAACATCTTTATAATTTTTACTCTTTATGACAGAGCAGGATTAAACCATCTGGCGGGCCGGTATGGCCTGCGGGCCATATGTTTGACACCCTTGGTTTAATGCAGGAGGTCTATTCGGGCCATTTGTGGCCCTCAAGTTGATATTTTGCAGCCCCCATCTTAATATGAAACTTTAATGTCTACTAAGCAATATTTTCTGCATGTCTACGCTTCTTTGATGATAGCTTTGTATTTGCTTTGTGCCATTTCAGCTTGTTTTATGCTGAAGACGTTACATTTGCTGTTGTCGTTGGATCTGCTCGTCAGAAAAGTCCTTAACAACAGTTGCTAGCGTTGTTAGCTCCTGTCGTTTCACCGGACACTCAGAAGATATTTTTTAGTAGTATATAGACACGAACAAATGTTCAATAAACTTGTTCATTAGACATAGACAATGAAGCAAAGACATATTTTTGCGACAAACTGAAACCCATACGGCCCAGGCTCAGCCAGACTCTGTCTTCAATGGCCCCAAGGTAAATTAAGTATGAGACCCCTGGTTTAATGGCTCCATTTAACAATGGAAACGCTCAGAATGGCGGATCAAACTGAACCGGATACTTTACCAGACCGCTCAGTGGAAACAAGGCTTATAATTCAGGTGAAAGTTTGATGAGAAGAGTTAATCTGATCTGAGTGAACCAGAACTCTTCATAGTTAATAAGGGATAACATTATTTTCCTCTATGAAATGCAAATTCATTTATATCAATTCTTTAAAGTGTATTTCTTCATTTTCTTTGTGATTCTCTATCTCGTAAAGTTCAAATGAACCTACCATTAGGATGACAAACTGCTAGTTTCTTTTTTAAAGACCTATAAAACCAATAAGGAATCAAATACTTAATCCCCCCGCTGTATTTTAGGCTGTGTGGCTCTAGGACTGACAGTGTGCTAATGAGCTACTGCAGGTTGAGCGTGATAAAAAACGAACACACTTTTCTGTCATCTACGTCGATTCAGGATCTATGAACATACCTGGAGAATGGAGAAAGCTGGCACTGTATTTGTGTTCTCAGGGGGCTCGAAAAACAAAAGCAAAATCCTTCCTTTAGTTTGATTTATTTTACTGCCTGGACCTTCTTTTTTGTCACTATTGTTTCTTGACTCGCACCATTTAATCAGAGCTTAAGACTGATAATTATTTTTCTTCTCATTCCTCCACACTCTCCTGTGTCCCTGACTCCATCTTTTCATCAGCAGTACAGGTGAGGTCACTTCTGTGCAGATCCGCGCCGCATCTTTTCTTTTCTTTTTTTCCTTCGCTCTTCATGCTCACCTCCCGAGCTCTCTTCTTTCATTCTCATCCCGAGCTCAAGGGAAGCCCTCATTTGTCACTCTTATATAACAGCCGCCCCCTCCCCTCTCCTGGATAAGTGTATGAGTGAAAAGTGATGTGGGTATTAGGGCAGGATGAATATCAAATCAATCGAAAGGTTTTCCAAAAACAGCTGTGAGGCCAATTTAAAATTCTCAGTTTCCTAATTAGAATTTTGCGTTTGACTGGCAGCTGTAACAAAGGCCTTGAAAAAACAGTAGAAATAGTGTTTGTACCCCACATCTTGAATTGTCGTCCCTCTTGCTGGTTCCCAGAATGACGCCTGAGCGGCCTGCTTTGGGTGGTGTTGCAGCCTGTGACGTGTGGGACTCTTTTTGAAGCCATAAATGTGTGCTCTTTCTCCTTCCTTCTCTCTGTAATTCTGCTTTCATTTAGATGTTGTCTTAAGCTACCCAGCTTAACGCTATTTACATTTTCATTATTCTACCGTTACCAGGAAGAAACGGCATGAAATCCTGCAGTGTTGGTGACATTAGACAAGCTTCATTCTCACAGCAAGTGGATTTACATAAATAAAGAGGCTGATACATGGCAGTATAGGGAGAGATGGGACAACAAAAGATGGGAAAAAATACAAAAAGAATGAGAAGCTCTGAAATGGATTAAGAAGACTTGTTGTGCACAAAGAAAGAGTGCTGAGGAATATATAAAGTGGGTAATGAGAAGCCATTGCAGCAGTTTTTCAGGCTGCATAAAGTAGGTTGTGAAGGGCACACTGAGGCCCTCTGATCCACTGCATAAAATCAATACAGCTCTTCTTTATTACTGGCACAGATCTGCTTTTGTTTACCATAGAGTGGGGCAGTGGATTCAGGTTGGTTAGAGCAGGGTTGCTGCTGGGGGGGGGGGTAGAATTTTCACTGGCCACCCCAGTAGCTATCCTTAAAAAAAAACTCTACTTTGTCTCAGGGTTGAGCAAGTCCATCAATCCGTGTCACTGAACATGGCACCCATGCTGAACCACTGACTCAGTGGGTTTGTTGTTTTTAACTGCAGGCAGGTTGAAAATGACCAAAAGGGGGTTTTTGTTTGAGAAAACTTCCCACCCCAAGAAAAGTCTCACTCCAATCATCTTTTGATCTGTTTTCAAAGCATTCTCAGTGGTTTTTTAATCACGATTATGTTGTTTTTAGCCAAAGTTAAAAAAAGCCTTTGTTTATACTCTGTCCTGCTAGCTTACAGCCCCTCACAGCCTCAAGCTAACATTAGCGGTGCAACAAAAATGGCAACCATTACTGGAGCTATCCAATCATACAGTTTTGATCCAGATGCAGCTCAGATGCAGAACATGAAGACATTTATGGATCTATTTGTCTGAAAGTGGATGCATCAGAATGGAGTGGAGCAGGAAGCTTTTTCAAACTGCATTTTTTTCCCGTCTGCTTCTGATTCAAAATGATTTGAATTAAGACATACTCTGAGAGGTAGTTTTAATCTTAGGCCATGTCCAAATTCCTTCGCTATTCAATATATAGTGCACAATACAGTGCATTTACCATTTTGTAGTGCTGTCCGAATCTAAAATTCCAAAATCGAGTGCACTAGAGATTTCCCAGAAGTCTTTGCAAAAAACGGGTGTGCATCGATGCTCACTATATTAGCAAATATAGACCACAATGCATTGCGTTTGAACAACTTTAGTGAAAGAAACGCGTTTAAATTTATTTTTTTAAGAACACAGTGGAGTCACAAATGGACGTTGTGAAATGTTCAGATTTAGTTGATTTTAACTTTGTGAAATCGATGGTATCATATCCCTCGTTTAGAATAACCAGAGAAAAGTAGTGAGCGTGATGTCCGAATTGCTTTTAAAATCCAGGGCACTATATAGTCCCGCATTTTAGTTTTTGTAGTAGTTAGCAATTCGAATCTGAATTCGGACATAGGCTTACATTTATATGTACATATCCTCCATCATGAGAAAATGCTACAAGTACATTAAAAAAAAAAAAAAATCCATTTTCATTGGAGTGGGTTTTGAAGACATAAATCTGATGTCTATTCTTAGGTTGGCTTATCCTTTAAATGAGTAAAACTTTGGTTAGCATGCACTAGTACAGCTAAAGGAATGTAGGCTGTCTCAGCTAATGATGCTAACTCGAGGAAGCACCTAAAGACAATAAAAGTTTATGCACAAAAAAAAGTCCTTATAAATTGATTATTTCTGGTTGTGTTTACTGACGTCGAGGGATTTTTAGAGGTACTCTGCACGCTGTGACAATTCCTGTCTGTTTTTTATTAGCTCCAAACAAGGTTGGGTGTTTTGTGAATTTGCTAACCTGGCTAATGTGTAGCAGTGTTGGACTTTTTTCTTTGTGTGTGTTACAAACAAGTTTGGAAGTTAGCATTGTCACAGAAATGTTTGTTTTAGCGGTATCAGTCTGTTTTTTTCATGGGACTAACATATAGCATGTCATAAGCAAGTACTTAATAAATTCTGGTTGATAGACTTATCTCTGATAGTTTTGTCTCACATAATGCACTTTAGAGTTTGGTCCACTTAAAATTACAAGTTCATAAATAGATATTAGATATTGACATTCCACCTTATAGTGTAAAAATAAAGTGAACAGGATTAGACCAAGCTGTTTAGCAACTTTTAGATTTAGAAAGTACTTTAAACTTTGTATACATTTAAATTTATATTAAGTAAAGCTTGGACTCAATAAGTTCTTAATCTTCATCCCATTGAATATTGTCGTTCGTAATCATCGTCGTACTTCTATTTATGATGTGTTTTTTTATTATATTAGTTCAAAATAAATACATTTATTAAATGAATACATCCTACAATTTGGAGAGTTTATAGGTTTTTAAGGAATTGATAAACTAATGTCATAACATGTATGGTCAAACATATTGTCTCCAGGTTTAGCATAATCAATTTTGGCTGACCAATAATGTTCATTTACATTTGTGGGGCAGCCCAAAAGCAGTGTTGAATGCTGCGTGATATGAAATTTGTTTTGCTGCACTGCAGAGGGTGTACAACATCAATTTACATAAACAAGATAAAAAAGGGATTAAGTGACAGTTAATCTTCTCAAAAAGAGCAGTCTGAAGACATGGACAAAGCACAAGTCCTACAGAATGATCAGTACTTTCTTAATAAACATGACCAGTGGGGTTTATTTTGTTACATTGAAAACACTGTGAGTCAAAATTTACAAAAATATATTGCTATTCGCATGCACTTTACTTTTTTATGGTATATTTGTGGCAAATGGTATATATACATGTTTTATGAGATCAAACACCTAACATTTTATCTGTATCCTCACTGCCTCCTCATGAATAAAATAATCAAAAATTGTGAGAAAGCAATATATTTAACAATTATTTAATTGTGTTTGTACACTTTCGATTTGTGTTAAAAAAAAAAAAGATAAAACCGGCTTGATTTTAATTGATTTGATTTTTGATGTAAAAGAAGACAAAATTTATTATTCTCAGTTAAGTCGTTGAACAGTTTTAGATTTATTGTTTGCAATATAATAATTAAAAAAAAAAACATCTGTTAAGAAAAGAAGCTGAAAATATGGATACAAGTATTGGCACAAAAAAAATATTTCCTAGGAAAACTATTAGGGTAAATTGGAAAATTGTGTAAAAAAACACTCAAAAATACACCAGACTATCAAGAGTTTAAATATCTTAATTACTGTATTTTTGAACATCCAACATTTTTTTAAAGTTTCAAAAACTTCATTTGTTCATCCCATCCTATCTATGGTGTGTTTTAAATTGAGTACGTCACCCCTGGTCTAATGCAACAATGCATTGGGTGAAATTGTTATTTATTTATTTATTTTATTTTTTGTAAAAGAATCGGGTACAATTTCACCCAATTGTTTTTATATGTAGTGTTATATTTAGAAAAGATTATAGACAAACATGTATCCTGCTGCTAGTGGATCAATAGGTTTATATGCCATTTTCACTCCACCTTATGGCAATGCATGTTTCAGCAGCTATCTCCAATGAAACGTATCTGTAAATGCGAGTTTCAGGCTTCAAAACTCTGCTGTTCATACATGACTACACAGGTTTTCAGGCTCTATTTACAAAATGGGCATTGCAAGTTAAAGCAGGTGGGACTTTGACCAATCAGGGACTTGGGTTTGGGGTAGTGACGCATGGATTCAGGTTATCTGGTGAATCCAGACACGGTGATGAACCTGACAATGACTGGATTTGTTTTTTAACTCTCCTGACATGACAGTAATCTATATTCGCCGATGCAAGGACGCTAGCAACAAATCAAATCAATTCAGTTTCATGCCTAAATCGCCAAATTTGCACCAGACGTTTTGCACTAAGTTTCTTTCATGTAGGTGGCAGACATGTACTAGTAAACAGTCAAAAAAGAAAAAAGAAGGAGTAAGGACTCCTGTAAAAAGCTTCTAGTAAACTAAACCTTCTGCCCCTTAAAATCTGTTTCCATTCTTTCAAAACACATAAGTTAGCCTGATGTTTTTACTTTGGTAACCAACACTTGTGCAAACTTTTCTTGATGTTTGGTGTCTCTTGCTATTAAAAGGAGAAAATTAGCTGCTAATGCTACATTGACACTTAGTAAGTGATGCGTTCAGGTTTTTAAATGCACATTTAGCCCAGGGTGAGCTTCTTCTTCTTCTTCTTCTTCTTCATTTTCGTGTTCTACCATTTACTAATGTATGTCCGCCACCTACAGTTGAAAGAGGCTTAGTGCGATTCTTGGAACAGGATTTTTTATTTTTTTCACAACTCTGTTCTGATAAATGAAATACTCGGTTCTGTTAGAATCCCCCCAGTCACTATATAGTGCACTATATGGTGCGTTTGTCATTTTCTAGTGCTATCCGAATCTACTAATTCCAAAATTGAGTGCACTCAAAATTTCCCAGAAATCTTTGCGAAAAACTAGCGTCCAACGATGGTCACTAGATTAACGATATAGACCATAATGCATTGCGGTCAAACAATTTTGAACAAAAAAACGTATTTAAATGCGATATTTGGATAAACTATCCTAAGACTTTTGGGCAATTACAAGTCCATTTGTTGAGTTTTGTGCAAAAAGTCAATAAATGCAGGTGCTTTGAGGAACAAACGCGGGATGTTTTGTGCAAAGCCAAGCAGTTGGCCATTAATTCCTCTGCCTGTTGTCTACGTTCACCAACTCCCCAGTGATATCACTCTCTCCTGCAGTCTCTGCTTCATGCTTATCACCACTGCTGATGATGTAATTTAAGGGATTAACACAGAGTGCACATGCTGACCGTGCAGGGATGCTGTGAGGCTGTAGCGCTGGCCTTTGACTGATAAACAATAGAGCAAAAGACTACATTGGTAAGGAAACAAAACTTTTTTTTTTTTTACACCCCAATTACTTTTTTTTATTCTTGTGAACATTTCCTGTAATATTTTGTACTAATGCCTTAGCACATCTAGTTACACCTCCCATCCTTTTTTTCTTTCCCCTCCCCTTTTGATCTTCAAGCTGAATTATTCAATCTTACCCGGGCTTTTAATTTTCTTGATTGAGCCAATTACCCTCTGGCTGGATCAATGTGGGAAAGGTAATGATTTAAATGGCTGCCGCATAAAGCCATATAACCACTACGGCAAAAAAAGGGAAGTGAGTAAAAATGAGGGCGGGAGGGGCATAAGAAAGCGGTTTAACGGAGGTACGGAAATGAATATACCCCTGTTTAACACAACCCTGCATGATTCAGCATGTAGGTTTAAGTGCTTCATTTTGTGTCCTTCCACCTGCTGTACTCTACAAGTAAAAATGTGCAGGAGAAGCAGACGATACAAACCTCGTTTCCTCAGGGATCCTCTCAAACGTATGGGCTTTGCAGAAACTGGGTCAGTCTAATCTGAAATGGTGCCATCGTAACAGAAACCCACAAGTCGATACCCCCCCACTCTTGTCTTTGCATGTCTAACGCACACCTTAAGTTCACGTTGCCCTGCTCACACACAGCCCATGTGCACACGCAAACACACTTTAGCCTCATCACAGCAACTTATCATCTCCCGTGAGCGAGCTGTCCCTTTCTATTTAGCCTGCCTCCTTCATCCTCCCATTTATTATTGATGTGAGGGAGCATTGTGTCTAAAAGCAACTCTGCTTGTTTGCACTTCAGACTGGAGGGAAATGGGGAAGCAGGTCAGCGGCTGGAAGCTCCAACAAGGTTTAGACTAGACAGGTGGTTATCTTAGGCATGAACTCCACCTGACACAGAAAACAGTGGCATATCTGTGTTATCAAGGGGGATTATCAAACATGGAATATATTAATAACTTGCTTGTGAAATTCAGTGTTTTAATCAAAGAACTTCAACTCAGTTGAAGGTTTAGACATAAGACTTGAAATTAAGGCAAAATCTGAACTCTTTTCCCCACCCCTACATCTTCTCCCTACCCCTACATTTAGCCCTTCAAACGGAACTGTTATGGAAAAATAGTCTCTTCAAATTCGGAGGATGATGTCATCAATAGTCGCTGGCAGCTACATTATCACAGAGCTGCTTCTTCTTCACCTTTCGGCTTATCCCTTTCGGGGTCGCCACAGCAAAACAGCGCCCACTGTTTCGCATCAGTGATTTGGCAGAGACTTTACACCGAATGCCCTTCCTGCCGCAACCCTGTATTTGAAGGGCACGGGACAGCAGCGTCAAGGGTCTTGCCTGGGGACACAATCTGGATGGGGATCAGTGGACATCCCAGGGATCGAACCCAGGTCTCCTGCGTGCCAGCCCTACACTTAGCCCACTACTTGCTTCAGAACACACCCATGTGAGGACGTGCTTCTCCTCTGCAGCACAGTACAACGCGGAACACCGCGACACAGAGGGATGCCGAGCCCTCTGAAGCGAGGGTTAGCGCTTAAAAAATATATTTCAGACAACCCTACTCCTTCAAATGCCTCCACAATTGGAGGGGTTGGGAGACACCATAAGGGTAGGGGAAGAATTCAGATTCAGTCTAAGGGTGTAAAGATTTATTTTAATAATGATTTGATTCCAATCGTCTTTTGATGTTGACAATACGATTCAGTCCTTATTGGTTCATTTTGAACAATCCGATTCACAATTTAATATCAATCCAGGATATCTTTAGCCAAAAATGTATAGTGTTTCGTCACATTAGACTATAAAGATTAATTGATCATTTTGACTGCCATCTCATGTATGTTGTCCTACACCTACCATGTCTCAATCTTAACAGAATTTTCAAAAATGGATTATAATTGACTTGTTTCGTTTTGAAACAGTTTTATAATTCTATTCACAACTTGCCTCAGACAGATCAATCTGGTTGGATCGTACACTGTAACAGATTTCTGTAAACTCAGCAGTATTTTACTGGTAATCTCAACGGTAAAATACTGTCCAAAGACTTTACAGTATTTTACTGGTAAAATAATTGAACTGTGGGAATTTCCTGTAAAAAGAAATTTGAATTTTTAGGCACATTGAAACTGTGTTGACGTGGTGGAGCAGTGGTTAGCACTATCACATCACAGCAAGAGGCGCTTCCCCAGTGGGAACCTTTGTGTGTTGTTTGTAAATTCTCTCTGTGCACCTGTTCATTTCATTCAAGTGGCCTTGAAACTGTTCGGCGATGTAAAATAAAGGGTTGTATGTCTCTGTCTGGTGTTGGATTGATCTGAGAACTCACTCAGGGAGACCATGGCCTTGGCTACAAACAACTGGAAGAGAGGTTGCAGTGAATTAAGAGAAGATGTGAAATGACCTTCACTCAAAACTGTTGGAGAATTTGTCGTACAAGAATCAGAATTCATTTTTATTTACCATATTTTCTTTAAAGTAATAACTGGAAATAAGAATACAGTAATATTATCATAAAAGTACAATTACTGTTTTAACCTTAAATGGTTACACACATGCCGAAACAAAATGATGGCAGTTTGAAGTATTTAAGAACCAAATATAGCCTGTTACATTAACCCCCGTCAGGTTGTTGACCAATCAATGGAGCCCTTTTATGTTAGATCCACACCTCTTATGTAGACGGGGGTAATTTGGAGTTTAATGCCATGATGGCTTTTATTCATTAAAATGTTTGCAGTAAAATTATGTATTTAGTTGTTTTTAAGTTTTGCTTTCTGTTCATGTATTGAAAATCATATCATCATCGCAATACTGATAACTAATATTGCACATCGCAAGTTTTCTTCTCCTCGTACAGCCCTAACCTCCACATTCATACTCTTCATTTTAGCCTTGAATCAGCTGCATATCAACTCACAGCTGCTGCCCACTCTCACATGTCTATCTCCAGAAATCAGGTCATCCTACAGCCGAAAAAGCTTTACCGGAATAATGTGCCAAGTCCAGGTAGCGCCTTGAAAGTTTGTGTGGAACAGCTGAGTTGAGTGGGATTTATTTAGAAGCTCGGTAACTGCAGCCAAAGTTAGGAAAAGGTCCCTGTGCTGAGGAAGACACCTGCCTTCATCCCAACAAAAATCTCACCCATCTGCCTTCACTCTGCAGACCAGGTGTGCTAATATTTCAGATTAGGAAAGCTTTTTAAGGGTTACTGTCATCATCTCCCCACTCTTGAAAATTTGCTGATGTCTGGACATGGCTGCACCACTGTTAAAATTATACTGGACCGCAGTGATGCAGTGGTAGAGTGGTCAACCTCTGATTAAAAGATTACAGGTTCAGTGTTTAAGTGTCTTTGGGAAAGTCACTGAACCCCACATTACTGCTGGTGGTGCCAGTGGAGCTGCCATCAGTGTGTGAATGTGTGTTCACGAGTGAATGGAACTGTGACTGTAAAGCTCTTTTGAACTTCTAGGAAGGTGGTAAAGTGCTACATACGTATTTATTTTATTTTAAACCATTTTATTGTTTGTCCTTTTTGTTCACTTTAAATACCCATTCTAATGTAAATCATGTTTTTGTCGTTTTAACATTTTTGGAGATTTAACCCGAGAGGGTTATTATTATCTCGACAAAAATAAGTAAAATATGACATTTCAGGAGACCCGAGCAGGCTGCCCAGGCTCCCCGCTGCGGCTGTCTGTCTGCCGGCGTCTTGAGCGACCGAGCTCCGCTGCACTCCGGGAGGCCGGCAGTAGCCAGAGAACTGCCGCGCTGCGTTAGACTGCCAATCTATCCAGAGTACATCCTGCCTTCATCCAACAGTTGCTGGAGACGAGCTTTGCTAATCCAGCAGGTTAACAAAATGGATTTTGTTCTGGACAAAACGCTCATATTAGATTAGTATTTTACCCACTAATCGGGTCACTGAAAACATCACGTGCCCAAAGCTGAGTTCCTGATTGGCTAATGCAACGCAGCGACCCGTCAAACTTCTGTGAGCTGGTGTGAAATGCAGCCAGAAATTCGAGCGCTGCTTGCTCTCGTGCTCGCCCTGTCACCGTTCTTATATGAGCCCGCCCACTATTGCAGGAAAGGCAGAAGGATTGACTAGAACTTCAAGGTACTGAACAGAGTAGTACTGATTGACATGTCCTAAGACAAACAGACCTTCAATGAAACTAAGCACAGAAATGAGGAACCGATTGCAGCAGCTTCTTTCGGTTTCGGTAGAACCACGTAAAGATTTTCGGTGCCCAACCCTCATCAGGAGCAGACAAAAAGATGCTTAATGTTTGGAATTTGTTTGGTTAATATGTCTAATATGTTACAAACCAGTTACCCTTTCTTTAAACAAACAAACAAAAAGAGATTTCTTTTTTTTAAGAATGTCACCAATTTCGTGCTTCATTCTCGACACTTTAGCAGAAATGCATCAACTTTCAGGATCATTTTCCATCCAAAGTTACTGTGAGCCCACTAATGATGACAAAACCAACACCAGAGTTGCCACAGTGTTGCAAAGAATTCTGCTGGAAGGGGTTAACTGTGATCACATCTTTTTTTTTGGTGGCTGATGCTGAGGAGACACTAGAGGATGAGGATTAGAGTTCAGTAGCCTTTCCAGATCCCTCTCTCTTTTCCTCCATTGACTGACAAACTTAACTCTCCATCCATCCATGCAACAGTCTGAACTTCAAACCTGAGATTTCTCAAGTCATTTTTAAAAACAACCAATTTTAAGACATTCCACTGACACCGTAAAGAATAATCTTTAATACATTTTAACACAAATTGTGAGCTGGAAAACCAGTTTCAATATTTGAAAAACATTATTAAACATAATGGACTGGAGGTTATAAAATAGTCACTGAATTATAAAATAATTGACATTTAAAAATGTAATTATATTTTACATTTTTGGTTAGAATGCTTCCATTTGCAATTTTTTTAACGTAATTTGAAAATAATAGAAACAAATCATATTTTCTATGCAGTATTTCATGTGGTTAAATGATGGATCATTGAATTGAAGCTTTTGTTTAGTGAAGCATGATTTAAGTAAGGAACTAACTTAAATCAATTCCAACTATTCCATAACTATGGAACAAATTGGAAAATTTGCTGCTATGTTTGTTCACCTGAGCTTAGCAATCACAATTTTCTATTTTCTATAAACTACATTTGGTTTGTGTTTGAATACATATAGACAAACCTGTTCTACCTCTATGATGGTTTAGGAGTTCCAGCCCAACTTTATGGAGTCTTAAAGAGTCTTTAGGAAATCGTCGTCAACAGCATTGCTCCAACAAGAATAGTTGATGAAAGCTTTGATGTGGTTTAGATTCATAACGTAGTGTAGTTAGTTCAGTTTTGTGAAAAATGTCGTATTGAACGGTTTAATTTTATTTTTAATAATGTTGCATCCCAAGCGCCTATTAAAGTTTATCTGCTTGAATGTTGCCTTTTCTCAACTCTTTATTTCTTGTGAAGGCATCTTCGTCCTCACAACTGCTGTTTTCTGCACTTTTTTAAAATTCCATTCTCTCGTCAGAGTTGATGAAGCACAAAAAGCATGAAAGTCCTACCAGCCTCTGAAATACTCAGAGCAGCCTATCTGAAACTAACAATCTGAAACCAACAATCATTAAAGTGGCCTGTAAGGGTATGTACGTAAATACAATATTTATTTAAAATATATATATCAAACTGTTTTGTTGTTGTTTTTTGCCGTTTGTTTTCTTTTTTATTCAACTTTTTTTTACCAAAAGTTTCATTAACCTAAGTGTTTAAATATTAAGTATTTGCAATAGTTTTTGTAAAACAGAGTTTTATTCATATTATAATAAATGTTCTATAAAAAATGGTGGCTCAGTACTTTACTATAATTTATAAAATATCAAATAAGGTACATTTTTTTAATGTTTTTTCCCCCGAGATTTCATTGGTAGATTTCTCAGTAGGTTTTTCTCCACTTCTTTTTGTCCACTCTGCAGCCTCTCTTTGCAATCTGTTAAGACTATTGTTAATCCAGCATTTCCCCCACTGCCTGAAATGTTATTTCTTCAACCTACCATCTTGCTCCTGTCCTGCTTTTAGTACCTGTCCCTCACCCTCAGATGGCATAATCCATGTCATACTGTCCATTTACACGAGTTCAGACACTAATGGCTGCACTGCTAATCCAGCTGCAGGCGAGTCTGGACTGATGCCCAAACTCGGTGTACCCAGCGAAGCAGCAGCTGCTCCCGTGCTCAGTGGTGCCAGTCGTTTGTTTGGGAGCACGAATGCACAGCAGTCAGGAAGGTGGTGGCAGGACTGTGAGTGATAGTGAGTAAAGAAAGGAAACGGTGGAACATGAGCTCCAGAGGAGGAAAACAATAGAAAAACAAACCCGTGACTGTAGGAAAAGTTCTGATTTAATGGAGGTGTGGGAGTACAGAGTGGGTTACTGCGCTCTGCATGTGAGCATTGTCAGGAAATTAAGGTCATTACATTTTTTGCAATCTTACAGAAAAAAACAGGTCCGGAGGATTTGGTGTTATTTGGAGAAGTTGTCCTAAGCTATGTACACACTAGGAATTTGACGGGTGTTCAAGGATGTGGGTTTTTGAACACACATTTTTACTTTAGTGTTCACACTGGACAAGCAGGGAGTAGTTTGATTTTAACAAAGAAAATCTTTAACAAATCTCAGTTATCTATACTGAAAATCCCCAAAAGGCCTCAAATTTTCTGCTTTCTCTTTTTGTGGTTCTTGGATTTTGCATTTTTACTTTTTTATAATAATCGTATTTATTTAGATTATTTTTACTAATATTTAATAATAGACTCACATACAATGTTGGTATTGTATGTGTTTTATAATTGATTTTTTCTGTGAAGGTCTTTGTCCTACTTTTGGTTTTTAAAATGGGAATTGTCTTAATGTAAAGCACTTTAGTTATGTCAGTGAGAAAAGTGCTGTATAAATAAAGCTGGATTTGATTTGCATTGTTTTTAAATATATATATTTTTTGCTTATTCAGATTTTTTTTATCGTTTTTTTTTTTTAATGATGCATACCACAATTACATGGATGTTTTACATTTTATTTCTGGAAAACATAGTGGTTGCTTTATTGAAATGTTTTTGAAAATCCACTTTATTTTAATACTTAATTTAACATTGTATTTTAGTGAACTGAAAGTTAGGTTTTATATTTAGAGGATAACATTGATGGATTTGAAAAAGGTTTTATTACTCAGTTGAACCTGAATTCTTAATTGTTTTTCATTTATTTATGTGTCAGCTGAGACGGATGTCAGAGCTGCATTTCAGATTACACACAGACGGTTACATCACCGTGTCTGCCATCTTCTGCCTCAAAGCAAAATCTGGTTCTGCCGTCTTTTAGGGTCACCATCATATCATGAACCAATCAGCTGTCACAGCATCATCAACCAATCCTGTTCACATAGTTCAGGGAGTCTTTAGTTTGAGGTCATTTCAGTTCATCCAACATAGCTCGATGAAAACAGAAAGTCAAATTTCAATGGAGAAATATTTTTATATTTTCAAGTAATAGGAAATTGAAAATCTAAAAGTCCCACTTTAATCATCTTTTGATCTATTGTAAAAGCGTTCTTTTTATTATAAGCGTCTTGTTTTTAGCTTAAATTAAAAAAAGAAAGACGAGAGATCATTAGAATTTGCTTCTGGGTTGTGGGTGGGACTGTTGCAGTGGAGTAAGCCCACCCCCCCTTTCCATTATCCATCTGATAACAGCATGTTTGAGGAAAACAAAGACGTACATGGATCTAGTCTAGATCTAGTGGATGCATCAGAATGGAGCGGAACAGAGCTTGTAGCCTACTAATTAAAGCACCTACGTCACTACTTTATGCTTTTTCAAACGGCTTTTTTCCCCTCTGCTTCTGTTTCACAGCAATTTGAATAAAGAAATACTCAGAAATGCCACTATAGGCTTATTTTTCTGAAGTACCGTATGTCCCTTCATCATGAGCAAATGCTGTAAGAACATATTAAAAACACAATTTTCATTGGAGTAGATCTTTAAAGAACCCTTTCTATTATTGTGCACGGCTGTTTTTTTGTCAGTTTTACTCTTACGTTAAACTGTTCAAGGCTTGTGAGTCTCCTGACTTTTTGGAATTTACACGGCTGAACACCATACTGTCTTTTTCGGTGCACTGCCCAGCCAAAGGCAAGAACTCCATGATTTATTAAATGTGCATCTTCTGAGCACATCCTATGGGCTATGTCAACCTTACAGGTAACTTATTTTTTTTTTATTTATTTTTTTTAGAAGGCAAAATCTTCCTTATATTTGTGGGATAATGCACTCTTGCAGCTACACAAGAAGATTATTTTTGTAAATGAGGCAAGTATTCTCAAAAAAAAAAATCTTATTTGGGATGGGTTCAAAAATTGATTGAGGAAATTAAGCTAATCTTCATTTTCAAATGCAACATCAATCCACCAAATCCATGGATCACATTTTTCTAGATGTTTTTCTGTGGGAAAAAAAATCTGTTGATTTTAAATAGGAGAAATCTCAATTTTTGCAATAAAGGTTTGCTTTTAATTATCTTAGATTACTTGCAATAACAAAATGCATTTCAGAAAAACATAAAAATACAAATGTTGATGGATTCAGTGGTGAAGTTATGATCCTCTGGCCTAAACGTTTTTACATATTTACCAAAAAGTGGGAACATTTTAAGGTTGTGAGGAAATAACAGTGTAAAACCAAAATGTCCTCCATGGTAAATGTCTCATCCTCCATACAGAAGATTTTCATTTTTCCAGTTTGAATGCACACATTTACTTATATCCCCACGTCTATAAATAGCAACATAAGCCTTATTCTGAGTCTTCTTTTATGCTGCACTAGTCCAGCACCGCCTGTCCCAAGAAAACTGATATAAAGCTGTGCTTTGACATCTGTATAACTTGTCAGTGGTAATGGACCATGAATTATGGATATGGTCCATACATCACCGTCACGTTCGTGCTGTAACATGCACAAATTTGCATGAGAGATTAGTGAAGGCAGCCCGACCTCAGACCAAGGGCATGATGGGTGGTAGAAGAATGCGATGCAGGAGATCTGAAAAGCAAGTCAATTTCCTGCGGGGCTTATCAGAGCTGTTTGACTGGTGCGTGAGCAGCGAGTGGCCATCAGTTGTCAGGATTTAAACTTAGGGAGGAAATGAGACGCTTGGGTGTGCTCTGAATATCCTAAGATGATAGGATAAAAGTGAAGAAGAGGAGGAGAGAAATCTCCTCTGTGGAATTCTCTATACCAGGATGGAAAGAAATGCATGTTTCTTTTGGTGCAATTAGTCTTTATAAAGCTTGAGAAGTGGCCTTCTCTTGTGTGTTTTGAAAAGATCTAGTACTTGACTGTCTGTGGCGACTGTATAAGTCTGTCCAGATGACAGACATATCTTCCACCCTTCATTAATCTCCATTTTACTCTGCACTGGAGGGAGGCAGATGGAGATGAAGGGAGCAAGGCCAGTGACTGAGTGCTGGATGGGTAAAAAGGAAGAGAAGCATGATTAAAGATATGGCTGGCCATGAAATCGGAAAGGAGATAGAGAGAGAGCGGCGATGGGGAAAAAAAAGGATGAAGAAAAAGACCCAAATTAGCACGGAAAGTGAGGCAATGGTCGGTGCAAACAGAGTGAGAAAACAGGAAAACAGTGGAATGACAGGAATCATATCAGCTCAGACGAGTTGAAGAATTGCAGGTTTAAAATGGGGGAAAATTGAGGGAAAATAAAGAAAGTAAAAAGAACCCGGAAAAATGGAGCCTGCTGTTTGATCTTTAACAGGATTATTTTCCCCTGCTGTCTCCTTTATTTATTTATTTATTTTCCAGATTTATTCACATGTAAATGCTGGCTGTGGGCCAGCAGAAAACCACATTAAAATTCTGAGCCCACCCTGTGACTGTGCATCACCATACACACAGGCATACAGAGTAATCCTTAAGGGATTTCTTTGGACTTCTGCTGCCCTGCAGAAAGGCTGGAGCGCAGGCAGACTTTAGTAGCTTCATTATAAACTAAAATATTTATTTCGGTTTGCTTATTTGTTTGCTAAAAATGATGTTCTAAGCCACATAAGTTAAATGTCTTCACAGTCTGCATAAAATTTAGAGCTCTGTTATGATCATTTACAGCAAATCAACACGTATTTGATATTTCTGTATATTTTTGATCATTCTTTTTAAGGAATAAGAAAAAAAGAGTTACAAATTTGTCAACTTCTCTTGATGTCCTCACTTAAAATATGGATGTACCTTAATAGTAAAATGCAGCTACCCTCCTTCAGTCATCAGAAATGCATTTAAAATTAAAGAGCCCAGTGGCTGCCCTCTAACCCGCCCTCATGGCTTTTTTTCAAAATGGTGGCTTTTCTATTGGTTTTGTCTCCATAGCAACCATCTTATTATTTGATCGCCTGGGGGTGACGAGCAAATCTATGTTCTTTTTAGAAGAATTGGAAAAAGTACATTTTGGAATTTCCTTGACAACGGAGGTTTTTTGTTAACCACGCCCACATTCCAAATATATTTATAACGTGTGCAATATTGTTTATTTTTGCTTGAGCCAACATTCATGTGTTACATTTTCACAATATTAGGGTAAAAAATGTGCGAGTAACACAGGAATGAAACTTTTGTGAGCTTGCTATGCTAATGCTAGAAATATACAACTTCTAAAACCAACATGTTTTAGGAGCTTCCTATGATGCCCAAGGAGTTTGGAGATGATATATCGAAATCCCTTGGGGGAGTTTAAATTTGAAGCTGGTCCTTTTTTTGTTGTTGTTGTTAAAAACAAGATGGCGGTCTCTAGCCAAGATCAGAGGTCAGTTAAACTGGTTGTGGTTGTAGACTTAACCGGGTGGTGAGTGTGTGAAATTTCATGAATTTTTATTTTTTTTCCATATTGTACCAAAATCTTAAAATTGCCAGATTTCACAATTTGCTACAAAATGGGCACACCATAATAATTTCAGAACTTCCCTTGAATGTACTGTGTTTTGGTTTTATTAGAAATACTTTTTGTGCCTCACAAGAAATTCATTCCGATTTTTGATGCTTTCTCCACTGTGATGTTATTTTTTTCTCCCTATGTTAAAAATGCCTTTTTACCGAGTACTAGGTGCGTGCACATTTCAGAGAGCTTTTAAGTATGTGACAAGGGCAACATGTTTTCCTCAAAGGTGCCGTAGGAAGGAAGAATTTCGAAAACAATAAGGTCATTGCAGTTCAGGACTGCTGTGAGGCAGAACATGCTAGCCTAACACATGCTAACATTTGCTTTCTGTTTGTTTACATCCTTCACCAAAACTGAAGACTCAATTTCAAGATCAAAGTTTTCTTTTACTAATATCTCCTCCCTTTTTGAAAAATCTGGAATCACTTTCATGACTGTGACAACTTTAGGTTTCACAGAAACTGGCAATGCCGCAAAGCTAGCAAACACCAAGCCGAGGCCTGTTAGCATGACAGGCAGACAAACTGCTCTGGAAGAGCGTAAACAAAGTTTCACAAACTAACTTCACACAGCAGATGCTATGAATGCATCTCTGCAACCCAAACATGCAGTAAGGAGCCATTAAACTAGCACTGAAGATTGTCTTGTAGGGTGCTCAAGGCCACAAAAGGCAATTAGATTCTTATATAAAATATTTATTTCCACAACATCTACTGGGCACTAGAGGGGCCTTTTCCCACTGTGGACTTAAAAATGAAAATAGCATATAAAATGCTTGCTTGAGAGAGCGGCTGATACAATCTTTCACTTTGGGCTTCCTCTGTGTGTGTCTGAAGATGCATTCGAGTGAATGTGAGGGCTGGACGTGGCCGCCGATTTTATCACTTCATTATATTTAGAATACTTGCGTTGCAATTTAGTTTTAAGCGAGAGGTCTAGATTGTTGCTGTAAGGGCATTTTATTGAGAGTTTCCTGCAGAGTTTCTTTGAAAAAATGACAGGTAATTAAAGCTACTTGTCAAAACTAAAACATTTAATTAGAGTTCAGTTTGGTTTAATTTAAAATATGTAACAAGTTAAAATAGACATTTTCGATGTGAAGTTTTTAGCTTAACTTATTTTAAATGCCTAAATAACGTAATATTTTTCAGATTAATTAAAATGTCATTTTTTTTAATGGAAAAGCCTATTATTTAAAGTATTTAAAAGCCAATAATGGATCCGTGTTGTGTTTCAAGGACACATGAGCAGCAGTAGGAGTGAAAAACCTTCCTCACACCATGCATCAGGGTGAATCAGAGACAGCAGCTGCATTCTTTGCCCCCCTCTTTTTCTATAAGCAGTGGTGCAGCTTTTCTCTCTTGTGAGGAAACAAAAAAAAAAACAGGCTGACAACAACAGAAGAAGAATTAAAAATAGCCGACACACAGGTATGACTCAAGGAAAGACTCGAAGGCACCGAGTCTGTGAAAACATTAAGCTGCTTTCACACCAAATATAATTTGCGGCTCAGTGGCGTCCAGTTTTAAAGTTAAGTCAATGTATAGATGCGTTAAGCCGTCCTGCGATGTTTTTTGAGCAGCAGAGTTCAAATATCTAAACTTTGACAAAGAAGATGCGTCAACCAATCAGGGAATCAGCTTTGGTCCATGTCGGGGTGATGTCAGTGGGTGGAGTCAAAACCAACATGGAGGAGAATCTGATCATTCTCCTGAACTTTATTTTCTCCTTTATCTAGTAAAAAAGTTCTTATTTTTGGACTAATGCGACTGTGTCACAGAGACATGGAAGTACCGCTGAAAGCGGCCGTCATTCAGACGCAGCTCCTGCAGTAGATGGTGAACCTCACTGTACTGGGAGAATCTCTGAATGATGTAAGGAACCCAGACATGGAGACATGATTATTGATATTGTAGAGGTCTTTTGTAGAGCTCTTTAAAATAAATAAACCTGATCTCTCAATGTCATCTGTGTCTGCATTCTATTGGAAATGAGATGTAAAGTCAATGCCTCCATTTTTTGACGATAGCTCCTCCCACATTCATCTGGAGCGTCAACTTTATGAACACATTTTTGGACAAATGTTCAGGTGTGAATTTGACATTTGTCTAAAGAGAAACGACATTCGTTAAGTGAGAACACAGCGATAGGTTTTATTCAAAATGGGCTGTGGATGGACAGTCCAAACTCTGATACCATACCACCGATGAACATGAAGAATCAAGGCACCCCAAAAGGGTCTGAACTGACCATGGATGCCAGCAATACTTTCTCTTCCGGTCAGAAATAAGATGGTTTGTACCAGTTTTTAGGAGGTTGAAGTTAGAGAACAAATTATTGTGAACATAAGGGTTGTCTAAATATAAGCTGCAACATATGGGACCATAAATGGCCCGCGGGCCGCCAGTTTGAGTCCCCTGGTTCTAAAGTATCTAGTTGAATCAGTCTATCAGGTATTCGGCTGATTAAGGTGACGCTGGGCCAGCGTTGCAACAAGACGAGTCGGTGCCCCTGTTGGGAACGCACGAGTTCTGAGGAATGATGAGCCCACACTTTCCATGGTTTTGGCCGAGAAACAAAATGAAAAACATAATTTAGGAGAAAAGAGGACAGTCTGATGATCCCAGCTTCTCTGGCTGAGCTGATTTATCTGTCCATTTCCTCCCTTTCTTGAGCTGAGCGGGAGGACGGATGGCACTACGGAGGTTAAGAGTCCAGGAGATCAATCAGAGTTGTAAGGCAACCATGAAAGAAGAGCAGTACCCCAACCTTCTTTATGAACATTCCTTAAATTTACAAGCATGGTTGTACTTGACGTGGGATGTTTAGAAATATTGCATAACAAGGAGCCACTAGGAGTATCAAACTGAAAGAAAGACAATCTGTTGTCACAAGTTGCTCATCCTGCAATTTTCCTGACTTTGATGTTACAGCAGCTCTACCACTAAGACCGTGAGAACAACTGAGTGATTCTGTGTTCAAAGCAGTACAATTCATGAAATACTGTAGTTTAGTATCAGGGGCAATTTTGGTTGGAACAACCTCTCCTGGCAGGAAGCCAGTAGGAGCTTCACAAGTCAAGGTCATCAGGCTTTCCAACGGCCTTCAGAGGGAAAATCTTAGCATGTTTTATTCAAGTGTGTGGTGTGTTCGGAGAACAAGTTGTTCTCTTGTGGACAGAACATTTTTACTGCTCGGTTTCACTGAAGGACTCCCTGCACTGCTTGATCAAAGCTGTTAAAAACCATGACTTTTTATCTCATGCACGTGTGTGCTCTAACATAATCTGTCATGATCACATAATTCTTTCACCCTTTTAAGTACCGTGGGTCTCTTCTGTGGAATAATTTACCTGAGGATCTGAGAGTGGAGTTCTTTTAATATAAACCAAACATATATTTTAAAGTAGCATTTACATAATTCATTTAATTGACTTATTTATTTAGGCATTTTATGGTTTATATTTTTTTTACATTTTTGCCCCTTTCTCTCTTTTAAACTAGTGTTTCCTATCATCTCATGTTCGTCTTTTGATTGTTGCTGTTTAGTTTGTTGTGTTTTATGACTTTTTATTGTTTCAACCTTTATATACGTCATCACATTGATTTGCATGTTGATGAAAAGTGATTGATTGAATTGTGGACTGGACCTTCAACAAAGGCGCATTGTGCTTTACAGCTACAGTCCCATTCATCCCATTCATCCTCCCACACTCACATTCACACTATTCTGCCGAATACCAACTACCAGGAGCAATGTGAGGTTCCGTGTCTTGCCCAAAGACACTCTGACACAAGGACATGCAGGGTGGGAATCTTTTTTTTTATTATTTAAAAGGGACAAATACAAAAAATCAACATATCATTACATTAAAACAATCTGATGTCTGTATCACTGTGTTTATAGCGATGTCTAATTCACTACACCTGTTTCTAGAGGAGCTTTTACAGAAATCATGGTAACCCTTTATAGTAAGATTCCTTAGCAAGCGTTATTAACACTTTAACAAACATTAATAATGCATCTATAGGGTGTTAGTAAGACATTTATTAGTACAATAAGCCAAATAGGGTTTATTAACAAACTTAATAAAAATTTGTTACTGTATATAGTGAGACAATTGTCTCTAAAAGTCATATTAACAAACTGCTTACAAGCTTAACAAATGTATTAACTATCTTTGTCAACAATATCTTGAGTGTTTTGCAGCACTTCTAAAATCATAAATTAACTATAAAGGAAAGAATACCAGAAATAAAAGATAAAAAGAGAAATAAAAAGTGACTATACAATGTACTCATTTACATGCTTCACGCAAACACAGAATATTTACTGCAATGTGGGTGTCTGCTGATGCTTTATGAACCGAGATGTTTTTTAAAGAGACTAGAAACTTCCCAATCAAAAAGAGCAGCTACAAGTGGTGACTGTAAAGTCCCGTTTTTTTTTTTAGAACATCTTTTGCTCGCAATACTTTTTCAGGAAAAGGGGCCAATCTGTGGAACAGTTTTCTAACTGATATAAAATCTTTCACAAAACTATCCAAAAGTTCAGAGTGCAGCTGAGGTGCAAGTCCAGTCAAACATTTAAAAAACATCTTTAAATGGCTACTACATACAATTTAAAATCTTATATATAATTAAACTATGGCAGTGATGAAATGAAGTAGATTTTTAACCTTTTTGTCAGTGGGCTGCTGATGGTATCAGGGGTTTTACCAGTCACATAAACCACAGTGTCGTCAGCATACTTTTGAAGGCCAACGTCAGGGCACACATTGAGCAGTTCATTTAAGGACATGCAGAAGAGAATTGGCCCCAGCATGGTTCCCTGTGGGATTTCAGTCATTATTTTACCAGAGGCAGATCTTACATTATCTATTATTACATATTGTTCTCAACCTTGTTGGTGAGGTGCAATCAAAACTACAATCAGAGGTTGACCCGCTCAATCTCAGCACCATGGCCCCATACATATACATCTTTACTGATTCTGTATTAACATAGCAGTAGAGTGAAACATGGGAGAAGAGGGAGGATGACGTCCCTCGACTCCCAACCCATACAATTCAACCTCCTGTAATGGTGCATCTGACTAGGGCCTAAAACAAAGTATTTGTTCCTAAAGATCTTTTTGAACATTTTGGTTGCTTGATGTCTGTGGTCAAAGATCTTTTGTGGAGCTTCTATGAAAATGTCAAGCACAACTAATCATTTAGTATTGACCTGTTCAGAGCCTTTAGTGCCCTGAGAACAAACTGGATTGGGTGCTGAAACCACAGATTTTAGGGTTTACGAGGAACGTTTATTTTCTTTAATTCAGAGGTGTCAAATTCCAGGCCTCGAGGGCCAGCCTCCTGCTGGTTTTCCATAAATCCTACCTTATCTGCTGTTGATTACCTGGATCAGGTGTGTTTGGCCAATAAGGAGATTCAATGGCAGGTTGTTTGGAAAAAATATAGGACACCGGCCCTCGAGGTCTGGGTTCTGACAATTGTGCTTTAAGTGGATTGGACCATAAATCAATAGTTCAAGTGCTAACTATTCTATCAAACACAAAATGGACAAATAGAATAAAATCCATGATAAGGATTTTGGCTCATCAACTAACCAACTCAGATGTGTTTAGTGGGTTATTTTTATCTTTGAATGAGGTGTGAACCAGTTCAGTTGTTGATTTAAGATATTTACCTATATAACTGACTCGGATAGATGTCATACTCAGTGGCCCAATCTCTAAGTTTACAATTTAATTACAAAATCAGGTCATTTGATGAAAAATCTTTCCAAACCAAGCTTACAAATGAGTCAAATTAACAGTAGAAATCAGGTCAGACGGTGGTAAAGCAGAAGAAATAGCAGGAAGTGTTTCAGTGGGAAGGTCAAATACAAGCTCAAATCTCAAAGCAGAATCACTGAACCACTTGTGCAGCCGTGACATTCATACACCGAGAGATGGGAGAGGATGTGTAAATGCAGAGCAGCAGTAATCAGTCACAGCCACAAGGCACCCCAACCAGACGCTCAATCAGTCAACGTGCAGAAAACAAGGATCTGGTCAAAAAAAAAGAATATAAAACCAAAAAAAGGGCCGGATGTGGAGGACACTGAAGACTAAAAAGATATCATAACTCAAACTGTGGACATTTGAAAGTTTTATGGGTGATCTTTCCTGCAAAAGGTTAAGTAAATTTGCAATCCGGCTCTTGACTTGCAAATACGTCGGGGTAGCATGAATACAGGAATCCAGGCCAAATCAAGTTTTCATGAGAGCTGCTTTTGAATTCTTTGTGTTTTTCTTAACCCTGATGTGCGTGGGTGGATGAATGCGACTACATTCTAAGAAACTGGCAGAAAGTAATAATAATAAAAAACACAATAAGAATTAACTAATTGATCTCCCACATAGGCATCAAATAAAAAACAACCCAACAAATATCATTTTTCCGCATAAACCTTCAGGCTTATGTTGACTTAGATGGTGGGAAAACAGTGTTTTGTGTGTATGTGTGCGTACAAAAATATATCAACGGCAGATGTGTGAAATGTGTGTGCTTTTGTGTATATATATCTGTCTTGTGTTCCCTGGGAGGATTACTGTAGATTTACAAGGTCTGGTAACAATAAGCGGACCCACCCCTTGGACCCACACTCAATCACTATCACAATGAAATGCTGCTAATTCCTGTGTAAAGCTTCTGTGGAGGCCCTCCTCCTCCACCCCAGCAGCCCACCGAGACCTCCAGACACACAAATAAACAAATCAGGGGAATTTGTACTTTTTTGATTGTATCCCCTTTCTATGGAAGTATATTGCTGTAAAAAAAAAAATACAGATCTTTGTTATTATTTTTTGCCTTTAAAAAAAATCCACAATATGTCCGTGCCGTCGACATGATCCGTGTCCGTTTAGTTTATGTGCTGTAAAGCGTTAAATTTTATTTTTGGTGATGTACAAAATGAGTAACAGAGGAAGTTTTGTGATAAATAGGATCCGCCTGTTCTGAGCTGTAAGGTTTACTTTTATGCTGATATTCGTAAAGCTGCAGGGGCGAGCAGGGACTGTCAATAAAGTACACAAAAAAACCCTAGACAAACAATAGGAATTTCTCAGTAACGGATCCAACTCATTATTGTTAAAACAGACTCCACAGAAATCGCTAATATCATTACTTTCTTTTAGACTGAGCCAGCATGTTTGAGTAATGCAAGTTGTAGACGTGTCCTTATATCTTCTCACTTTGGTTGAGTTTATCTAAGGATCCCCATAAGTCTTAACCAAAGGTAAGAGTACTCTTCCTGGGGTCGTACCGTTGGTCTACAACTGTTGTAGTCCTAAAAAGAATACAGAGAAAACCAGGAAAAAATATGTCAAAACATAAAAATAACTATCTTACAACTTACATTAAAAAACAAAAACATCATTGTATTAAAAAATAAAAAAAGCCCAGAAAAAAAATATATATATATATATATATATATATATATATATATATATATATAAAACATATCAAAAAATAAAAATGATTGTCTTGAAAAACAGAAAAAAACATATATAAAAACAGAAAGCAATACACCAATAAACAAAAAATATATATATTGTATATATATTAAAAAACAAAAATTCGGTCAAGAAAATAAAAATAGTTTTCTTGAAAAACAAGCAAAAAAATTATTTAAAAAACCCAGAAAGAAATATGTGGTTAAACAGAAAAAAATATCTTGAAAAACAACATATTCATATGAAAAACATTCCCAAGACAACAACAAAAAAAATTCTGAAAAACAAACGAAAAAAAATATATGTAAAAAAATATATCTTGAAAAACAGAAAAAACATATTAAAACAACAAAAAGAAATATATTGATAAACTGAAAAAATGTATGACAAAAAACAAAAAAACCTTCAACATACAGTCTCCAAAAACAGAAAAAAACTATGATAAAAAAACAAAAAAACATTTTATTGAAAAACAAAAAAGTCTAAAAAAAATACACTAAAAAACAATAAAACATTTTATTCAAAAATGTTAAAAAGATTGAAAAATATGGAAAAGTTAGAATAAAATATCTCAAAAATCAGCAGTATTTAATTAAAAATGATATGTTAAAAAAAAGACACTATGCCACAAAGTTGACCACACCCACAACGTGACCATAAGTAACCCACAGACTTCACTTCTTTGTGCCCAAAGTTGTCATCAGGATTTACTCATAAATGAAAATAAATAGTTAGTACTGGTCAATATTTAAGTCTCACCCAACATGTTGCTATGTAATGTAAGTAAGTAGGAAGAACTAAACAGACTCATTACAAACATAAAAAAACAGACGTGGATTTTGTCTCTGACACTTTTCAACATTTTGTTGCAGGTCATCTTATAGTTTCCGTGAGCAGATAAGTTAGTGCACCGCCTGTTCGTAGTTAATTGCTTTTGTGTGTTTTTAAAAACATTAGAACAAAAATCACTGAAAAAAACATTTTTTTTATACACAAAATTTAGAACAAAAATCACCCCTTCTTTTTTTGTTGAATGCTTTTTGCCTACATACCTTTCAGCACTTTTCACTGTTTATAAAATGCTTCCTTGAGTCCATTACTTGATCCACTTGAAAGCAGTACAAGTTCGGATCAGTGTCATTTGTCTTAGAAGTGGGCCCCCAAAAAGCCTTACTCTGTCTAAGCCCTTATTGGCCTCGTGCTGAATAATTCAAAAGTCTCAGACATAAAGGGGATTGCTTTAATTCCTGGCCAGAAGGTTAATGTTGGGAGACTTGTGTTCTATTAAATGCATGTGGTAATTCATAATGTCAGTGGAGCCCCTATTCCAACAGCACAAAGGGGCCTGCGTCAGTGTTGTTCGAGAGGGATGCATCAAGGCCAAAAGTGTCGACTCTGTATATTTCTTCTCACTGTATGACAGTGCTGCTTCCACTTACTGCTGCTGCTCCTCTTCCTCTCTTTTGCTCTACCACATTCATTTAGAGAAAAGCTTTAATTGGGCTCAGAGTCAGAGACTGGAATCTGCAGCCACATAAATATTTCAGAGGGAGGCATCGGGCAGTTCTGGCAAATCTTGCACTGATTCTGTCATTTTCATCTGTCGTGTGTGTTTTTTCTGTTTCACTGGCATGTCGGCGCACCTGCACACTGCAAACATACTGTAGGTTTCTCAGAAAGAGTAATTGTTTCCTTTTTTCCCTTTCCTTCTACTAGAGGATAATTTATTGACAAGTAGTCCTTGGAAAAAAGTTCGTTTTACCAGGAATCTAGAAAAGAGCGGAAAATGTTAAAGCTGGCGAGTTGGATCTCTCAGTGTCTTTTAAACTAGGACGCCTATGCAAATGGGGCAATGACTTCTGCATTATTAATTAAGCAGCCTCATGCTCATTTTAATGGAAAAGTGAGTTTATCCTCAGCACATGCACATTGCTTCTGAATAAAGTGGTGCAACAGAAAGTGAAGGTAACACCATGCAGTCCTTGGCTGAATCTGAATTCTTCTCCTACCCCTACAGCTTCTCCCTACCTCTACATTTAGCCCTTTAAACCGAGCGCGTGGGAAAAATAGTGTCTTTAAAATCGGATGTTACTAACCCTCGATGACATCATTATTAGTCACCAGTCAGCTACGTTAGCGCGTAGTTAACGTACTTTTGTAACTATGCTTTTTAGTCATCCTGTAAATATCCCTATATTTTTATATTTTTTACTTTTATCTCTTTATGGCATTCGGAGTGAGCTGCAAAGTAAGAATTTCATTGTACAGGGAAACCCCTTTCATTACTGTGCATATGACAATAAACCCTTTGAATCTTAAATCTTAGCTACGTAAGTATGTAGCTATGTTAGCGCATGGCTACCAGTGTTCGGAAAATACATGGCAATATTGTTTTTTTTAACTTTTAAAAGTCATGTTTCTCATAACTTACATTTAAAGAAACGTGAAGAAACGTATTTCTCCTCCCCAGCGGATCACCCTACTAGCAGAGAGATGCACAGCCTTAGATCCTTATCCAGTTCCTTTAAAAATACAATTTCAGACACCACTACCCCTCCAAATGCCTCTACAATCAGGAGTACAGGGAGAAGTCGTAGAGTCCGGTCTTGGAGGTGTAATACGGTACGTTCTAGTTAATCCTGGTGAGCGTTTCCACTCAGTTAATCCTCGCTCCCCCTGAGTGGTTTGTTTTCACAGCGCATGCGCGATATAGACCGCTAGCGTGTCTTTGTAGTGCGACGACTAGAAAAGCAACAACACCAGAGGTCATCCAGCAGCTCGTCTTTTTATTGCTTTACGTTTTGTACATCGTTTATAACAGGAATTTAATGTTGTCTGAAAGGAGACTGCGGGCGGCTAAGAAGAATACCGCCGTAAAGAGGAAAACGGAAACGCTAGCTTAGCGCTACACTGGTGTTTTCTAATGTCGAGAAGAACAGCAACAACAGTGGAGTTCATCCAACAGCTTGTCTCTTGCTTTACTTTATGTACATCATTTATAACAGGAATTTAATGTTGCCTGAAAGAAGATTGCAGGCGGCTAAGAAGAATACCGTCGTAAAGAGGAAAACAGAAACGCTAGCTTAGCGCTATATAGGTGCTTTCTAATGTCGTCATCACTTTCTGCCAATCAGCGGTTAGCAATAGCGGCTCTGCCCCATTTTTCTATGGACCTACAACATATGGAGGCCCTCAAGAGGTACGGGTCAGAACCTTTTAATGGGTCCATTTAACAATAGAAATGCTTGAGATACCGGATCAAACTGTACCGTACTGGACTGCTCAGTAGAAACCAAACTTTATATTCCTCTACTTTTTGAACTCTACAAGCTATTTATTTGTGTCAGTGTTTCCTATTTTGGAGGCGTGGCTCCATTTTCTTAACCCACTATATCCTGTTTGGGGTTGCTGGAGCCCGTCCCTGTTGGGCGATCGTAGGGTACACCCCAGGCAGGTTACCAATCTGTTGCAAGCCACATAATCACACATGTACACCCAGGGACACCTTGGAGCAGGGGTCTAAAACTGGAGGCCCATTTCCGGCCCGAATCCGAGTGGCCCCAAATATAGAAACTATTACAAAAATGATGTTATGAAGTAGGTTGTTTGTTAGCTGGAGAATAAGGGAAAAATGCACCATCAACGGAAGGCAAGAAATTAAGTACGAGACAGGAAGTAAAAAAAATAGTTTCTATTGATGCTTCACAGATTTGTCACATAGGATGGATGGAGAAAAAGATGTCAGGAGACAAGATGAAATATTTGGGAGCAAGTGCCAACAGAGAGCTCTCACATCGGCCTATATCAAGCTCAGGTTCTGTGTCATTAATCAATAGCTAATGTCACATGTTCATAAGAGTGATGGACTAACACAGTCAGAGCATCTTGCCAGCCTCTGATGGAACTTGTCGAACTCTCTGTGGCTTATGTCGGTAATGTTGCTCTAATCAAAGCTTAGGCTAGTCGGTCATGAACTCCTGCAGCTCTCAGTGCAGCTCAAGATGAAGAATCTGCTTTGATAGATGGGTCAGTGCTGCCATCACACAGGCCAGCATTTGTCTTTATGTAGTATTCCAACCATCATGAGTTATAGCATGCCAAAACATAAACATATTCTCAAGACGAGCATTTTGAATTGAGTTGAAACTGTGTGCTTGGTTCTTCCTCTGAAAAACTCATTAGTGATGTCTGTGACAGTTCAGCACCATGGATAGCAACAGTCACAGTGGTGTGCACGTCGATGGCATGTAGGATATGGTTACGTTTTTTTTTTTTCCTGCATGTCTTTGTGTGAAGACATATTTTAAAATCCTTTTCACAATCTTTGTATGAGAAGAGTTGCATGAAAAAGGTCAAAAAAAGCCTCATTTGTTTACCAAAGGAAGAAAAATCCAAGTAATCTGAAAGTATTCTTAAAGAAGTAAAATTCATGTATTGTTACAGATTTTGTGTATTTTTTCATTATTATATATCTTAGGTGACATAAACTTGTTATTTATATAAACAAATCATGAAATCTTTGTATATTTAACCATTCTATCTTTCTTATCATCAATAGATTCTATATTTTAAAACTATAATTTACATAAACATAAAACACATATGTAAGATAGAAACTAGTTTTTTTCAGATTGAGAAATTTCCTCTTTTCAAAATTGCTCCTTCAAATGGATGACAGGAAGTGGAATTTTGTCAGAAACCTTTTTTGTTGTAAATTTGCCTTGAGTGAGATTTTTACTTCAAATCTTCTGATCGGTCATTGTGTTTATTGCTTCAGTTTGGTTAATATGCTAATAGAAGTTGCTTCAATAAACACCCACTCTGATCATCTTTTGATTCATTTTAAATACATTCCGGTCTTTTGATTTTGCATAAAAAAATCTGTGACATAGTTTCTGCAGAGCAAAGGTAGTTCATTAGAAGTTCACCTCTGAGTTGTGGACGGTTGGAGCAGAATAAGCCGCCATATTGTACACTCTGTGTTCTGCAGTGAAGCAAGGAGCTTGTGACCCGCCCAGCCTGCCTGCATCTTTTTCATCTACTTCTGATTCACAGCGATATATATAAAAAAAAAATACTCAAATAAATACTTGTTTACATATATATGTCCTCCATCACATAACCATGTTAAAACGGCAATAACACAATCTTCATCAGAGTGGTTCTTTAATACAGTGTTTTTCAACCAGTGTGCC
This sequence comes from Oryzias melastigma, assembly GCF_002922805.2. Lineage (NCBI taxonomy): Eukaryota > Metazoa > Chordata > Actinopteri > Beloniformes > Adrianichthyidae > Oryzias > Oryzias melastigma. The sequence continues at coordinate 4,024,554 of NC_050532.1, read as the reverse complement.
GCGGCACACTAGTGTGCCGTGAGAGATGGTCTGGTGTGCCGTGGGAAATTACCCATTTTC
>NC_050532.1:4024012-4024230 GCF_002922805.2 Oryzias melastigma | reverse complement strand
CAGCACCATGGATAGCAACAGTCACAGTGGTGTGCACGTCGATGGCATGTAGGATATGGTTACGTTTTTTTTTTCCTGCATGTCTTTGTGTGAAGACATATTTTAAAATCCTTTTCACAATCTTTGTATTAGAAGAGTTGCATGAAAAAGGTCAAAAAAAGCCTCATTTGTTTACCAAAGGAAGAAAAATCCAAGTAATCTGAAAGTATTCTTAAAGA
>NC_050532.1:4023580-4023769 GCF_002922805.2 Oryzias melastigma | reverse complement strand
ATATGAATAAAAACATATTTACATCTTGGATTTTGTGCATAATCTTATCTAGTAGTTTATAATGAATCAAACAAACCAAACAACAACAAAAAAGCCATTTGGTAGCCAAAAGAGCCGCTGTTTTAGGAAAACAAAGGCAAAAGGATTGAATTTTGAGCCAGAATTCTCATCACTATTGTGGAGGGAAAC
>NC_050532.1:4023279-4023494 GCF_002922805.2 Oryzias melastigma | reverse complement strand
TTTGATTTTGCATAAAAAAATCTGTGACATAGTTTCTGCAGAGCAGAGGTAGTTCATTAGAAGTTTACCTCTAAGTTGTGGACGGTTGGAGCAGAATAAGCCGCCATATTGTACACTCTGTGTTCTGGAGTGAAGCAAGGAGCTTGTGACCCGCCCAGCCTGCCTGCATCTTTTTCATCTACTTCTGATTCACAGCGATATAAAAAAAAAAAATA
>NC_050532.1:3984457-4023259 GCF_002922805.2 Oryzias melastigma | reverse complement strand
GGATGCTAGTGTGCCGCGGGATTTTTTTCATGGAAAAAGTGTGCCTTGGCTCAAAAAAGGTTGAAAAACACTGCTTTAATATATATATATATTCAGTGTATTTCCAGCGAATGCCATATTATTAACAGCAAAACTGATTGAACCTCTTTTGCATTCCTGAATTTGGCCTTATGTGAATAAATGGCTTCATTTTATAATTCTCAGTGTCTCTTATACTTGTATCATCATGAGCGTTTCTATTTATTTTCTTTTTACATTTTTTATTTTATTTTATTTTTTATAGTATTTTATCTGTTGCATTTTTGCAGCAAATTGATCTTGAGTCTGTATTCAAGTATCTTCTCCTATTATCATTCTTCCTTTATTTATGTCTTAACATTTTTAAGATCCTTTGCTCAGAACTTTTAATGTTTTTTACAATCAACATTTTTTCAAAATACAAAGACAAGAACAAATAGATCCACCCTTTTTTTAATGTAAATGTGATTTTGATTTCATTATGCTTATCTTTACTCTACGATGTAAAAAAGTGAACCATTGGATCAATGATCAAAAACTCTGTAATTTGTTACAGTTAAATATTCATTTTTTAAATTAAATTACATTTTCAAGTTGAGAAAACTATCAACCCATAATTGTAATTTAATGAAAACTAAAAATGTGAAATGTAACAAATTAGAGAACATTTGTCAATCAATCCAACGGTTCACTTTTTTCACTGTACTTGCTTAGCTCAAGTTCAACCATTGTTGCTAACACCCCATATATTAAAGATGGTAGAGCAAGTATTTAGTAGAAAAAATGAAAAAAAAAATCTTTAAATGTCTTTGCTGTTACACAAAGTTGCACTCTAATGTCTATACAAATTCTGTTTTATTTTATTTTGAAAATCATGAAATGTCCTCATTAGAATTTGATTATTGCAACAGTTTTATAAATCATCATCAAAGCATGCACTCCAATTTATCATAAATATATGAATCTTTAGTGTTTTTCTGATAAAACCTTAAACATCATTAGGCTTTTTTCTGACATACATGCCCCGTTATTATATATTTAGCTGTTCCTGTGAGGAGCTCCTGGATTTATAAACAGTGAATCCCCAGGCTGCGTGTTTTCCCGGTTCACATTCCCTCCAGCAGTGTTTTTTTTTTCAAAAACACTAAAGAAACCTTTCCATGAGGACTTTCTATCTGTGCTTTATATATTCTAAAACATGAGGATTCCTTTGAGATAGGAATTTGTGAAAGATGTTAAGTTTACAGAAACATGAGTCTGAACCACAAATGACAACAATCCACAGAATTGTGGGGTAGGTTTATGGATGACGTGATTACTCGGGGAACAGTTGTGTGCCTGGGAGTGAAATTGATGGAGTTTAATGCCCTTGTCCTTCTTCATTCCTCCCCATCCTCTTCGTTTCTGCATCTCGGTTTGCATGACAGAGGACTGGGAGATGCGGCGGTGATAATGACTTGTCAAATTAGGAGCGATGGAACCTGCAGCAAGTGTAAACACAATTCCGAATGTTCAGATGACATTTTCTGAGCTGCATTCCTACTGGGGGAGATTAGCAGAGTGACAGCTCCGTCTGGAAGTCGCGGATCACAGTTTCACAATCCTAGGCCTGCATGAATGTGTACATTCAGTGAGAACAAATCACCTTCGCTTTAATACAAGACATCCGGCTGAAACCTGCATTAACAAATGGAGAAACAGTCAGCGCTTCAACTTCACGTTGAAAAATCTGTTTAAAATGCAACCCGTACTGTCTTGTGAAATCATTCCTAGTGGTCTTTTGATGATTATTCAATTTTTACCCAATATATATTAAAAATAATTATGTTTTCTAGTACATAGTTTGCGCAGTAGTTCATTCATAATTTGCCTCTGAGTTGAGGGTGGAGCAGAGCAACCCGGCCCTTTTTCCTTCTTGTCATTGCTGAGAGCTTTCTGTTTACAGGTTCTTTCCCTAGTTTATAAATTCTAACAGTAGCAGTGCAACAAAAATGGCAAGCAATATTGAAGCAATTCAGCCATACAGTTAAGGTCCAGATGTCAGTTTGGAGTTAGCACACAGTGCTGATTGTTTTATCATCTGTCAGTAAAACATTTTTGATGTTTTTTAAGCAAAGGCATTTGAGAAATATCACCGTTCATCGCTGAATGTGTGACGAATGTCGAATATGAAACTAGCTTAACCGCGCTGCTGTCAGGTCTCTGCAGTACCCGGCGTCTCTTCTTCTCTGGTGTTCTGGAGTAACCCGACCATAATGTTGGATACGGATTTTCCTCCGTGTGTACTTTATCCACAATATGAAATGAACATGCATAAAATGTCTTCGGTGGGTTCTTAAGATTTAACATTTTCAGCCGCGGCGGGCAGCTGCACGGCCCATGTCCTCAAAACGCTCCACAAAGTTAATTTAGTTTGGTTGTTGGTACAACCACGAGCTGCAAAACATGCACCTGAACTGCGCAAAGACATTTTTGAAAAATTTAAGGGATTAAGTAAAACACGCTTTTAAAGTTTGCATGCATCGCTAAAGCTAACAAAACCACCAACTTTCAGTGGAAACAAATAGCGCCGTGTAACTTCCAGTTGCTATACCGGAAGTTGCACCCTTAATCCCTTTTACATCAGCGACCCCAGGAATAAGGTGGATAACTCGTAAAAAAAAAACTGACATTTTGACAGAGCACTATTTACTATACCTCTGAAAATAACTTCAACATCAGTCAGAAGAACCAGAATAAATGCATATATACAGCGCTCCGGAATGTAATACACTCTGTAGTTGAGTTGAAAAAATAAGACTTTCTAGTTTTTTTTGCAGTAAATATGGTATTTTCGTCATATAAGTCTATCATCAGAAAAGGGTCTCAAGGGCATGTAAGAAACAGCAAAAACACTATTTTAATTGATCTTGTTGCCACATTCTTATCTTGCTAACGTTAAAGTGCTGTTTTTCCCCTTTTTTTTTTTTTTTTGACTGTGGCCGCGACATAAAGAGCCATTTACTAGAAACAATGCCCAGGCTTCCCTCATCCCCGCCCCCACCACTTGGAGAGATACTATTGAGAGTCCTAAGCACATCAATTTGGGCCTCAAATGACTTTCTCCAGCTGGCCAAATCCTGACAAGCTTTCTGTTCTCCTTAAAAAAGAGCCCTTTTATTACCAAGAGAAAGGGAAAAAAAGGATGAGCAAGGCCTCGACGGAGAGGGAGAACTCAAAAAGCTAAAAATTCAGTGACACCCTTTCGCACACAGCAGGGGAAATTTCCGCTCTATAACTGGTTCTGGTTAATTTGAAGTCAATTGGAGAGTTATTAAAAGGATGTGAATGAACGCTGCTGAACTTGGTCAAGGGCGACAAAGCCAGCCTGCCTTTTGTGTGCGACAATAGTCTCGTCACCTTCAGGCAAACTTGAAAGTTTTGCCCGTCAGGCACTTTTGATCCTTTACTCTATATGTTGATGCTCAGATCCTCTGTTGTTTTCTTTTCTTTGTTTCCAAAGCTGCATTTCTTTGAAAGCGTTTGTTCAGATTATGTCAGGTAAATCCCACTGTTAGAGATTTGGTTTACTTTAGACATTATTCTTGGTTTACTTCCAGGAGCTTCCTGTTATGTTTGAAATTACTCCACCAATATGTATGCAAATATCTCATTCCAACAACAGAAATTTGATTTGCTGCTCTTCCACATACCCCTTCTTACAGTATATGTGATGTGTGAATCTCTGTTGCAGGTTCAGCACCTCTGTTTTAAACCAATTTGTAATTGACAAGGAAATAAGGCTTTCAAACAAACATAGAAAGTGAAAGAAATAAACCAAAACGCAGGTCGGATATTTGATTCAGAGTTGAGTGTGTCCAGCTAATGAGCAGTCAGACACATTCACAACAGCAGCAATTAAATCTCTTTTTTGCTTGAGTCAAAAAGGCTTCGGTCCAGGCTGCATGTGTGGCGGTCAGCCATTATCCATTTTTGTCCTTGAGTTCTTTTTCCTGATTTTTCCGTCCAAACACAGCCCTCCAGCAAAGCACACAAACAAAACTGAAATCAAAAACAGGACGAAGAAAAGATTTAAAAAAGACACTAAAGCATCAAGATCTTAGGCTTTGTTTGTTCAAAAACTAGATGAAACTTCTTAAGTACATGTTGCTCATCCAATTAAAAAACTACTTAAGTTAATAAGAATTGCAGTTTTAACTCATATTTTATAAGTTTTGCACAAGTACCTTATTTTTTGCGTATATGTTATATAGATGATGCGACTTAAGCTGCAATCACACTGAACATGATTTGCACATCATTAGTTTTAGATGTTTTGATATTAAGTCACTGTACACATGCAAACAGTGGTGATGCAGCACAGCTTTGTCTAATGACAAGTGAATGGAGTCCAAAACCAACATCTGATCATTTTACTTCCTAACTTTGAAATGTTTTTCTATCCCATCGACCATAAAAAAGATTGTCCAACTTTATTTTGGTTTTATTCCTTTCCTCCTCGGAATAATGCGGGGCAGCAAGTCGTCAAATTGGGTCACAGAGAGACGGAGGTAGCGCAGAAAGCAGCCATCATTCAGACGGTTCACCATCTATTCCAGCTCTAACACTAGATCGTGAACCTCATTGAACTTGGAGAATCTCTGAATAACCTCATGAACCTAGACAAGGAGATGTGTTTACCAAAGAGTTTTTGAAAAATAAATAAATCGGATCTCTCAACATCATCCTTGTCTTCCATACATTCTAAATAAGATATACAGTCAGTGCTTCCATGTATCAACGGAGCATCTAAGTTAACACATTCCTGGACAGACATCCAGCAGATTTGACCCAAGGCCCAAAAGAGACACGGAAAGCACACGAATTGGTGTGAACACAGCCTTATACTCCAGTGTGACTTATATATGATTTTCTTCCTTTTTGTATGCTCTCAAATGACTGCAGAAAATAAGCTACGAAAACATGATGTATGAGCATTTAAGTTAAATAACTGAACACTTTTAAAATAGGGATTGTCTGAAAGTATCAGTTAAATTCATATAAATGTAAAAATTTGAAGGAGAGAAACATCACAGAGGAAGAAGACATTTCTAAATAAAGATCAGCTCTAACTGGTGAGTGCTAGGCAACAGCACAACGAAAGCACACGCCAGTCTTTACTGTGGCTTTACAGCAAACTACCGATAAACTTGCTGGATGTGGAAGTTGTGCAGAGCGCTGCAGCAGAAAAGGAGCCGATCGAGTGAAGTGAAGCATTACAACTCAGAGCTCATTTACGGAAGTGTGTCGGCACTGATCTCTCCCCGCGCGGAGTGGAGGATTGTGGGTGTTCGCCCAGCACAGAAGCAGAGGCACACAATGATCGGGGGGGAAAAAAAAGCTAACGGTGCAGAGCTGTCAAAGATTACACCGTACACAGGTCAAATGCAGATTTGTTGAAAGTCAACTTGAGCCGAGTACAAGCCCATAGCAACCGATTTAAGGTCGGCGGAAACAAAAGAAATTGATGAAGCGAGGTTGAAAAGAACGAGAGGCACTGAGCAATTTTCATCCTAACGGAGGGTTTTATTCAACAATGACATTTTGTCCTGCTTGACTTCAGTCTTTTTCCTAAAAGAACTGACAACAGCTCAAAACCTTTGCATAGAAATATGAACAAAAATGGCAATTATGAATATTCTGCAAACTAATGTTTATTGTATTAGCACAACCAGTAATTTTTGGTATTTTTATCTAATACTGTCACTTAGGTCACCTCTTTATTACAGTTTATACTTAGTGGCTTCTACAAGTTAAGCATTAAAGATTTGTTTTACCTGTAAGGGAGTTTCAATAAAAAGGTACTGAAATATAAATACAAATACGTAACTTTTGTTGGTTTCGATTCCTCAATTAAAGTATTGATTGTTAATTGATAAATGAGAAAATAAAAGTGTTTGTGTCATTTCTTGGTATTTGTGGTTATTATAAGTTAATCCAGTGTTTTTCCAAAACACACCTCGCCCCAAACTACAGCATTTTAAACTGGTCACATGACCAGAGAACATGTGAGTTGTTTATCCTGCCCTTAGCAACAGCAGAACACGGCATGAGTGTGTGATTTTAGAAAAGATGGTTTTGGATTTTTAACCCGTCACATTAAAGTTGTTAACTGGCCAGTTTTTGATTGTATTTGTCTACAAGTGGATGCATTGTAATAGTGGCCCTCCAATTGTAGCTTCTATCTATAAGTTTTCCAATGTCATTTTTTCATCTGCTCCTGATTCACAATGATTTGAATAATGAAATACTAAGAAAATGCTAATTCAATCATTATATGTCGTCCATCAACAGAAATAATACACAAAAACATGTTAAAACACGAAAAACAAAAATTTCATTGAAGAAGGTATTTAAGCCAATTATGGATTTCTTTCTGTTGTTTCAGAATTAGCAATTAGAATTGCTGGAATTAGAGCTCAAACAAATAGTCCCAGCTATTCTTCTGTTAGTACATTTTCCTCTTTACATTATTTCTGCATCTTCTGTTCCCAGAAATATAGGAAATAATCTGTAAAAATATATGACATAGTAATCAGTAACAACAATAACAATTATCTATTAGTTTCAGAAAATATGTGAAATATTTTAAACTGAATGTTTAATTTTTTTGTCAGAGGAGCAAAAAGACGCTGGACAAAGACATTTCTAACCATTCAGTCTGACAGAAAAGAGCTGTTTTCACTCCCTTTATGAGAAGATTAATTTTCCCATCAGAATCCTCTCATCCACATCTAACCACTTGCTATAAATAGCCCACTGCAAGACTATATCTTCCATTTAAATGCAAACATTTTAAATTCACTGTAATTATTGTCCAACTCCATCTGAACTTGTCATGGAAAAATGAAGAGTTAGGACACATTTTGATTAATAAATTGCAGCCTCTGTTAGACTGGATATACAGAGGGACATTCTTATAATGTATGATGTTATCTTTTAATAGTTTGCAATATTGTTCTTTATCGAACCACAATTCTTATATTTTAATATAACGTTTGTGCAGCTACTGTGTCTCTTTACTGGATGTATTAAATTGAAAACATTGTTTATGCTTTTACTTAGAACAGTAGATCAGAATCAACAGAACAGGTAAAAGCACAAAGATTTAGATTAGGATTTAAATGGTGCTTGTCACATTAAACATCTTTCTTTTTTCGTCAACTTTCTGGGTAACCTCAGCAGTGAACAAAACCTAAACACCACAGTTGTTTAAGATAATTTAACAACAAATCCTGAAAATGTTCTCCACTGTTTTTCCTTCCTCAAAGATCTGCAACTCTTCAAAGCACTGCATTTCGGTGCAAAGCCGTTATAATAGGAGATTTTTCTCTGCTGCATAACCAGCAGATTCTCGGCGATAACATGCAGACTTCACTATCGCAGAGGTGGATCAGCGCGAAGCTGCTTCTTCAGAATCCACTGGAATTATGTTAATTGCGTCAACTGCTGAAAAGTTATCAGAATAAAAGAATGTCAACTTCCTGTGTTAAAGCAATTTTGTTTTTTTCAGGACTTATGTTAGTAAATGAAACATCAGTCCAAGAAAAACATTCAATTGCTCTACTTTGAAAATAGGAAGCTTCAACAACACTTTATTTTGAAGATTTTTTTACTTCTGGGGACACTAGTGCTGTGCATTATTTTTTCTGGTTTATAAACTTAAAACCACCATTGTTACGCATTTCAGAGCAAAAAATGTTTTTTTACTAGTTTACTATTTGTATAAAGATCGCAAATTGGCGATCTTGGACGTCGCACATTTTCGTATTCATAGTTTTAGGAGCTGATCGTGATGATATTAGGAAGATAAACCACAAAAAAAAAAAAAACGTTTGTGTACTGATTGTGTACTAATAATAGCTGTAAGGACTCTCTGACAGCTATCTGACTCCGCGCTCTGTCTCCCCCTCTGGTCATCGGCGGGAGCCATCTCCAGAGCACTGACTGCATCTCATCTCCCAGCAACCCCAGCCCACAGTTCCTAGATACCGCTAAGTTGACTCTCTCTTTGCCAATCACCGACAGGACACTTAAGAACTGCATAGAGCTTCACTGATTGTGAAGTATTGTTTGTGCCGCTCTACCTGCACACCGAGCATTTCATCCTGACCTGATCTCCTGTTCACCTGATCATGCTTCATCTTTGATTCTGCTTGTTTGCCGCCTGCCCCGACTCTTGCCTGAGTCCTCACCACTCTGGTTTCTCTCTGATGCTCCCATGCTTGTTGCTGACTTCTGTCTGTCTGATCCTAATTTAGATTTGTGGACTTTGAGCTGTGTTAATAAACCTGTTGCTATTGGAACCAGCCTGTTCTGTGACAATAGCATTGCTATCTGTCATGCAATGAGGGTTATCTTCATTTGAGCTCTTAACATTTAACATAAAACAGTTAACATACATTTAAGGGCATTATTTTTTAAAACAAGTACTACATATTCTGAGACACTGATTTACAAAGTCAGTTTTGTGCACATGGATATATATAAACCATTATATGAGAGGCAACAATTAGATTTGTTTTAAAAAAGTTTTATTGTTGGTATTATTCGCTTTGACAGTCCAGCAAAGTAATGTAGCAGGTTAGGCTCATATTTCAGACAAAAAGGGCATTTTCTGGTCCAAGCACTGAATTTGGCACAAAAGTACCTCTGTCAGAAAAGCACATTAGCCACAATAAAAAAAATCCAAAATAGCTGCCATTTGTAAAGATGGCAAATGTGGTGCTTGTACCATAAAATGCACAATTATTTTAATAACTGGTTCTGCCTTGATCAAATCAAACTCTATTTATAAAAGAAGGTTCTCAAGCGCTTTACATTTAAAAACAAAGACATACTGAGAATATTCCAATACAAAGCCAGCCCACTCTTTACCCTCCCCCCTCTACTCCAATAACATCTACATCCCATGACTCCTCGAACTATGACAACATGTAACAGTAAATTATAAAATAATAAATGACATTATAAAGCAGCTGAGCGGAAGTTTTTCCAACTACCCATTCCAGACCTTTGTTTAACGGTCCAACTGTCCCATGGACCGATACCGGTCTACGGCTCGGGGGTGGGGACCACTGATTTAAACAGCCCAGTCGGTTTTTTGAGTCAATATTTCTGCAATGTACCAAAGAGCTCTGGGCTTTTAGTAGAGCCTTCTTTTCTTTGTAACACACAACTAGGTTGCAAGTTGTGCAGTGAGTCATTTGTTATAGATTTTGCATAATAAACCTTTAGTAGTCAGCATTTTTCAAAGGAAGTGAACACACATATCTGCAAACGTTTGAAAGTCTGGTTTTCTTTTCAAAATGTTCTTTTTTTTTAGAACCCAAATGGATCAAGGGATCCAAAAAAGCACCACAGAAACAACTTATTAACAAAACAGGAGATGGTAGAGATGGTAAATTGTGGAGTGGGAGTCAGCTTAGGAGGAAGGAGAGACAAGAGGGGAGAGGGAAGCCTATTAAGTATTGTATCCACATGTAGATCATTGAATTTCCTTGGCCTGCAAGAACCCTGCCGCCCACCCTGGATCTGATAATTACACTTCATTAGGAGAGCAGGTAGTGGTGAGGGAGGAGAGTGAGTCTGTATGGAGCAGAGAGGGAAAACATGGGAGTGAGAAACACTGGAGCAGAATCACATTTCAAAAGGATCATGGGAAAATGAAAATGGTGGGAAGAAAGTTGACCGAGATGACATGAAGCTCTACCAGTGATTGGATGTTGAGTTGTTGTGAGGTTGGAATTGTTTGTTTGTGTGGTTCTGTGTGTGTGGGGTGTAAATGTATTCAAGCTCAGGGGTCTGTATTTATTGGCTTGGTTAGTGTCACACAAAGACGGACAGGTCTGCCCTGACAGAGAATGTAATAAGGGTTCCTTTCAGACGCACACCCACATCCTGCAGCTTGGCATTTCAGCCTTTCATGGATTTTCACCTGCCTTGCTGCACCACTCACTGGCCACTTTATTTGGCACACCTGTCCAACTGCTCGTTAATGCAAATTTCTAATCAGCCAATCACATGACTGACCAACGCATTGTCACTCCCAACTCGTCATATAAGGACAAATGGTTCGGGCCCCCTCTGCATCCCTTTAGGTGTCCCCAATTTGTTGTTTATTGGTTATTTTTGATCCACACCCTCTGGGCCGTGAATTGTTACTGGTCCGGGGGCCACCTTGTATAGGGAAAAAATCCTTATGCTGATCAGGAGCTTTCAACCTGTGAGATGCGGAGTGGTACCGGGACACAGATGGGATTGGTACCCCAACCCTGTACTGGAACCCTAACCTTGTTCCACGTCCTGGACCGCGTCCTGTACCACATCTTGTACCACGTCTTGTACCATGTCTTGTACCACGTCCCAAGGGTTGGGGACCTGTGATTTAGTGGGAACAGCATGTCAAAAAACGATGAGTTGGGGACACCCAAAACATCACAAAGTGATGCAGAGGGAGCTCAAACCATATGTCCAAAAATGACGAGTTGGGAGTGAGAATGTGTAGGACAGACATAGTCAAGACGATCTGCTGCAGTTCACACCCAGCATCAGAATGGGGACGAAATGTGTTTTGAAGTGACTTTGAATGCGGTATAGATGTTGGTATCAGAAGTTCCGAAACTTCTGATCTACTGGGATTTTCACCCACAACCAACTCCAGGGTTTATAGAAAATGGTCAGAAAAAGAGAAAATATCCTGTGAGTGTCAGTTCTGTGGCAGAAATACCTTGTTGATACCAGAGGTCAGAGGAGAATAGCCAGACTGGTTCCAGCTGATAGAAAAACAACAGTTACTCAAATAAACACTGGTTACAACAGAGTTCTGCAGAAGAGCATCTAAGAACACATGACATGTCCATCCTTAAAGCAGCTGAGAACCACACCGAGTGCCACTCCTGTCAGCTAAGAACAGGAAAGTGAGCTTACAATTCACGCAGGATCACCAAAACTGGACAACAGATGATTGGAAAAAGGTTGTCTGGTCTGATGAGTCTTCATTTCTGCTACAGCATTCAGATAGTAGGATCAGAATTTGGCATCAACAACAAGAAGCATGAATCCATCCTACCATGTATCAACGGTTCAGGCAAGTGGTGGTGTGATGGTGTGGGGGGATATTTTCTTGCTACACTTTGGGCCTATTATTACCAACACCACAGCCTACCTGAATATTGAGCCGACCATGTCCATCCCTTTATGATCACAGAGTACCATCTTCTAATGCTTCTTCCAGCAAGATAAGGCTTCATATCATAAAGCTGGAATCATCTGTGTCATATTGTACCTGTTTCTTCTCTCACATGTACTGGGACCTGAGTTCCAATCTTGTGCCAGTGACATTCATTTGTCCACTGGTTTGACAATATAATTCCTTGAATCTCAGACAGGTTTTATGAACATGACAGTGAGTTCAGTGGACTCAAATGGCCTCCACAGTCACCAGTGCTTAACCCAATTGTTAAAAGTCCCAGAGTCCCATTAGTTGTCACACACCTTGATGTGTGAAAATGTTCTCTGAATTTGACCCATCCCCTGGGGGAGCGGTGAACTGCAGACACAGCCGTGCTCAGGAACCATTTGGTGGTTTAACCCCCCCAAACCAACCTCTTAATGCTGTGTCAAGCAGGAAGGCAGAGTCCCATTTTTAGAGTCTTTGGTATGACTCAGACGGGATTTGAACTCACAACCTTCCAGTCTCAGGGTGGACACTGTACCACAAGGCCACTGAGCTGCCTACCATAGATTACCTTTGGGATGCGGTGGAACGGGAGATCGGCATCATGGATGTGCAAGTGACAAATCTCCAGCACCTGTGCGATGCTGTCATCTGATTGGTACATATCACGTCATTATGGACCAAACTCTCTGAGGAATGTTTCCTTGTTGAATCTATGCCACCAAGGATTAGGGCAGGTCTGTAGACAAAGGGGAGTTCAACCCAGTACTAGAATGGTGTACCTAATACAGTGGTCGGAGAGTGTATATAGCGTGTGACATTGCAGTTACAGAACACTTACTATGAAGCCGGAACGCAGCTCAGATTGCTGCAGAAGACTGACAGCCATGCAGAAATGTGTCCATATGGAAACATTCTTCACAGTATGGGCTTGTTGAAGACTAACTGAGCAGAATTGCTACAAATCCCTGATTTCCCACAAGTGCGAAGTGGAACTTGGGGCGATCTTATATGTGTGTAGTTATGTATGAGCTGTCGGTGGAGAGGGAGAGAATGAAAGGTGGGGACTGAAGTATTCCTCCAGCAGGAAGCATTGATTTTCCAGCCTAGCGTGGGGATGCGGGAAATGTCAGCCTCTAATTGAGTTGATAAACCCGTTTTGAGTCTGAGACGTAAATATGGTTTCCCCCCCATAAAAGGCCACTGCATTAAAAACCCTTTGGGATGTCTGTCAGGAATGAAAGGTCAACTTTTTTGTGTGTTTGTGTTTACATGTGCGCGACTTAACGGCCGCGGAGCTGCTTTGCTGGACGCCACACGTCTGGAAGAAGGCAAGGTGAAGACGAGCGGCGAGCTCCCTGCCATTCAACTCCTGCTTTCATTTTAAATGAGGGAGAGAAGCTTGTTAAGATGGGCCACTTTTGTGGCGGGAGAAAGGACAGAAATAGAGATTGTGAAAGAGACGCAGAGGTCATATCCTTCTAGAGGTGTGTGGTGTGAAGGAAAAAAAAGAATGAATGAAGTCTCTGCTTTCCCTACTGATTAGGAGATTGATATGCAGAGAGGGCAGATGACTTACTGGCTGCCTGCAGTGGAAATTCACCTTAATGTCAGAGGAGTCATTGTGTTTCTCTTCTTTAGATTCTTTTTAAAAGCAAAGGCGGAGGTTTTAATTATTCTGTAGATCCTGCCTACGGCTGTAAATCTGTTGAGGAGACCGTTCATCAGAAGGAGCAGTCAAAATGAACCTAAGATAAAAGAACAAATTCCCTTCCTTTACAAGTTAATATGTAAATCATAATGCATTGGGGTTTGTAAAACTTGACAGGAAACATCATTTATGTGCATGTTTCTGGTATTTATACTAGGTGAACACTCGATTTTGAGGGTGTCTATTAAAAATCAATAATGGGCGGAATTCTAATCGAAATTCAAAATTCTGGTAAATAAAAAAAAATATATATATATATGCTACAAATCGGGGAATTGTAGCAATTCTGCTCAGTTCGTCTTCAACAAGACCATACTGTGAAGAACGTTATATATATATGAGCTGAACTCCAAAGTTGCCTACAGAACCTAAACAGTCTAATTTTGACAAAACATCTTGCAAAATGCTAAAATATCAGCTAAACTCCAAGTCAGCCTAAAAAAACTGGAAAATATATCTGAATTAGTCAAATAAGCAAGAATGTTGCTAAATTAAAAGCTGAATTCCAAATTACCCTTAAAAGATCCAGTAGTTCCTGAACATTTTAAAGTTTGAATGGTGTCACTGACTGAAAGTATGCGGAAGTTCCCAAGTTTCAAAGGGCACAAAAATTTGTGAAGAATTTAAACAATTTCTCATTAATTTCCTATGTACCATGTTTTGCTCAATATTTAAAGAAAATGATAAAGTTTATAAATACCCAAAGTACAAGCAGTAATATTCAGAATGAGCTGAACATTTTGATATCAAATTTCTGAAATCGGCAAAAGTGTGATTGAGTTTTTAGAAACCGAAAAAAAAAAGAAGCAGGAGAATCACTGTTGTGTGAATGTTGTAAAGAATTCACACAATTACTGCCATGTTGGTAAAAACTGTGACAGTTACTGTTGAGAGAAATGTAGTTATAAGTCATGAAGAGTGAACACTTCTGAGAAGGCCGACACTTCTTTACATCTGCAGATCCTTAGTCTTCATAATAAGAAGGATAATTAGGTTGTGTTTTAACTCATTATGACACCTACTTTCGCTCAAACGCATACACACTGTCCGTGTATGAATGCACACACATTTGTAACACACCACACTGGTAATTACTGACATAATTAGGCAGACAACCATTCGTATAGGGAATGCACACTCATGGAAACCCACTCACACAAAGACACACATTGCCTCCCTGGTAATTAAGAGTATTAATTACAAGCATAGCTGTCCCTGTGAGGCCCTGTATCATTCACAGACTGGCACGCAGCGGGGTTCTTATTACTTTATCGCACCACACCATCACAATTTCTGTCTCCCCCCTCTCAGTCTCTCTGGTTACACATGCATAGAAAGTCTTTCAAATGTTCACCTGCTGGATAAACAAGTGCTGGCTAATTAGTAAGGGTCTGATAACTGGTCACAGGTGGAAAAACTTCAAGGAAAAAATCTGCTTTCTAGAATAAGAAGTGTAAGGCCACAGTACCTGAGGTGCTTGGAGGACCAGTCTTTGATTTGTGCCAAATGCCTTTTGAGCCACTGAGCTCCTCAGGCTCCATTTCTTTGTTATGTTGGAGCAACAAAAGAAGAGGGGGTTGTTCACTTTCTTTTTTATACATTTTGTGAAACAATTTTTATTTGTGTTGCACGCGCTTGGCTTTGCTGCATTGTTTTTTTTTTTTTGTGTGTGTGTGTTTGTGTAGAAACATCGATCTAACTACCAACCTCTTCAGACATGTCGGACAAACTGTGAATGATTGCAGAGCTTTAGAGCTTACAGACAAGGTGTGCGTCGTGATTGAAAAAGTTGGACTTAGACTCGGTAAACTTGCACCCAGCCACAAAGCTGTGATTTTAAGACGTCTGGCATCATTCTTAGAGAAAAAAAACAAAAAATGCTGCAGTGCTTGAATATTAAAACATTGTTTGCTGGTGTGTAAGCTCTCTGTTCTGGAGCCAAAGTAGAATATTAGGCTGAATTTTTAAGTAGCATTATAATAGGATGTCATTGTGCACACAGAATTTAAATAAGAAAACACCCGTAGTTTTTTTTTTTTTTTTTTTAATGAAACACATTGGTCCATTTAGCTAAAAGTTAAAAAGTTGCTACTAGTAAAGCAGAAACTTTAAAGAGAGTTTTATAATTTGAAGAAAGTAGTGCCTTGTGCTGTTAATGCCTCTAAATAGACTTGCATTATTCTTTGGAGGAGCAGAATATTTTATATATTATATAACCATTTAACATCTAAATAACACACGCCCTTGACATATTGTGGATCTTCGACCATTTATATGATCAATGTAAATCAGCCGACTCCGATGTAGAGAAAGGAAGGTAAGCTTGACGGCACAATGCTTTTCTCTGTGACAAAATCATCTGATTTACGTTGACTGCGTAAGAGCTTTTAAATATACATTTGATTTATTTTGAACATGTAAAACATTAAATAAAAGGAATTAAAAAACAAAACAATCAATGCAATTGCCTTTTACGAAAGAAAAGTCACAAACCGAATTCAATAAAAACATGTTTGAAAAGGATCGGCAGAAGCAAATGCTTGGTTAAGACTATCCCTTTATGTCTTTTTCCAGTAACTCAAATAATTCACAATATATAAATCTAAACAAAACAATATAAAATTCTAGTAACTTTCAATTTTTCTTCTTTTCACATGTAAATCCTATAAATTGTTATCCACAATTACAATTTCACAATCAAAAATTGTTTAAATCGTAATTTGTATTCTTACATCTTATGTTTTAACAACAGCTTCTCTTTAATTGTGATAGGAAATAGTTTAATGTCCAAACATTGTTGGTATTGATTTTCAAGGTTGTTCCACAGTTTAATCCCGCTCACCGATCCACACACACAATAACGGTTTGAATTATTCAATTAATACCTCCATCACTAGGTCTAAATTGTTTCTGAATATTATGGGATAATACTTTATTATTAGCTTTATAGAGAAGTTAAAAAAAAATCTAAATACAAAAATTGTATTAATTTAGAACTAAGAAAATAATTAAACTTTGTAGAAGGACACTCTGCCACCTCCACAATGAGCACCTGTTCAGCCTCTTTGAACGTGTCCTGATGAAAACAATCAGCATCTTTGATTCTTTCAGTCATTCATTCATTTATTTGTGTTTGCGCCACTTATGTACAATGAACAAAAATATAAACTCATTTGTGGTCTCTTTTGATCAAAGAAATCTGAAACATTTTTTACAAACAAAATAACCATTTCTCTCAAACATTGCTTACAAATGTGTCTAAATCTTTGATAGTGAGCACTTCTGCTTTGCTGAGATAAACTATCCCACCTCACAGATGTGCCACATCAATACTCTGATTAGACATCATGATTATTGCACAGGTGTGCCTCAGACTGGCCATAATAACTTCAGATTTATAGTGGTCCATCTTTGTGTTGCGTCTCCATTGCAACTAATAAAATAAAACGTTCATTAATTAACCAGAATTTTTACATCACCTCCATCATGTCTGTGTTTGACATCCGTTTCCCCGCACTGCAATGCAAGCTTTACAGAGGAGTACTTTTTCGAAACGTCAATATTGCGGCAAAGAGCCAAACAGGTTTGGATTTAAAAATAAAAACTTCAGTTGTACTTCCAAAATAACACTTTCTAAAATTTACTTTTATTTTTAAGTTGGTGTGCTGATGTGATAACGCCCGTTAACACCACAGATAACACCGGCGTCCATTTCGCCATGGACAACTACGGTTGCATTTTGGTCATACAAAGCCATTACATCCTTTATGACACAAAACAAGCATTTTACAAGGTCTCAATGAAGAAGGATAGGAGATCATGGGACCTGATTTGTTAAGTGTTGGATGAGCGAAGAGAGTGGGACAAACTATTGGACAGAGGGGTGCCAGGAGAAACTACTCCTCTGGGATCCTGGGGCGAGTGGGGACGGACCAGAAACGCAATTGAGACAAAGTAAACTTCTCTCACAACTACGGCTGTGAGACAGGACTCCCCAAGCAACACAAAGCAGTTGCACTGCAGACGGACTAGTGTAAATCATGCAGGACGATCAAGACTGTGTCGCTCTAAAGTGCTGGATTTTGCCATGCTTGTTGCTTTAAAACATCCGTGTCCAATCACATTGCACAAACAAACGACACACCCACCGTCCACTGTGTCTATCAATAAACAATAGTAATAAATCCAAAACAAAAAGTCATTTAATTAACTTATGCAAGACTATGTTAAGCAAATAAAGTAAAATTGTCCAAATTTATCAAAAATCCTCTAACTGCCTCAAACACTCTTCACTACTGTAAAGTGTGGCGAAGGTGCTTTTGTCCACTTAAGATTTTGCTGGAAATCCCTTTAATTAGTTTAAGATTTATAGTAGTTGAAAGAATGTCAACACTGCAGCTAAAGCTCTGGCGTTAAAGATTTAATCTATTGTTCACAGATTTCATGCACAGAGTCCTGCAGTGTTTCTTGGTTTTACTTTTTACATTGTTGCTCAAAAAGGTGCTGGGTAAAACTAGTCATCCTCCACAGACTCATTTACGCAGTGCACCATAAAAACAAACATTGGCAAACCTCGAAAAGGAAATGGCACACCATAAAAACTTAAGAATGTTATCTAGAATCGAAGGACAGCTTTATGCCCTACAAAGCACATTTTGTGGAGCCAGAACTAGGCTATTCACTGCTGATAGATGAGGACAAGAAAAATTCAGGATTTCTTTTCACTAATGCTAACAGGTTAACTGGAGCCATAAAACTGTTAAACACAAAATCCCCTAATTAATTGGGAGTAAGGATTTTCTGACTTTTTTTTTTGTTCAAGTGTGTTTTTCCACATTAGTAAAATAGGCGATATTCTTCTGTTTTAAGGTTAATCTTTAACACCTTTACACCAGCATTTATTTGCTATGGTTCAAAAATCTCATGCAGTTTATAATACAAGCTCATCTTTTTTCACTTCTAATCAACTAGTTTTAGGGTTATGTCATCGGTTGAGGTGATGGGCAATCCAAAAACAACAAATACAGTAGTGTAAATGGGGTTTCAAATAATCTGGAGGGAACATGAAAACAAAGACAGGTCAAGGGATAGGACATGGGGCATAGACTCTGGGACGTAAACACTGACTCTGATTCAGGTACGTAAAGTCTTACACTGGTTAAGGAATAAAGACTTGGATGTAGAGACTGGGCACAGACTCTGGAATGTACCACCAGGACATAGACTCCAGGACTTAGACTCTACAACGTAAACACTGGGACATAAACTCTGACTAGTTCAGGAATGTAAACCCCCATTCTGATGCAGGGATGTAGACTCTAATACTGGTTCAGGAACAAAGACTCAGGCATAAACACTGGGATGTAGACAGTGGGACATAGACTCTGGTACGTAGTCTCTGAGACTTAGACTCTTACACTTGTTCAGGAACGTAAACTCTGAATCCAGTGCAGGGACGTAGACTCTGTCACTGATTCACGTATGTGAACTCTTACAATGATTAAGGAACGAAGACGCGGACATAGACCCTGGGACACAGACTTTTTAATGTAGACACTGGGACATAGACTCTGATTCTAATTTAGGAACGTAAACTCTGATTCTGGAGCAGGGAAGAAGATTCTGACACTGGTTCAGCAATGAAGACTTGGATATAGACTCTGGGATGAAAACACTGGGACGTATACTCTTACACTAGTTCAGGAAAGTAAACTCTGACACTGCAACAAGCAAGAGTTGGGTACAATTATCAAAATTATATTAAAAAAAAGAAAAAGAAGAAAGAGTCGGGGAAACAGGTCCAGGTAAAACAGGAAGGAAGACACTAAGGGCAATTCAAAGATACAAACGTACTTATAAACCATGTTTTTAGACTTTTAGAGGTAGCCAGAGTGCACAGAGAAAACACACACACACACATGACGGGAGCATGAAAACTCCACACAAAAAGGTCCTAGCTGGGATTTGAACCAGTTTCTTCTTGCTGTACGGCAAGGGTGCTAACCATTACACCCCCATGCACCCTTCAGCATTAAAACACAAAACACTCTATTGTGAGTTTTGTTCAAGTTGCTTTAAAATAATCACATTCACAAATGCACTAGTGAGAGCTAAACTATACCCACTGCTGCATGATATGTAGTACATGTCCTTTACGTGTGAGACATATCTTTTTACAGCCAAAAACACAAATTCTGAGTATTTCTTTATTCATTTGAATCACAACCAGATGAAAAAAAGGAAAATTATAAAAGATCGCATTTGTAAAATAGAAAATACGCTAGGAGGGCCACAAGCTCCCTGTTCCGCTTCCTTCCGATGCATCCCCTGGTAGACGATTAGATCCATGTAGGGTTTTGTTTTCCTCATCTGAGATGGAATCAGCTCAAAACTCTACAGCTGGATAGCTCCAATATTGCTCGCCTTTTTTGTTGTACCGATGGTGTTAGGCTGGGGATGTGAGGGGCTGTAAGCTAGCGGGAGCGAATGTACGCAGAGAGATGATGGGAAGTGGGGCCAGGCTTTCTCTGTTCCAACACCACAGGGGAATTTCTATTGAACTACTGCCGCTCTGTAGAAACTACTGTATGTCATAGAAAGCAACACGTTTTTTGATTGTGGCTAAAAACGGCATAATCATAATTAAAAGACCGCGAGGAATGCTTTTAGATATAGATCAAAAGAGGATCAGAGTGAGTCTTTAAAATAACATACTTAACCTCAAAGCAACAAGAATAGGGTCACTTTAATGGCAGTTGTTATTTATTGATTATGAGTTTGAGGGCTGCATCCTATTCCTACTAAAGCATCTAGCGATTTCTTCTCCACTCCTCAGCACTTGATCAGATAGGTTATCAACAGAAGCACAGTGCTTTAAGTTTACTGTAATGAAACCATTGCTCAAAAAGTCTACTTCTGATGCTTTGGTTTTAGTCAATTATGGACCAGTATCACACTGTGATCTCTAATGTCCTTGAACAAGTTGAGTCAAATCAAACATACACTTACAGAGTGAGCGTGAACCTGAAGTTTTAGTCTGTTTATTCGCACTGAGTACATGGAACCAGTCGTGGGTTTCTGAATTTCCTTAGTTTGATTTTAGCTAATTAATAAGTTCCATTGCAGTATAAATCCCAAATACAGTAATGCAAAATAGCATCAACGATTTCCTTAAGAGTGTCTGACTCATATGTTTGTATTCATGGACCTTCAAAACACAAAGTGATGCACCTGTCTTCACATACGAAACAGGATTATGACCTTTTTTTCTGAGTAATTTTGCCAAAATCCTGAAGTATCTGTCACAAATGCTGATGAAAACCCTTTTTCAAGCGTTCATAGAATGGACTACTAGAAAGCCATTTGGCTTCGGTGTCCAAGTTACTATATAAAACCCTTCATTTTTAATGGTGATTGCAGTAGCCGGAGCCCTGACGGGTACTGCCAAAAGAAATCACACTCCTCCCGTTTATCCTTTCCACGGCTGCCTGCTCTATTTGGAATAAACTTCAAATCTTTCTTAACGCGTATACAGCCCTAATGGCCAAGCTCCATTTATCTTAAAGACCTATTTGGTCTCTATCAACCTACATGACGTCTGTGCTCTCAGAGAGCCGCTTTCCTTATAGTTCCCAGAGGATCCCAATCTAGACCTGCTGGCTGGGCTCTCAGTGTTCAGGCGTTTCCATTGTGTGACATAGATAGCCAATCTCTTCTCTTAAATCTAAGTTTGACCCTCATTTGTGATCAAATTTGAGGCCATGGATTTTACAGATTATTGTTTAACATTTTCCTTTATGCATCTTTTAACCTTATGTGGATTTTCATGTTGACGACCATTTTTCTTGTGCTATTCTTTGCCCTGAAATTGTCATTTTTCTTGTCTTCTCTTGCAGTGGACGGCTGCACGGATTGGTCCGTGGACTACCTAAAGTACCGGGTGCTTCAGGGTGAGCCCGTTCGCCTTAAATGCGCTCTGTTCTACGGATACATCCGAGCCAATTACAGCCAGGCACAGAGTGTGGGTCTCAGCCTCATGTGGTACCGCAGCTCGGGCCTCGGCCACAGCGACTTTGAAGAGCCCATCTCTTTCGACGGCATCCGGATGAGCAAAGAGGAGGACGCCATCTGGTTCCGACCTGCAGACCTCCAAGATGTGGGCCTGTACTCCTGTGTCCTGCGGTAAGAACACCATCTCAAGAGGAAAATGTTTGTTTTTTTTAAGAAGTGGGAATTGTTGAAGCATTTTTTAACTATCGAAAGAAGGGGTTTGCAGCCTTCAACACTTAAAGAACAATTCAGGTCAATTTCTTTCTGACAGCAACCCAAAAGGAGCCAGTAACTTCTCCATTTAGAAAAATAAGTATTTTTTTTTTGTTACTAATATGAGAAATATACATGACTATTGTTTTTTTGCATACATAAAACATAAAGAGAAAATAGCCTTTTTTCTTATGATGAAATTGTTTATAACTTTTGACAGAGGCTCACATGACTTTCTTTCAAAATAAAAGACACTTTGTATCACTCAGGATCATCTCAACCCAGCAAGGACTCCATAAAACATTTTATTTTACCATCGGTAGTGTGTCTCAGCCAGAAATTTTTAAATCTAAATAAAAGTTATCAGAGTTACTTAAGTGACTCTCATCATATTTGTGCCCATAAAATCCCTTAAATTTCTTCAAAAATAGAAAATCCGCCTTAAAGGCCGATCCACCTTAAGTATACATTCCAGTTACAGTTACTAACATCAAAGTGATTTTCTGTAGTAGACAATGCTTAAAAATCAGGAAAACTTTGGTCAACTATGAATACGAGCACTTTTAATGCTTGATGGATTGTTGGAGGATTATGGGTATTGTAGTCAGAACCCTTGTGGAGTGACACTGTCCTTATACTGTTTGTGAATGAGTTGAATACATTTTGAGTTAGTTTTGATTTACTCTTTGTTTTAAACACTACTTAATTACTTTTTACTTCAAATTTACTTTTTAAAACTAGTATTTTTCTTTACCTAGAGCAGAGGTCTGCAACCTTCAACTGAGCCAATCACATCCATTTCTTACAGACTACAATCCAGAAGAGGCCACAAAGTCTGGCCTTATCCTATAGAAAAATAAAATGCTTTTTTATATTTTTACTATTGCTATTTTGATAAATATATATATATATATATTTGGCATAACTATGATATAAGCATACAAAAAAATAGTTTTAAACAGTTTTAACTTTTGTCTAATGTTTGCATGACATCTCTTCAAAATAAAGGACATCCTGTAACATATTTGATCAAAGCATTTTATTTTACAATAGTTGGTGCATCTTAGCCAGAAATTCATAAATCAGAACTATTGACCCATACAGTATTTCTCTGACTATAAGGAACACCTCCCATCCTTGAATTTTTCAACAATAGGACATTTCCCTTATAATCCCGTGTGCCTTAAGTATGAATCTCTGACTGATTTTTTGTGGTACATGGATCTAAAACATGTCTAAATGTTTTAGTACGACTTTGATGAAGCTGCACCTCTATTTTAATTTAAAATAGAAAGTCATTCTTGTTTTTCTTTAACCATGAGACCCACAGTGGAGGGGTCAAAGAGCCACATGTGGCTCTGGAGGGTCAGGTTGACCTAAAAAAAAAATAATAATTTTATTTATTTTCCTATAAGAAAGGCTCTTAATTTGTTGATGAAAATAACGGATGAAGACCAGAAGCACTGAAATACAAAAATATTACCTTTCAGATTCAACATTTATTTATTACATTTTCAACAGAAATAATAATAAGAAACAACAACAACAAAGAAATAGATGTACAGACAAAGGGAAAAAAAACCTGAATTTAAATATGGAGGACTCTAAAATTAGTCCTGTGTGGGCGTCACATAGAGACGAGTCCTCGAGATGCATGATGATATGGTACTCACTTATTAACCTTTATATCTCTGAACATCCCTCGGTAAACTGCTCGCTCCAGTCTTCATCTCACAGAGAATTTAATAAACGCTGGAACATAAAAAAAGCACCTCTTAAAAACCCAAAGTGGCAGAATACATTGAGAGTTATTACAACACAGTCTGAAGCACCAATCCAGAACAAACACTTTCCAGCGAGGTCTCCTAAATTAATACTGCCTTTGATTATTGACAATTTGCTCTAAAAAGTCTTTGCTCGTATTCAAATGCCTTGTTTGAAATCCAGGAAAAACCATAATTCTGCAGAACGCTTCACTTGTAAAAAAAAAAAAGCGCCCCCAGCTCTGTGTTCCCGGGGTGTGTGTGTGTATTGAGCTTTGGGGATTTCCAAGCTCTCAGATGTACTAATCAAAATGCTGCGAGAGATTTGCCTCAGAGCTGAAAACAATTATTTTCTGTTAGGGAAGAAGCTTTTGACTAACATTTTGGGGAATGTATCAAAGACACTCTCCTCAAGAACAGAGAGTGGATAAAGGAGCCCTGCCATCTTTGGTTGACTCTTCACCAAAAAACAAACTCACATCTATATACATTTAGAGTGTCATAGCTGTTACCTATAAGACAAAAAATTCAAAAACATCAATAACAATAAATATTAGCTCTACTGTGGGATAAAACTTTACCAAAACATAATCCGGGTGAATACTTCATTCTGATTGGCTGCTGAGTGTAGATGCACATCAAAAAATGAAGTTGGGTAACATAGCCCAAATGTTCTCCGCTAGCTTCTTTACAACAAACTTTTGCTTCATCATCTGGGCAAAAACAAACAGTAATAGGTGAACTTTCTCTCTGAAATTATGCTTTATTTAACTATTTGTGACAATCAGCATACGTATCGCTTTTCTATGCCGTTGCAGTCGATGTTGGAGCCAGCTCAGTGCGTTGTCATGTTAACATGATAACGCACGGTACCACGTATCAAATAGTCCACGTTTTGTAAAAAAGAGATCTAAATCGAAAAAATAACAAGAATAAAGACATAAAACATTGATTGAATATTTATTTCTTTTGTAAAAGTGAGCATGGTAAAAGCATGATAATGCCTTTTGAAATGTGAATTATCAGAAATGAACGCACTTTGCGGAAGCATTTAGGCTTCCATGGCATGCATTGATTTCTGATAATGCACACTTTATTGAGCATTATCCCTTACTTAACCTCAAAATGTAATACATTTTCTACTGTATCCATTGACTGTATGTGAAAACTGGACTGAGTGACTGTAATTTTGGTTCTGCTTCCATCGAGTCAATTCATTTTCACCATTTTTTAAATATATATTGTTTGCAATGTTGGAGCCAGTTGATGTCAGTAACCAGTGATTGGTCTGAGTCATCACTGCTGAGGCAACCAATAAGGAGTGAGCTTGTTGGAAGGCCACACCCCTACCATTTGAAAGCAAGCTCTAGAGAATCTTTACTGAGGCATCTGATTGATCGGTTTATAACTTGAATAACTAACTACAGAAAAACAGGACGATTATCAAGTACATGTTCAAAAAGGATCAGAACAAGAATGTTTATTGTGACAAAGTTACAGCTGTTTACATCTCAATAGAAGTCTATGGGGTTTTGGCATTTTGGAACCAGCGGGTACTTCCTGTTTGGAAAGGAGAATAGGGGAGGGGTCACTCAGTCCTGTTCTAATATACAGTCAATGGTTCTAACCTTGTGTTTGGTAAATTTAAAATTTTAATACACAATTACACTGTGTATTTCTAAATATCAATTATTACGTTTTTACATTATATCTGAAAGTGTACTAATTGGAGCTTAAAAACAATTTTAAATTAACATTAAAGTTTTGGTTTATTATTATTTAAATACTTAGAGTAGAAGTAACCAAAGGGCTTAACAGAAAGGAAAAGATTTTCTTTCAATGGTCTTTAAAACATTTGCATCTCTGCTCTGTTACAGAAAAATTAGCATTCTTATAGTGTTTTAAAAACACTAACCATAGATTTTAAGAGAACTGTATCGTCAGTGCAAATATATACGTAAACGTCTCATGTTCAGAAGACTAGAAGCTTGAAATTACATAAAGAGTTTTGTTTATTTTGTATCACCTGATAATTAACTGCTTGCTAATTAGTTTGGTCATCACTGAGGTCTTAGTCACATGCAGCCATATGGAGGTTTACTGCATGTTTTTGGGTTGTCGGGACCCATGAAGGGTTGTAAAGAGGAGCGGTTTCATCTTGCTGTAAAAGGTGTGTCTCGCAGTTTCCTTGAGGCTTGTACAGACACATTAAGGTACATTATGAAAATTGAATGTACCTTTGTCATGCATGTGTTAAAAGTGTTGTGAGTAGTTGATAGTGAAGTGTACATACTGGCTTGGTATTGACCACGCATGGCTGCACTAAGGACAGAAGAGGACAAAAGGAGCACGCACTTATCACATGAACAGCACAAACTCCATACATCTGTACAAAACCAAACGTGTTTTGCCCGTTTGTCACCTATGGAAAACCATATCCACCAGTAAGGACATTTGTGACTAAGGCCTTACATAGACAATAGTCCCTAAAGTTGTGTCTAAGAACTTCCTTTAGCTATGTTAACTTAAAATTCTTTATGTAAGTGATGTGCAGCCAATGACTAAAATGTTCAATCGATCACAAACTAGCTTTTATTTTGACAATCCCTTAAAGTTTTTGAACAAAGATAGCAAATAAACATAACGCTGATTCATGGATTCATTCAAGGGGTTTTCTGAAAAAAAAAAAAAAAAAAAAAAAAAACACTGACTATATAGTTGAGATACACACCTCAATTTAACCCTGGATGGTGCAGATGACTCTCAGATGAGTTTTTTAAAATAGAAATGCACTTTACACTGTTTGCATTTTTGAACGTTTATTTCATATGTAAAAAAGAACTGTTTGTGCATGGTGTGCAGAATTTCTGAGTAAAAAAAAAAATACCTAAAAGAAATAATCGAATGCCAAAAACGAAACAAAAAAAAAACAAAAAACAGTAATCATCAAATCATGTTTCAAATCACAACATGCCATTAATTAGCTGCTTTAGAGTAAGCACATATAAATGTTTTTAAGATGCTTGTTAGTCTTTAAATTTACAAATTCCTGTTTTCATACTTTCCAAAAATCATCATCTGTATAAATATTGTTGGCAATTATTAATGTTACAATATAAGGCTGTTAGACAGAATTGTTTTATTGTTCACTAATGAGGCTAAATTCAAGGTTACCAAATGTTAAATCCTTTCTGCTTTTGATGCACAATAGCAGAAAGGATTTATTTTTCAGAAAGATGTCAGAGACCTCAAACCTGCAATGAATTAGTAGAACATGTAATATTGATGGTAGCAAAGTTTTATTTAAACACTGTTTGTTGAAGAAAGAAGAGAAAAAATTAATAAGGTGGAGACTTGAAACAAGGAAACTATGTTTACAGCGCCCTCGATGACACACATTCAAAAAAACCACTTCCAATGAGAAGTGAGTGTCGATGCGCATTTCCAGCTACTACGTCCCTGCATTGCCAGGAAAAAAATTTGATTATTTCTTTAGTCTCAACGTTCAAAACTTGTGGCTATTGTACGCCTGTTGGGCATTAAGCCAGGGTGAATTTTGACCAATCAGGGACTCAGATTTAGAAGTGATGTTTGTATTTTGTCCCTTTTTAATTCAAGGTAGCGCCAATCATTTGAACATTGATCATGGAGGAGAAATTAATAATTGTGGTTTTTGCCCAGACAGAATTATATGACACCAAGTACTTTATCCATCAGAGCTGTGAAAAAAAAAAAGAAAACTGGAGCAAGATTCAGGAGATTTGCACCTCTGCAACATGCGCCAGTATCGGATAGCAACAGACCAGGTGGAACACCAAATTTTAAATCTGTGTTTTTAACACATTTGTGCATGTGCATCACAGGCCCACTGTAGATGTGGCATCAGACACAATAGCCAAATTGGCATAAGTTAACTTCTTCTGCATTGACAATCAAATGTGACGTTTGGTTTAACTAACTTACTGACTGACCGAGCGACCGTCCAACCAACCAACCAGCCAACCAACCAACTAACTAACTGACAAGCCAACCAACAAACTAAGTGACAAACTAACAAATTAACTAACCACATAGCCAACTAACTGACTCACTTACTTACTGAATAACTAACTAACCAACCAACTCACTAACTAAGCTTTTAAACAAATAACCAACTGACTATCCTACTGACCAAACAACCAGGCAGATCGACGATTATCTAACTAACCAACCCACCAACTAAATAACCAACCACCAACCCACCAACTGACCATTAAATGGCCAACCAACCATTTTACCAACTAATGAACTAACTGTCTGTCTGTCTGTCTGTCTGTCTGTCTGTCTGTCTGTCTGTCTGTCTGTCTGTCTGTCTGTCTGTCTGTCTGACTGACTGACTGACTGACTGACTGACTGACAAGCTAACCAACAAACTAACCGACTAAATAAGTGACAAACTAACAAATTAACTACCCAAATAACCAACTAACTTACACACTGAATAACTGACTGACTGACTGACCAACCAACCCACTAACTAACCTTTTAAACAACTTACCTACTGACCATCCTACTAACCAACGAACCAACCGGCCGACTGATTAACTAACTTACCAACCCGCCAACTAACTAACCAACTGACCACAAAATAACTGGCCAACCCACCAACCCTAAGAAACGAACGAACGAACTAACTAACTATCCAGCTGACCACAAACCAACTAACTAAATAACAAGCCAACCAACAAACTAACCTACTAAGTGACAAATTAACTAACCAAATAACAACTAACTGACTGACTTACTTACTGAATAACTAACTGACCAACCAACCCACTAACTAACCTTTTAAACAACTAACCAACTGACCATCCTACTGACCAACCAACCAACCGGCCAACCAATTAACTAACTTACCAACCCGCCAAATAACTAACCAACTTACCACAAAATAACGACAAACCCCCCAACTAACTAACTAACCAGCTGACCACCAACCAACTAACTAACCAACTAACTGGCAAGCCAACCAACAAACTAACCAACTAAGTGACAAATTAACTAACCAACTAACTGACTGACTGACTGACTTACTGAATAACTCACAGACCAACCAACCCACTAACTAATCTTTTAAACAACTAAAAAACCAACCAACCGACCGACAGACAGACAGACTGATTAACTAACTAACCAACCCACCAACTAACTAACCACCAACTGACTACTAAATAACTGTCCAACCCACCAACCCCACCTAACTAACTAACTAACCACCAACTGGCCACCAACTAACCAACCAACCAACGAATTAACTAACTAACTTAATAGATAAATAACAACTGTAAGAACTTCAGGGTGATATTAATGTAAAGCTAAAGGGATATTTTGGAATTGGATTCTGTTTTGCAATTTGTTTATTTAAAAAAAATCAAAATTAAACAAAAAAAACTAAAGAAGATAAACAAAACAAATATAGAGCTTTAGATTGATATATTAAACATAGAATGAGTGGCCTGATTTGATTGGAAAAAATAAAGTTAAAATGTAAAACAAAATGCACATCTATAAAAATACTCAACCATGTACATAATGCTGTTATAATGACCTATGTATCATATCATATATATTATAAGGACCAATATATTATAGGATTTTATTTTCATTAAAACGTCATATATTTTCAGAAAAGTTTTTCATATATTTATATCAAATTTGCTTATTCAGATTTTATTTTTATGTGTCTTTTATACATTGTTTAATTACTGCTTTTTATTTACTTACTTTTTAATTACTGTTCCAATTATGTGTTATTACTCCTTTTCATGGTTTTCTAAGAAGTTTGTTGTTCAAATCTGAAGAATGGCGAGGCAGGAGTGAAACATGAGTTTGGGAAGGGAGCAGTGGCATTGTTTAAGTTGACTTCTGGTGTGAAGGCATCCAGAGATATGCAAGTATGTGTGTTGGTGACACCCCCTCTGGACACCCCCAGAGACAAAGAGGGCTTTGAATCAGACCCTGTGACAGGGCTGCAGAGACAATGGTCTCCAGGCTTTCTCCACATAAATAGATAATTTGACCTCTTGATTTGTAAAAGTGAAACAGAACTCTATTGAGAGGTTTTAGGAAACAGAATCACATCTCAACAATACACAGAGCATGACACTTTGAATCCCTTAAATTAGAAGTTTGTCAAAACGTTTCAATAATTATGATATTTATATTTTAAAATCCTTTTTTGGGACTCCCTACATCAGTGGTCTGCTTTGATTCTGTAATATTTCTGAGTATTTGTTGTGTGTCATCGCTGAATTTAAACTTGATGTAAACATTTCTGAATCAAAGCTGACAGAGGGTCTATTATAGACCTGGCAGTTGTTTAATTTTCAGATCAAGAATGGGACTCTTTGTCTCTAATAGCTCCTGGTTGCACTTTATATTTAGCATGATAGTGTGCTGTCACTGTGGGCGCGCTGTGTTCCATCGATAAATATAGATAAATGCGTCTGATTGAAGCAGCTTTTCGCTGAAGCCCTCCAAATGTTTTCCACAGTCAAGGATATGAAGACACACAGA
The DNA here is from genome assembly GCF_002922805.2 of Oryzias melastigma. Taxonomy (NCBI): domain Eukaryota; kingdom Metazoa; phylum Chordata; class Actinopteri; order Beloniformes; family Adrianichthyidae; genus Oryzias; species Oryzias melastigma. The sequence continues at coordinate 3,993,732 of NC_050532.1, read as the reverse complement.
CTCACTGTTCTGTGTGTGTGTGAATGGTTATCTTCGTCCTTCCCTGTCTGGATATTCAAGTCTAATTTGCAGGTTTGCAAGGTGACTTCATTTACTTGTTAATCTGCAGGAGCCCCCTCTGAAGCTCCTTTTTTGTTTCATTTCACGTCCAAAACATTTTCTGAATTCCAATCCAGTTTCTCCTCCTCACTTTGTTCATACTGTTACATTCTACCTGATGGATTATTTTATAGAGCTTCAGCTAATGAGTCAGTCTTCAGGAGTGGTTGAAAGAGTGTACGGCGCCGCACCGTAATGACATAATTCTAGATGTCGTATAATAACGCGTGGAAAATCAGTTACTCTGGGCTACTGACTAACATCCAAAGCAGCTCGACTTAAATAGAATTTGACAGATGTGAAAGACATTGTAGGACTGCGTGTCGGCCACCGGCTGTCTGTCAATCAGGCGCCACATTCGCCACCCTCCTCGCCGCGCCAAAATGCACCTGCTGAGAACAAAAAAAAATACTCGAAAATGTTTCTTTCCTGTGGAATTTTTTTATTTATTTTCCCATGTTTCAGTATATTGTCTGACCAGACTCCCAGCCAAGAGCATTTCTGAATTGTTCCGAAGGTGATATTTTAAGTTGAAATCAGTGCTCTGGTTTGTGCTGCATTTCTCATTCAAAATATGTCTCTCTGCAAAAAAGAAAAAAAAAAAAAGCTATTGTGAGTTTTGAATAGTTGTTCACAACAAAGTTCCTTTTCTTTTGAGCTGCCAAAAACAAGAACTCTGAAAAAAAACTGACAAAAAAATGCAAAAAACTTCAGAAATATGTAACTATGTCATGAAATAAATACAAAAAAGTGAGTGGTGGAAAAGTTTTGACAAATCTCAGCGCCATTAAGTTACTTCTCCTACTGTTATTTGACAGTCACATTACAAACATCTGTTATTTATTATTGCAATTATTCAATTAAAGTGAAAGTATACATTATTAATTTCTACAAATTTTTATTGGACTTCTTGAACAAAGTAACATGTATTCAGATAAACAGAAAAAAACAGGACTTAAAGGAAAAGCTGGGAATTGCTTCTCACAAATGCTTAATTCATGAAGTCATGATTCCATTTTTCCATTCCACAAAACTAAATTACTCAATAATACAATAATCAAAGAGAGAATATTTGGTGCACTCACTTCCATTTATATGGATTCATTTATTTTTTCAAATTTTAACAAGTAACAGAATTGGGTCAAACTAATCATACATGTTGGTTGTTTACACCGGGTAGGTGTACATTAATTGAAGAGAACATTTACCTTTTTGAACTACCCATAACAAATTACCTTAGAAACAGGTCATAATGTCTCCTGAATGTTTCAGCACCTCGGACAGCGCTGGTGCAAAATAAGCACAAAACTCATTTTATCTATTTGATCTATTTTCAAAGCATTCCCAGTGGTCTTTTGATGATGATTTTGCTGTTTTTGCCCAAAATAAAAAGCTTCTATCATTTTCTAACCCACATAGTGTCTGTCCCACCCCTCTTCCCATCACCCATAACTGAGAGTTGTCTGTTTGCGTGCTCTCCTGGTAGCAGCTTACAGCCCCTCACAACCCTTATTTGCCATTAGTGCTGCAACAAAAACGGAGACCAATTTTGGAGCTATCCAGCTGAACAGTTTAGAGCCAGATGTCAGTCTAGACGAGGAAAACAAAGACGTTCATGGATGTATTTGTACAAGTGGATGGATGAGAATGGGGTGGAGCACAGAGCTTGTGTTTCAACGTCACTAATAAGCTATTTTTCCAACAGGATTTTTTTTTGTGTACTCCTGATTCACCACAATTTTAATCAAGAAATATCAGAAATATAATTTTAATTTTCTTTATATTTGTCCTCCATCATCAAAAACAGGCCAGTAGAAAACATGTTAAAGACACCAACAAAAACAATTTTCATGGGATTGGATCTTTAAAGTAGTGAGGATCCTGACAGAATGATCTGACCACCTTGGACCCAGCAGGGGAATTTTAGCTGCAGTGGCAGGGTTTCCCGCCACTGCAGTCCACGCCAAGTCACACCACATCACATGGGATTTCCTGCAGCCACATCCAAGTCACATCATGCCATGTCCACCAAATCTGTTCCTGAGGGGATCGTTGGGGCCATCCTTCCTGTTCCTGAGGATGGTCGCCCCTCATCCCCCTTGGCTGTATTTCTTGTTTTGGACTGCTCCCCTTCATGTGTCCTGTCCCGGGGGAGAGTCACCGGGACTGCTCTTCATCACAACTATTCCTGAGGAGGCGTTCTGATACCCCTCACGTCCGTCTGGCTGCAGGAAACTGGAACGTTTTCTGGAATTCTTTTTGTTTTGCTCCTCCGTGTCCCCTCCTGCCAAGTGTTTAGTTTTTGGGCATCTGGGATCTGCTCTTTTTGGGAGGGGTACAGTGAGGTTTGTGGACTTAACCTTGTTTTTTGTCAGTTATTTTATGGGTTTTGGTCATGTTCTGTTTTTAATTCTCCCTCAGTCACATCAGTCAGGTTTGTCGTGATCTGTAGCTGTCTTCATTTCAGTTAACTACTCTCAGTTTATTCAGCTGTCTGGTTTTCAGTTCTTCTTCGTCAGGTCATCTGTTCAGTCACCATTTTTGTTACTACGTGGTTTTTTTAATGTTTCAGTTTATGCATTAAACCTTTTGAGTTCCTGTCACCAAGCCTGGTCTGCTGCATCTTGGGTCCACCACCAACACTTCTTGACAAAAGTGTATCAATGTCTTTGGTTTCCTACAAGTTTCTGATTTCTTTCCATTGCTTTTTCTATATTTTTACGATTTCAGGGTCACTATCTTAACTGTCCCACTATTTAAATAAAATCATAAATTAAAGAAAAATCTGGACTGTTTCAAAGGACATTTTAAAATGGTATCAAAACTAGACAATCTTAAGGTCTGTGAATTACACAAAATGAGGTCAAGCGAGTAATTTCTTTCACTCCTACTGGTAGCACTCATTATTGTTTATTATAAAGCCTTTTTTTCTGGAGCGCATGCTATTACTTTACCCCTCGGAAGGTCCATTAGGGTGCCATTATTTACAGCAATTCTTCCATTTCACTTCATCGGCGCATGGTTTTAAATCATAAGCTAGGCAGGTAGAAAGTGATGTGAAAGCACAAAAAGGCCCAACGCCAGGGTGGCTCGGTTATTCTTTCTCCCTTCTGTAGTTCTGCAGTTCGGTTTGCTCTCTTTGGGATAAATATACTGTCCAAGAGAGTTCTGTGAGCCTACAACATCACAACTTCCCACTCGCTTTCCTCTGCATTAGACCTACGAAGTCAATAATGATAGATTTTAACACTATCTTACTCCTCTTCCTACTGCATCGCACCAGCTGCTCTCTTAGTCATCTTCAGTCCGGAGCTATACAGAGGGTAGCTGCACGCTTTTATTCCCCCTGTTTGCAGAGCTGTTTTTGTCTCAAGGCTGTGTGAGAAACTATGCTTCCATCATGTGTGGGTATGCATCTTTATTTTATGGCCCCAGAGGGGTCAGAGGTGTTTATATGAGAGAGGCGACTCCCTTATTGCTTCCATAACCTGACTAGATCATATGAAAGCCTGTCATTTACAGTGAATTGGGGCATCTGGCCATCTGTAAATGTAATGTAATGAAATGTAATGAAAGAACACACAGCTGCTATGGCGGCCTTACGGCTGAGGGGTCGACCCGGCCAGATCACAGCTGGATTGAGCAGCAGCAGAAGATGGAAACACAGTCAGACACATATCAAGAACGATGGGGTCTTTTAAGGTTGAGCCGTTCATAACATGAATGAGGCGGCTGCTGCTGCTGACTCTCTGATTCATGGTTTCATTAACTCCAGACCCAGTTACTGCTGAAGCTCGCATTATGTTACAAAGTCCTTCATGAACTTGAATACATTCAACACCATCCAGCTCCTTTTTTACACTTTTCTTGAGCTCCTTCTTCAAATTGCGTCGGCTGAATGTCCTTCATCAGAAGTTTGACACTAAGTTTATGTTGGTGCAACCTTTTAATTTCCCTCTTTAGAGAAAACAGCTCTTCTGAAACCAGCCTCTAGTGGTCAGTCATGGAACTGTGGTATTTCAAAATTCTGAGTTGCCTTCAAGTGTAGGAACTTAGGTTTGGGCTAACCGTTTCATAAAGGATTTTACAAAAGTGTTTACAATTACCATGTTTTCAGAATATAAGTTTCAGTTTTTAGCATTGATTGGCCGGGTGAGCAACTTATGGTCCATTCACACCGGACGCGATTCGCCTACCAGGGGCGTCAAGTTTCAATGTTAAGTCAATGTACAGACGTGATCTTAGGTGTCTAACTCCAATCACGGGCTCAGCTTTGGGCATGTGATGTTTTAAGTGACTAGAGGGTAGAAAAATACATCCAATATGGCCGCTCAATGTGAGGATTTTGGTTTATGCCATTTACAAGTGTCAAAGTCAGGGCCCGGGGGCCAAATCCGGCCCTCCAGATCATTTTATTTTATGTTATTAATGGCTCAATGTCTTATCTTGCTCTTATTTCTAACTTGCACAATTTTTACAAAATGTATTTTTACAGAAGGTTAAATATTGAAAGTGCTTTAAGGTTTAAGCTGATTTATACTGGAATAATGTTCCTGCCTGTTTTTGCTCACAGTTATGTTAAAAATTTGTGTTTTTAAAGTTTTAATAACTTTGTTCTAGAGTGTTCAATAAATGTTTATCCTGCTCAGCCCGTGACCTAAGGTGTGTTTTGGATTTTGGCCCCCTGTGCGATTGAGTTTGAAACAACTATTTTCATAGTCGTTAATATGTTGTGCTAATATACTAAACTAGAATCTTTTTTTTTTTGTTTTATGAAACTAAATAAGCATTAAAGTGTTTTGGTAGTGAAGCATGCAGATATGCAGTCTATTATTGTTGTCTATTTCGTTATGATTTACCTTTCAAACTTAAACGTCCGTTCTTGTTCCTGTACTTTGTTAAAGAAATGTCTCCCAAATGTGGGACTTATGCCATATATGATTTTTTTTCTTCTTTATCATGCTGCTTTTTACTTTTTTTGTCCATTTGTTTGGCTGCTACAACTTAAACTCTGGAGTGACTCATATTCGGAAAAATACAGTAGAAATTAAAATCCTACTTCTTAACCAGGAATTGAATTCAATGTTTGTTTGTTTTTTTTTCCTATTTAGCTTAATTTCTATCAAAACCGAAACCAAATCTGTTAATTCTAATCACAAGAAGCGTGATAGGAGTGGACCACAGGCTGGAGTTTTTCATCTCCATGTTTGCTGTAATGTGGGAAACAGGCACAGGTGTGTGCAGTTCTTATTGGTCTGGAGAGGAACGCTTTAGAGAGGAGAGCTTGTTTTACTCGCTGGTGTATCATGAACGGGTGGTGAATTACGTCCTTGAAAGACACTTATAATTCTTTCTTTCTTTCGTCTCATATGAACGTGACACCAGGGGTGGATGTGTTTCTTCTGTAATGCCTTCTAAAGGGATAAGAAGCTTTGCACTGTGTAATCATTAGACACCATAACCCATTATACACATGAAAGAATTAACAGAAGTTTCACATTTTCTGAAGTTTTCTTAACCCTTTGATAAAACCCACAAAAGACTTCAATATTTTTATGAGATATAGAGAATATCAATTATGATATGTTTGGTCATTTGGTAAATATTTGCTCATGACAATGTTAGTTCATGATGCAAAAATATTAATGAAATAAAAGCTCTTTATTTACCCACTGTCTCAAATTTGATCTGTACATTTTTTAACATGGTGTAACTGTATTATAAAGAATAATTATCAACACATTTTTCATTTTTTAAATACAGTAAATAGTGGTTAAAAAAACAATAACAATAGATGAGTCATTTTAACTATAAAGTTGTAAAAATTAGCTAAACTTTTTCCCGCCAAAAGTGTTTTTGAGATTTCATGGAGGCAGCCATTTTGAAATGAGCAGGAAAAGCCCCTCTACTGCCCCTAGTGGAAGGATGATGAACTACAGAGCAGAACATATGGGCCAAAACATGTAAATATAATACAAATATGTGGTTAAAATTGTTCTTAAAAAAAAAAAATAAATAAAATAACACTTCCAGTTTATCACTTGTGGTAGCTGGAATTTGACAGACGTATTTCAATAGTGTTTGTGTTGCACCTCACAAAATGAAACTTTTAAAATTGAAAAGACTTGAATCTTTTTCCGCAGCTGAACTGTCCACGTGCATTCAGCCTCGGGCTGCAAATTAGGTTGAAACCAGCTCCTCACAGCCTGTACTTTGAAAGGAGACACTGTCAGGTTGCATTGTGTCGCCCACACCAACGTTTAGTAAAGATGGAGAGTCGTTTTTGTTTTGCTAGATGGCAAAGTCAGAAAACTAGTTGAAGCTTGGATGGCTGCAGAGATACGGGGAACGGGGATGAGCAGTGGGGGCTGACTCATTGTGATGACTGGGCAGCTTTCACAGCTTTGTGAGGAAATCTTCACATTTGTCTCTTCTTTGATTAGCATTTCCTCACTTCCCACAAAAATCCAATCTGACTCCGAAGTGTTCGGCTTTAAAGCTGTTCAGCTTTTCATTACTGCTCGTCCTACAAACATGGAGCAGAGTGAGGGAGGTATGGATGCATTATTTAGTGGCAGGAGACACCTTTAAATCGTTACGTTCAGACGTTTCAATCAGAGGTGCATAGAATCCAGGACTTTGTCACAAACTCCCCATTTACCACGCTTTGTGAAATAAATAGGTTAATCTGAGGAGCTTAGTGATCTCAGGCATGCCACGGTGATGGGATCCCACCTGAGGAAAAACACAAGCATTCCTTTTGGGTCTCCCACAGCTAACTAGAGCCGCTCTAATTATCACGTTGGATTGTTTAAGATATGGTGAGAATCAGCACATATTACACAGCTTAAAATCTTCATCCCTGACTTTAAAAAATACATTCTTTTTTCTGTTCAAGGTGATGGTCAGCCATCTTTAATAAATAAATAAGAGGCAAATGAAGCATCTTTGTTTGACCTGTTCTGTTGACAGACTTGGAAGATTTACATAATATGTCTATAATAAATCTTTTGCTCTGTTGTATTCTCTATTTGTCATCTCACTGCTTTAGAAGTGTATTAATGCTGTTAATGAAGTATAATTCTGGGACTTTAGATTTGTTGAGTGAACTAGAATCCAGTGACATACCTGTAATGACTGATCCCAGACTGGTCTGTGTTGCAGGAACTCCACATACTGCATGAAGGTGTCCATGTCTCTCACTGTGGCTGAAAATGACACCAACCTTTGTTACAATTCCAACATGAGGAGAACGGAGAAGGCTGAGCTCAGTAAGAGTAAGGAGATCCTCTGTCCTGACATAGAAGACTATGTGGAACCCGGAAAGGAGCTGAACATCACGTGGTTTAAGGTATGCTTGCTAACCGTCTCGAGTGTGAAGTGTGACAGTAGCCTAAAGCTGACGTCTCCAACCCTGTTCCTGTTCCGCCCTGCTTGTTCTGCAGCTAACCCTGCTATAGTAATTGCTGATTAGCTGAATTGTGTGACCCCAGTTTATGATTATACCTGATCCAGGGTTAAAGCGAGCAGGCCGGTACCTCATGAGGAACAGGGTTGAAGACCACAGGCCTAAAGATTAAGGAATTCTGTGGAATCCTAAGATTTCAAGAGAAAAGCCAAAGCAGGAAAATCTACTTGTGCTTTTATAAGTAAAGGAAATATTTTACAATGAAGGATTGGGTCTCTTTCATCTGATGTCTTTCTTTGAGAAAGATCTTGTCAGAAATGTAGGTTAAGATCACTTAGATCAGAGATGTCCATCTCATTTTGGTATCAGGGGCCACATTTAACCCGTCTGATGTTATGTGGGCCGGGCCAGAAACATAATAGCATTATTATTTTTAGCTTTGTTTTTTGTTTTGTTCTTTTCTCAGGCTGAAAAATTACCTCAACCAATCCAGTAGCCTAATCACTTATTTTTTTCATTAGAGCTATTATTATTATCTTTTTGACAAAAACATTTTGGTAATTGTGGTGTCAAACCTGATCATTTCATAGCAATTTAACCACAGGAATGGCTTATAAACTTGCATTTTTTCAACATCCTTATATGTTTTTTCTCTTCATGACTGGGCCGAATTAAGCCATCTAGTGGGCCGGCTGCGGCCCGTGGGCCGTATGTTTGACACCCCGGACTTTTTTTCTTTCTTCTTCTTCTTTTACTTCTCTTTCTCTCTAACTTAGACTACGGTCCCATGTCTCAAAACGTTTCCGCGCACTGACCTAAATGCAAGTTTCAGCAAATTTTTAAATGTTCAGTTGCATTTTTATTCGTCGCGTGGTGGCCGCAGAAATTTTAAGAAAAAGTTCAAATTTTCAAAAAAATATAAACTGTAAAAGTTGTTATCCATCAGTCGCCACTCTGACACATTTTGAGGTCCAGATGTGGCAGCTGGAGTGGCTGGTCGGCAGCAGCTCTGACTGGACGATGTGTTAATGTCTCCAGACGACAACCGTCCATATCAAGTGTCACCCGGTAACCCAGGGGTATATAGAAAGCAGGCCATTCTGTGTGCCTGGTGCCCACCGTCTGTACTTATGACCACACCAACAATTTAAAAAAAAATAAACAGCAGCATGAAATCTTGAAGATTCTGCTGATGGCTCCCCCATTGCTTTGTGGGAGCTGTATTTGTGACGGTGGGTAAGACAGATTATGAATGGAGGTGTTTTTGGTGTTTTTAACATGTTCTCGTGGTATTTTTTGGTGATGGAGGACATATAGTAAGAAAATTATGTTTAAAATGGCATTTTGGGGATTTCTGTATTCCAATAGTTGTGAATCACAAGCAGATCAAAAATGCAGTTTGAAAAAGTTTGAAGGTGTGATGTAGAAGTTACTACGGCAAGCAAGAAGTTCCCTTCTTCACTTGGTTCTGATGCATCCACTTGCAGACGACTAGATCCATACATGTCTCTGTTTGAAATCTGGATCAAACGGTACAGCTGGATAGCTCTGATAGTTTTGTTGCACCAGTAATGTTGGGTTGAGGGTTTTAGGGTTTGTAAGCTAGCTGGAGAGCATCTAAACCAGGGGTCTCAAACTCGCGGCCCGCGGGCCATCTGCGGCCCGCAGGATGATGATTTGCGCCCCCGTCTTCATATGAAAGATTACTGTTAGTGCGGCCCGCAAGGCTGATATGAATGACAGTTGTTATGTGCATAGCTGAATGAAC
>NC_050532.1:3941227-3984177 GCF_002922805.2 Oryzias melastigma | reverse complement strand
TAATGTACATGGTAAAAAACAAGAAAACAACAACAGAAAATTCTACATAAATTATATATAAAAACATTACACCTCTATTATGTAGTTCGAAAGGGAGTAGGAAGAAGTTTAAAAAACTTTTTTTAATCCTACCCCTAGCAATATATCTTAAATTTAATCTTCAATATAAACTATTTCAGAAGCAGACATTAACTACCCTTATTTTTATATATATATAAATCAACACGGACAAAGATCTATACACGTCGTTCATTATTTTTTCATTATTTTGTGTTAAAAATAGAGATATTTAAGAATATTGGAATGTTTTCTCAGCGATTTTCTTGAGAAAATCCTGATGCGGCCCGGCCTCAACTAGACTCCGCCTCCAGTGGCCCCCGGCTGATTTGAGTTTGAGACCCCTGATCTAAACAGACAGCTCTCACTAACAGGGAGGGGAAATGAGGTCCCACCCTCAATTAGATGCAAAATTTTAAAGAACTCCTGCTGCTCTGCAGAAACTATGTCATAGAAAACAACACAGATTTTCTTGGTTTTGGGTAAAAGGGCATAATCATGATTAGACCACTGGGAACGCAAGACGATCGGAGAGGGACTGCAAGATGAAGTCGTCCGTGTTCATTGTAAGAGTTATTGAGAGAGAATGAGAAGAGCACAGAGGGCGGCCCCAGCAAATACATTCCTAATGAGAACCAAAGTTCTGTGAGTAGGAATCCTGCAATGTCACTCCGTGCCCTGAGGGAAGATCGGATGCCCTCCAAATGATCCTGTTCCCTGATTTTTATTCAGCATTCACCCCCTCCTCTTCCTCCTCCTCTGCCTTTTCCTGGGTCAGGCACAGCCTGTGGACAGCAAAGCGCTTCCCAACAAAAGGGCTCAGGCCAGACTAATCACAGGCAGATCAGCAGTAGATTAGCTGGCAGGGCTCGACCTCTAGGTTTTTCTACAATTCAATTACAATCTGGGTAATGACTGGGAGTGCTGGGACTCCGAGTTATTTGGATCACTGCAGAGCCACTATGATTGAATTTCAACAGTTGCCAGGAGCGATGATGGAAAAGAATCCGCCGAGCCATCGCTGTCCCCGCCAGAGCACCGGGAAGACGCTCGGCGTTCATGCGCATGCATACTGACACGGACACACAATACAAACATTTTTAGTTTTCCGTGAGAGGCTGCTGTAAATACAATTCTCCATCCTCTGTGGCCTTAGTGGAATATTGAATGGAGAATATTAAGTTCAGAGCAATAAATCTTGATAAGATAAGCAGGATAAGAGGAAAGATTGATCATTTTGCCAAAGAGAATTCATACGTTTGGTAGCAGCGTGATTACATCGCCGCCACTTGATACACCTTTGATATGCCCATCCAGGTTTTTATTTTTGTAAAATGTTTGTCTAAAATTCTTTTCTTAACACTTCAGCCCTTTAATACCTGAGGCGTTGTTGGTGACGTTTAAACACACAATCTTTAACATTCTGTAACTTTTCAACTGTTAACACGATCGACGTCATTCAAGCAGAATCTGAGAGAGAAACCGGCTTGTCGCAGCTTGTTTTCCAATCTAATCTAATCTAATCTAATCTAATCTAATCTAATCTACTCTAGTCTAGTTTAATGTCATCTAATCAAATCTAATCTAGTCTAGTGTAATCTAATCTAATCTAGTCAAGTGAAATCTGATCTGATCTAGTCTAGTGTAATCTAATCTGGTGTAGTCTGATCTAATCTAGTGTAATGTAATCTAGTTTAGTTAGTCTAATCTAGTCTAATGCAATCTAATCTAGTCTAGTCTAATCTAGTCTAGTGTAGTCTAATCTAGTCTAGCCTAATATAGTCTAGTATAATCTAATCTAGTTTAGTCTAATCTAGTCTAGTGTAATCGAATCTAGTCTAGTGTAGTTTAATCTAATCTAGTTTAGTTTAGTCTAATCTAGTCTAACGTAATCTAATCTAGTCTGGTGTAGACTAAACTAGTCTAGTGTAATGTAATCTAGATTGATCTAATCTATTCTAGTGTAATCTAATCTAGTCTAGTTTAGTCTAATCTAGTCTAGTTTAGTCTGATCTAGTCTGGTGTAATCTAATCTAGTCTAGTGTAGTCTAATCTAGTTTAGTGTAATCTAATCTAGTCTAGTGTAGTCTAATCTAGTTTAGTGTAATCTAGTCTAGTCTAGTGTAATCTAATAAAGTATAGTCTAATCTAATCTAGTCTACTCTGCTGTAATATCATATAGTCTAGTGTAATCTAATCTAATACAATTTAATCTTGTCTAATCTAATCTAGTCTAGTCTAGTTTAATCTAATATAGTTTAGTCTAATCTAGTCTAGTGCAGTCTCATCTAGTTTAGTGTAATCTAATCTAGTCTAATGTATCCTAATCTAGTCAACTGTAATCTAATAAAGTATAGTCTAATCTAATCTAGTCTACTCTGCTGTAATATCATATAGTCTAGTGTAATCTAATCTAATACAATTTAATCTTGTCTAATCTAATCTAGTCTAGTCTAGTGTAATCAATTCGAGTGTAATTGAATCTAATCTAGTCTAGTGTAATCAATTTGAGTGTAATTGAATCTAATATAGTCCAGTCTAGTATAATTTAATCTGATATAGTCTAGTCTAGTGTAATTTAATCTAGTCTAGTGTCATCTAATAAAGTCTTGTGTAATCTAATCTAGTCTAGTCTACTGTAATATAATATAGTCTAGTGTAATCTAATCTAATACAATTTAATCTAGTCTCATCTAATCTAGTCTAGTCTAGTGTAATCTAATCGAGTGTAATTGAATCTATTATAGTCCAGTCTAGTGTAATTTAATCTGATATAGTCTAGTCTAGTGTAATCTAATCTAGTCTAGTTTAATCTAATCTGATGTAATCTAATCCAATCCAGTATAGTCTTATGTAATGTAATGTAATCTAGTCTAGTCTAGTCTAGTCTAGTGTAGTCTAGTCTCGTCTAGTCTAATCTAACTTAGTTTTAGAATAAATCAAAAGATTATCAGAGTGAGACTTTAAATAATAACGGGTGCAGAAATTGTTTTCCCCATTTATATGAAGCGTTCAGCTCAGGGGGTCCGTTCACCTCCACCTGAAGGTTAACCCCCGCCGTTTACAAGCACGGCATCAGGATGGTGCAGTTTGAGACCTTCTGATTGTTTTCACAACAGATTAACAGATGATCCACAACAATTTGAATGAAGAAATTCTCAGAAATACAATGTTAAAGTTATCTTTCTTTGAATCTGTCCTCCATCATCAGAAAATGCCACAAGAACACATTAAGAACACCATTTCCATTGGAGTGGGTCTTTAATAAGCCATTCAAAAGCTTTCGTACTCGCTCTGACCCATCTGTTCTGTTTATTTTAATATCCAGGAGTGTCATCCAAAGCAGTGGAGAGCCAGCATCATCCAGAAGAAAGACATTCTGTTTATCCAAGAAGTAACTGAAGAGGAGATTGGGAATTACACTTGTGAGGTCCAATTCAGCGGCTTCGTCGTCAGAAGGACGACTGAACTCACCGTCACCGGTAAGAGGAAAAACATCCTTTTTTTTACAAGTTCTCCTAAGATGTTTTTGTGAGAACAAGTGGAATGAATGAACAAACAAATACATGCATGCAGGCAGGAGACTCACTGATTGCTGCAGTGATCTCCCACTGCTGTGTTAATTGTTAAGGGAGGTTGAATGCTCAGGCCTGGCCTCTGCTCCTTTTTTTTCACGCTCAGCAGTTTCTAGTCAGCCAAGCAGAGCTGAAATATTTAAGGCTGCAGGCCAAAGCCCTAACAATGAGAGCTAAAGAGCCCGGAAAAGGTCAGGAGATTGACTTTTTTCTGTCAGTCTCTAATGTTTTACTGTCTTTACCTTGTACGGCGGCACATTAAATAAAGAAATGCATGGTGGCGTTCCACCCTCTCAAACTGTGTGAGCGCGGTAAGCTTTAGAAAGTTCTCCGCCCTGACATTTGTGTTCAGCCTTCCGCTCCAGTTTCATGCGGTGAATGATCTGCTCGGTCCTCGCCCTTCCACTGAGCCCACCAACAGCACTTCATGAAATATTTACTATAAAATTGTAGTTGTGTTGTTCTCAGTGATGATGAAGCATCACGGTCACCGCTCCACTCTGGGAAATGCAATATTTATGAAATCTTCCCCGGCTCAGACTGAAGTCGTTTGAGGGCTTCCAGAGTGTGCTGCAGTGCGTGTGCAGCAGCAGCAACGGCGGCGGCGGTGGCGGCCTCAGGAGAGCGCCGTACACGCCTGTCAGGCTGGCAAAAGGTGGACTTCAGCCCAGCCACCCACAGGTTCACATCAATTTAACATTCAGTCCAGCCTTCTGCTTTTGCAGCCTTTAAGACATTTTCAGCAGAACTGATGTTGGGGTTTACTCATTTTTACTCATTTCACAAAGTTTACTCATACTCAACAAAGGAAATATTTTTTTTTAAATACTGTTCTGACATTAATGCCAAGTCATCCCAGTCACATTTTTGTGTTATGATCAGAACTAACTCCAAGTAATCAGTGTGAAAAGAACAACAACTTAATTTAATCATGTTTTATAATGATGTCAGCTGATTTTAAATCATGAACAAACCTGTATTACAACCACTGACTGTACATGAGAACTGGACTGAGTGAGTTTGACGCTGCAGTGAAATACAATTCAACTTAGTTGCACTTTTTTGCAATACGTATGTTGCCATTGATTGGTCCGCGTCGATCTGAGTCAAGATTTCTATGATAACCACTCTCGCCAATCAGGAGAGAGCTTGTTGGAAGGTCACACCTCTACCACTTTAAAGTGTGCTCAGATTAATCGTTTAAACATTTCCAATGTTCAACATGAGACCACACACTTATTGAGGTGTCTGATTGGTCAGTTTATAAATTTAATAACTTGGAATACAGTTGTTTGCTTGTTTACTCCCTGAACAGGTCACACAGTCACGCTCATATTAACATCTAGGGGCAATTTAGAGATACCAATTAACCTACAAAGTGTGTTTTTAGACCGTGGGAGGAAGCTGGAGTGGTGGGCTGCTTGTCTGTGCTGTGGGGGACGTGCTCTCCGGGGGTGGGGTCTCATGCAGGGCCCCCTGGCGTTGCAGGAGGGCTATTTTTCTGGCTGGGCTGGAGCTTGCACTCTCCATGCTCCTGTGCCACCCCTGCTCTCTGGCGTTGGGGGCCCCTTTGCATGAAATTCCATACAGGTCCCCATTAGGACTTGTCTCAAAAAATTTGCAGCATAACTGCAGAGACAGTGTTTTTATTTGATTGTTTTATTTAGTTTTATTTTATTTTATTTTATTTTAGTTTATTTTAGTTTACTTTGTTTTTTTTTATTTTAGTTTATTTTACTTTATTTTAGTTTATTTTACTTTATTTTGGTTTTTTTATTTTAGTTTATCATACTTTACTTTAGTTTATTTTATTTTGGTTTATTTTAGTTTTTTATTTTAGTTTATTTTACCTTAGTTTATTTTACTTTTTTTTATTTTAGTTTATCATACTTTACTTTAGTTTATCTTACTTTACTTTAGTTTATTTTAGTTTAGTTCATTTTAGTTTAGCTTATGTTAGTTTAGTTAATTTTACCATAGTTTATTTTAATTGATTTTATTTTGTTTTGTTTTATCGTTTTTTTTTGTTTTCTCATTTTATTTTGGTTTACTTTAGTTTTTCATTTTAGTTTATTTTACTTTACTTTAGTTTAGTTTATTTTGGTTTATTTAAGTTTAATTCAGTTTATGTTAATTCAGTTTATTTTTTATTTTAGTTTATTTAAATGTATTTTATTTTGTTTTAGTTTATTTTACTTTAGTTTATTTCATTTGTTTGTTCATTTTATTTGTGTTTATTTTATTTTTCATATATTCATCTTATAGTCTTTTTTTCTTTTTTCATTGATCCTTCACAGCACTAGGAATGATGCTCATGTTGCACTGATTAGTGCAGACTTTTCTCTTTTTTACCTAATCACATTGAGTCTATTCCAGATCACGCTCCTCCTCCCACAAAAACAAACCCAGCTCTGTGCCATCAAAGCATTTGACCTCATTACTGTACATAACTGGGGTTCTTCTGTTTTACTGCCGTCCTCCTGCTAGAATCAGATTAGCTCATTCCCTCTTAATAAACCCACACCATCATACCTTCAAGTGGGCGTGCGATTGTTTGCATTTTATCACATTCTGTTAAAGCCGCCATTACCTGGACAGCGAGCTTAAAAGGCCAAACTACGTTTAAGGTGCGATTGCTAATGTTGTCGTTTGTTTAATAGCCCGAAGAGATGAATGAGGTAATTAAGTTTAACTAATCTTAAAAATAGTGGAAGAGACACTGGCTTATACCTTGACACAGTCCCTCGTTTGTGTGTTTGAATGTAAATGTGTGTGAGTTGGGGGTTATGGTGTGATGCTTAATTCCGGTGTTGCTTCCTCTAATTGAAATCTGGGCGAAGCATCTATTTAGGGTCATTTTTTGTAATAGAGGTCAGCAATGATCACAGATCACATTAATCCCTTTTTTAAGAGCGAATTCTTCTGGATAGGATAGAGACAAAAACAAACTCCTGCTTTTATTACTGGGGCCGTGGATCGTTACTTTGGTGGTGATCCGATTCAATTCATGAATTGATGGAGGAAAATTAAAATAATATGTATTTAATCTCCATCGTTTCTATGCATATTTAAAACAGGAGGTCTGATTGGTTACAAACTTGCATGTGAAAAACACTCTGAGAGAAGGGGACAGAGCTGTGGGAATTATCTAAATTATATTTTGGACAAATGTATATATGTATGTACACGTATATATATATATATATATATATATATGTACATAAAAATTCCTCTGTGATTTAGATCTAGGCCTTCACTGAAGACTCTGCAGGCCCCGACGGTACACCACTGTCCAGTAGATATATGACATGAAGACGATAAATAAAGACGGCAACAAAAATGAAACAGCTAGAAAACATTGACAGCCCTTTAACCTAAACAGACAACAGTGTTTCCAATAGACATGTTTTATAAACTAAATTGTTTCATCTAAATACCAAAAGAATCCCAAACTTTAGACAAACATTTTACAGACCCGTTCGCTACGGCTTGTAGAGTCACTTTATGTTGCATAATTAATAATGAGAGCATTTTTAACTTGATATTCATTATTATTTCTTTAAACTGTCAAATATATCTATTTTTTTTAGGAATTTATGCCAGTAATCTGAACTTTTTTTCGTTGACAAAAAAGTGACTACTACTGACTTAAATATGATATGACAGCCCGTTTTATTTCTACAGAACTTTTCAAAATAATGTAAGTAAGCTAGCTTTTCCCTGGGTTAAAAAAGACACTGAACCCTACATTGCTCCTGGTGCTTATACAGTAGGTTGGCGCTAGTGACTGGGAGGAGAGCTGCTATCAGTGTGAGAATGTGTGTGTGTATGGGTGAATAAAGTGCTTTAATTTAGTGAGAACAGAAATGCTGATATAAAGAAGATTTAGTTTCCTTCTCAATAAACCTCCTGGTAAAAAAGAGTGTTTTTTGGTAACTTCTTTAACTGATCCATTGCAGCAGTAGCAAGCTTGTATTTTTTTTCCACTGAGAATTAAGATCATAGACAGAAGAGTCACCATGTTTCCCCGACACAAAAGCCCCATCTGAACTGAAACCCACTGCCCACCTGTGCAACTGATGCACATTAGGACGAGCAACCATGTTTGAGTGTGTGTTTGTATTCCTAAAGCTCTGATAACACAAAAGTCTGTCGTCATATCGCTGCTTTTTCATGCCAGAACTGAATAATTTTACTCTATTTTGATGGTTCTCCAAGGCCTCGTACCTGCGCCGTGGTGGTAAGGCTGCTACAGTCCAACAGCAGATAAAAAGAAAGCGCCTTTCAGCTGATGCATGCAGCTCCCTCTGTGAAAGAAAGATATTTTAAAGAGAGAGTGGAGTAGGATAAAGAGAACTAGATATACAGCATTACCTGCAATAATGCTGGTTTGAATCCTGTAAGCTGAATTTGGTCGCTGAAGATGCTGAAATTTATAGCAGAAAACGTTGAAGCTAATACCTGAAAAAAAAAACTAATAGCTGAAAATGCTTAAACTGATAGCAAGCAAAAATGTCAGCAAAAGGCCAGATTATTAGTATGAAAAAACTGGTAAACTGTCAAATATAGCCAAAAGAGCTAATATAAAGCAAAAATATTAGCTGAACTCCAAATCAGCCCACAAAAATGAAAAAAAGTTTAAATTAGCAAAAACATCTACAATGTTGCTGAGATTGTAGCTAAGCTCCAAATTAGCCTTAATTTTTGAAAAAAGCACAAACTAGCAAAATTGCTTGTGTGTCACTGAAATATTAGCTAAACTCCAAATCACCCCACATACTGAAAAAGTTTAAATTAGCAAAAACACCTCAAATGTAGCTGAAATTTCAGATAAGCTTTAAATTAGCCTAAAAATGAATGAAAAAATGCCTAAACTAGCCAAAATAGCTTGCACATTGCTGAAATATTAGCTAAACTCAAAAATAGCCTAAAAGCTGAAAAAAGTTCAAATTAATAAAAACAGCTAGCATGCAGCTGAAATATTAGCTAAACTCAACAATAGCCTAAAAACTTAAAGAAGTCAAAATTGGCAACAAGAAGTAGCTAAACTCAAAACTAGCATAAAAACTGAAAAAAGCCTAAACTAGCATAAACACCTGCATGTAGCTGAAATATTAGCTAAACTCAACAATAGTCTAAAAACAGAAACAAGTCAAAATCAGCAAAAATAGCTAGTATGCAGCTGAAATATTACCTAAACTCAAAAATAATTTTAAAAAATGAAGAAATGTCTAAACTAGCCAAAACAGCTAGCACATAGCTGAAGTATTAACTAAACTCAACAATAGTCTTAACACTGAAAAAATTCCCAAACCAAAAATGTTGATGGTTCTTCCAGGCCTCGTACCTGCACCGTGGTGGTAAGGTCTGCTACAGTCAAACAGCAGATAAAAAGAAAGCCCCGCTCAGCTGATGCATGCAGCTCCCTCTGTGAGAGGGAAAATATTAGACGGAGAGAGTGGAAAAGGATAAAGAGAACAAGGGAGTGAAAGTTACTGATAGCAGCAAAAAAAAGAAAAAAATAGAGAGAAGGTGTGGAAAAGAAAGAGAGGTCGGCATATCTTATCTGTATTCCTCCCCAGTGTTTCTCAGCAGAAACAGTGTGTCCAGGACTATAAACAGACTATTATCCCAGTGTTTATCACAGTACACATTACTGTTTGCCTCTGTCAGAGTTACTGTAATGGAGTCGTTTGGTTTGATGGATGCCTCAGGCGAGGGTTTCTATCTTCTGCTGCCATTATACCTCAGTCTGCATCCCCTCACAGCTCAAATGTCTGCCTGAACATTCAGCATAGCCAGCAAGCATGGTGATTGAGGTTATGGCCAATGTAAATGTGCCATTTGGCACATTGGATTGAAAATGGAGAGGGCAGGAGGAAATCTGCAAGAGGAGCAATCATCTACATTACATTACCTTTCGGAGAGCACTAAGTTGGCAAATAATCATATTAAAGACCCACTCCAAAGAAAATTGTGTTTTTTTTTTTTGGTATTTTTAACATGTTTTGTGACATTTTTCTGATGATGGAGGACATACATAAAGAAAATTAAGCTTAAAATTATATTTCTGAGTATTTCTGTCTTCAAATTGTTATGAAGCAAACGCAAAAATGCTGCTTGAAAAAGATCACATTTGTGACGTAAAAAATACTACAGCAAGTCCTGATCCGCTCCATACTGATGAATTAAAAACTGGATAAATAAAAGTATTTTTGCACAAAAATGAGAGGGGGAGAAAGTAACCTTCCGGCTCTGGCGGACAATGTCTGGACGCCTTTTTGTTCCGTTGCCAGGTCTGCTTGATTTTTATTGCATTAATAATGTTAGGTTGGGGATGTGAGGGGCTGTAAGCTAGTGGGAGACAGTGTAAACTGATGTCGGGAAGTGGGGGTGGGCTTACTCCACGCCAACAGTTCTGTCCAAAACTCAGAGGTGAATTTCTAATGAACTTCTGGTGCTCTGCAGAAACTATGTCCTTGAAAATGACAGTTTTTTTGTTCATAGCAAACTATAAAAGTGTAACATTGTAAAAAAAATAAAAAAAAATAAACAAAACCCTACACTAGAAATGCATAGAAGCTGAATTAAAGCTTTTATTTTTCAAGATTTATCCTTCAGACTTCACAATATCTGACTACCCATCTGTTTCTAGGCTCCATCTCCCACCTGAGAGGCAAACAGCTGTGTGTTTCACGTGCACGCTTGTCTCGAGCAAAAAAAGAAAAGAGAAGAAGAAAAGCTTGTGGAATTATTTGTGTGTATAATGAGAAAAGGGAGGAGTGGGAAGGTTTCCCGTTCCAGCTCATCTCCTGTAAGGTCACCTTCAAAGACCTGACCAATTCACGACCTTATAAAACGTTCTCCCGCGTGCGAGCATGACTGTTCCGTGTATTTAATAAGCAATAACTCGGCTTTTACGTTGCCACTTGCGTTTTGATCCGTGTGAAAGTCAGAAGCCGAGCAGAAAGACGGGAGGAGCTAGAGCTTTCATCTGCTTTCTGTCCTCGTGCATCTGGAGAGGAGATGGATGGAGAGGCTGAGGTTAGCGGTGATACGATCCTGGCAAGAGGAGGAACGAGTAGGTAGAGATAAGAGGTGTGGGCTGAGAAGAAGAGATAGCATTCCTCTAAGCTAAAACCCTCGCGCTGCAGTCTATGGGCTTGAATCATACGTGAATAAATTGCAGCTTTCCTACTAGGAGCGTGTTGACCCATCACAAACCCTGTAAACACTTAACCCCAGCAAGTGGACAGTACGTAGGGGAGTAGATAATAAAATCACACCTGAGATAAGTGGAATTCCAGTGCTTTTCCTAGTGTTACCCACATGCATCTTTGCGAGTGCTGGTTCTATTCACAGGAGCATCAATCACACCCATGGGGGGACTGGTGAACACATCATTAAACCGCTTTATGTGTACGGTGGGTAACATAACCTACCGAGTAACACAACCTTACACCCGTCCAGCACCCTAAAAGGTCTATTAAGCCTGCAAATTTACTGCAGCGCCCTCGTAGAGAAACCATGGCGCCCGCATGGAGTTGGGCGGAAGTGCTCATTAGATTGAAGTTAACAATCATTTTCTTCCTGTCTGGGTGGGTGTGAACCTCACCTTCGACCTCGCCACCGCGGCGTCTCCGCACCTCATCTCATCGCCAGTCACCAGCCGTCCCCTTCAGACTCCCAGCGGCCCCGGGTTTACATTGTTTTAATTTCATTAATAGTGACATCAATCTGCATGTGACAAATGAAATTTGCATATTCTGCAATTAATCTTGCACGACCCACCCAACTCCACCCATGCACTTACCCACACTCCCTGGTTATTATCATTATCTGAGCCCAAAGGGCTTTATCAGGCATAAGTGAAATTTAAATCCCGTCATTCTGCAGCCTTTTGAAGTAGGGCTCAATAATTAAACAGTATATTTCAAAGGCTGGCAGTGTACATCTGAGCAGGACATGATATTTCCGTATGTAGGAGTTCTGTGAATTTGTTTGAACTTAGAGAGCTTGTTCTGGATTTGGGAGAAGACATGTTTGACAGTTTAAGTCCTGCGGTTAGAAAGAAGGAAAAAAAGCTGTAGCACTAACTATACAGATTCAAAAGTGGTGTTATTTTAGGACATCAGAACAACGCAAAAAAAAAAAAATGCTGTTTGCTATTTTGGAAATTAACCATTTAACATTTTTTCCAGTCTGATTTAGAAAGTTTTAACCAACAAAACAGGCTTTTTTTTTTCTTGACTGTTTCAATAATTTTGTCCAATTACTTTTTCACTATCAAGCTAAGTTCCCTCCACCCTCTGACACCAACACATTGCCATCTCCAAGTCCTCACATATTGATGTTTGGGTAAGGACCCCACTTTTTGATGTTTTGGGAGTCCCCAACTCGTCGTTTCGGGCTGTTTGTAAAATCAAGGGTCCGCAACCTGGACGCGGACTGGTCCTTGGAACACATCCAGTACCCTAACCCAGTACGGGTTTGCATCCAGTACCGCGTCTGGTACCGGTTGGGGGCTGGTACTGATTTGTGTGTGCTCCGTGTCCCAGTACTCTAAACTAGTACTGGTACCCTAACTCAGCACCAGAATCAGTGCCGGTACTGATATTGGTGCGCTCCATATCTAGTACTGGTACTCTAGCCTAGAACAAATTGTGGGTTTTTTAAGATGTTCTTGTAGCCTTTTTCTCATAATGGAAGGCACCATAAAATATTTAAGGTTAAAACTGTGTTTGTGAGTATTTCTTGATTCTAATTGTGTTGGATCAGTAGCAGATGAAAACCAGCGGTTTGAAAAAGCTCAGGTAACTGCGATAGGTGGACCAAAGTCTTCCCTCTACAATTTTGATGCAGACAAATAGATCAATTAAAGTCTTCATTTCCTTGTCTGTCTGACATCTAGCTCTAAACTGTACGGTTGGATTGCCCCAATATTGCTCGCTGTTTGTTTTGCTATGCTAATGTTAGCTTGATCTTGTGAGGTCCTATAAGCTAGTGTAAACAAAGTGCTTATGGGAAATTAACTCAACTCAAATTAGTTTGTTGAACTTTCGATAAACAGAACAAGATTTTAACATAAACCCATCAATAACTTTCTTATCGTTGGAAGTAGTTTTAGGTTGACTTCCAGATTCAATCATACCTGCTGAAAATGGGGATTTTTGTCTTATAATCTTAATATTTTCTGAAAATAACATCCTAACTGAAAATAGAATCTAAAGAAAACATGAGACAAAGACAAGACTAGCAAGAAAAGCAGAAAAGGTGTGAACAGAAGAGGTGTGTGTAACGTTGAGGGGAAAACACAAATAAAAAGTAAAAACACAAATAAGAGCACAAAGAACTAAATAAAACACTTCAAAGCTACAATCAAACTTCTTGATATGAATGTAGGTGAACAAAATCAGAATTTTCCACACTGGGTTGAAGTTAACACAAATAGGAATTTTTTTTTTTTTCGAACAAAACATTAGCTTAATCTGATGAAATTATACTTTTTATGGATGTGTGGAGTCTCAGAGCAGCAATAATAATGATCCCAGATAATAATAATAATAATGTTGATTGCTAACACTGCTTTCCTCTATTCTGATGTGATGCTGCAGAAACAAGAGCTGAACAAAAATGCAGGAACTCTTTCCATCCACGTAAACAGCCTGGACTCATGTTATTCTGTGCAGAGATTTCTGGCGAGTGGAAACTAGCATGTCTGAGTTTAGAGAGCCGAGCAGACTCCAGATTCAGTCTGTGGGCAGTCATTATTGTCTTAAATTTGATTTGAGCAGCCACGGTTAGTCAGTGGGATTAGATAATTAGCCAAGTGAAGGCCAGGGATGTTCCTCTCTCTTCTCTAAAGCGTTCAGAAACATGATTCAAGCAGGTGAAGCCTTATTATTACAAGTGTGAATTATAGTACATGACCTGAAAATGGTCTAAATATGGATACTGGGGAAAAAATACAAACGAAACACTTCACATCATTTCCCCCCTAAAATATTAGTAAAATAAGAACAATTTGACAGATTTTTTTTGTTTTTATTTTACTGCTTTTTACTCAGTGAACAGCTTGCCTTTAATGGGTTATCTTCGTTAGGGCTGGATATCGATAATCATTTCCAGAATCAATTCAATTCAATTCACCAGAGCCTGGATCAATTTGATTCTGATTTTTTTTTTTTTTAAATTTTATTATTTTTTCAGTCCCACTTAATTCAATTCAATTTAATTCAATTCAATTTTGAGTTTACACATTTTAACACATTTGTTTAGAAATACATTAATGATCTACTATATGTTTTGAATATATTTGCATTAACCTGACACAGTTCACATACTGTAAAATATGTTAGTGAAATAATGAGATTGTTAATATCATACAGTGTTACATGGTTTCTCAAAAAGAGAAGCTCTTACAAAAACTGTTCAGATCATTAACATCGTAAACATTGTTCTGCTTCTCCTGGAGGGCGTTTCAGTTTGGCCACTAGGTGGTGATAGCGCTTTTTTCACACTTTTTTTCCAAGAAGAATGAGCAAAGAATGAGAAAAAAATGTGTTTTAGATCACAAATTGTAACTTTAAGAAAATGTTTCCTTAAAAGAATTTAGAAAATTCATGCATGTGAGTTTATAAAGATGTTCACTTAGTCAGCAATGTATGTTTAGGTCGACCAAGCAGTAGCTGTTCTATGGGAAATTCCATTAAATGTCAGCATTAGGCTAGTGGACTTTAGATTTATGTGCTAGATTGATCTCACTTTTTATAGATCGATTATTGATCCATTAGGTTTAGATCGATTCAAATTGATTTATCTATTTTGTCAACCCAGTCCTATCTGCTTTGATGCCAAAGAGAACAGGAGATTTCCCCAAATCTAAGTATACAATTGGACTGCTGGGTAAAAAATTGTGCAATAAAAAGTTATAAGAGAGAAATGAAACATTTTACTAATTAAAAGAATTTAAAATAAAAGAAATTTTAAAAACAAGCAAATGGAAAGATGTAACAAGAAAAAATTGGGTGATTTTCTCAATAATTTGCAGAAAGAATAAAAAAAAAATGTTGGATTTGCCTATTTTTTTTTTTTTTTAGTTTTGACCAAAAAAATTATGATTATTATTCAAGTAATCTCAGTAAACACATGTTCTTCTGTGGCATCCACATGATTTGTCTGCAGCAGAATTGTTGGTTCAGTCAGGAGCTGCTGCAGGAGAAAAAGATCTTGAACTTTCTGGATGGATGAGATAAAGGAGCTTTGAAAGTGGAGAATAGTCTCTGAGTGTCAGAGCTGATCGTTGGAACTGTAAGAAGAAGGGCTGATGCTGGATGGAGGATTGGGTTGGCGATACGTTGTCCAGTTCAAAAATAGAGGCTCTGTGGCCGCATTAACCTCCAGTGGAGAAAATGAGCCCGGAGAACATGGAGGGAAGGTGGTCCCTTTGGAAAAGTGGGTGGATAACAGGTTTCTGAGGTTGTATCACCTGAAGAGGTGTAACCATTAGTCTGCGTAAGCCGGACTTCTAAATGAGAATCAGATTGAGGTTTTTGATCAGTTCAGAGGGTTCAAAGCTATTTGAGGCTGACTCTGTTCTTCTGATTTTTTTTTTTTTTAAAGAGCTACTTTTGACTTAATCTCTGGTGACTGATCATGTCAGTCACTTAGGTGATTTTAGAGTCCCGCTTACATGAAAATCATGTTTCTAACATGTTTTGGTGCCATTTTTTGATAATGGATCTCCTCCCACACATAGCTGAGGCATCAAGCTAATAAACCCAATTTTAGGCAGGCGTCAAGCAGTGAATTTGATGTGCTAATCGGGTTCGGTGTGAACGCAGCGTCAGTCTTGGTCAATGGAACACCCATGATGAAACTACACATAGAGTAAAATCACTTTTAGAGGAGCAGCTTGCATGGTGAATCGCTGCAGCTGGGAGTTCCTCTCAGCAGAGCAGCGACTCCAGAGAGACGAGTGGAAAAACAAAGCTTTAATGTCATGCGCTCTCCCATTGATGTAAATCACTCATGTAAGTGTTTTCAATCCGCCGTCTCTGGAGTAGAGAGACTTTAGCTTCATCCCAGTGAGCCTTTTTGGGTCTCTTTGTCTATACAACACAGGGTTTATTACCTTGCATGCTGCTTCAACAAAGATGTCATTATGCCTCCAATTTAGGTTCAATTTCTGCCTCCAGAGGATTCAGCCCTTTTCAACCTCACACTGGCTTTGTTGTGGACATGACTTTTGAAGTCCACATGTGCCATATATACATATATATATATATATATATATATATATATATATATATATGGGGGGGAGGGGGATTTTTTTACTCTGAAATAACAGTAACAGTAACAACTGCACATGTCAAAAACAGTCTTTGTCTTGGCATTTTTTAATTAACCGATAAACTTTCTCAAAAAAAGACAAATTAATCATTTGGATAATCGACCATGATTTTTTTGTTTTTATAGTACCTAAATATGAAATAAGTGACCACATAAAACATCTTATATAATAGTTTCTTGTTTGAGGAAACATAAGATAGCAGCAAAAACTATTATTAGTATTAATAACTGGAAGATATTTATGATATTTGGTTAAAATTCTTGATATAATGAAAAATTGGTGACCAGTAAACACATTCAACTGCTTAATCAAGATAATATTTCTATCACACCTCCGCCTGCATTTTAATAGTAATCTATGTTATGCAAAAAATACAAAAATGTAAGTCTGAGGTCAACAGTCAGGGCTCGCCTTAAATACGAGTTGAATGAGAATTTACTTCTCCAGAATGAACACTTTTACTTTACCTGTGTTACTTCACTTTGTATTGTATCAAATGTTAGAAAAATTCATTTGAAAGACTACAACTGTATATATACAGTACATGTATGACTAATTTTCATCTGTGCAATATACTCAAATGTATGCAGTGGATATGAAGGGGTGAGGGAGAGAAATCCACTATTACTCTGGCTGTATTGTCCAGTCTGATATAATCGTGGTAATAATTTTGATACTTACTTAAGTAATAAAACAACAACTAGTACTAAATTGTTTTTGCTGGGGCAACATTTTTAACAATACAGAAGCTACATGTTGTGTATCCAGTTTTGTGCCCAGAAGGCCATAGGCTGAAAAAGCAGAATATGAAGCCCCCGCGCCGCAGCCCCCCACCCTGCCTGCCTCTCTTCACTTTAACAAGGATCCAGTGCTGTTGCCTCAGAAAATGTTGCATGTGTCAATATGTTGCTGCCTTTTTTTTTCAGCACCTTGCAGCAAGTCCGTGACTAAACGCCTTAACTGTCATTACCATTTTGTGTTGCCACCACTTTTTATGGTACACAATGAAAATGATGTATTTACAGCATCGCCACCGCTCCTTTTCTCCCTCTTTCCTCCTCGGCTGGCATCCCTGCACAGTCAGAGAGTCGGTCCAAGAAGCCGGCGTCAGCATCTACTGAGGCTGTGTGCAGTGTTGTGGCGTGTGTGTGTTATTCTACTGAAGCCCCTGGATCCAACTGTGTGCTCTAACTGTTTTAAAACTGACATTGCAGTTCAGCCGCTGTGTGTGAAGCACGCACAAATTCAAATAAACCACAATTTGTTTACTGCTTTCTGAAGTCTGCTTCCCTGAGGGTTAAAAGTGCAAATCTTTAGTTAAAAAAATTAACTTTGTCTTATTCACTCTGATTTTTTAAAAAAGGGGGTTGGGTGTTTTTAACTCGTGTTTGTGGCATTTTTCTGATGATGAAGAACATTTGTAAAGAAAATGAAGCTTAAATTTGAATTTCTGAGTATTTCTTTGTTCAAATCATTGTTAATTAGGAGCAGATGAAGGAATACTGTGTGTTTCTTACATAGAAAATGCATCGGGTTCCCTGCTCTGCTCCATTTAGATGCATCCACTTGTAGAGGACAAGATTCATGTACGTCTTTGTGTCCCTCATCTGAGCAGGAATCTGGATCTAAGGTGAAGCCAGAATACGCATTTAGCTGGAAGGTGTAAACAAATGGATGGTGGGAAGTGGGGAAGGGCTTGTGTCCCGCCCACAACTGCTGCTTATCTGATTAAAATATTCTTGAAAATGACTTTTTTTTTTTTGAAAAACAAATAAAAACTAAAAAACCACTGAGAAAAATTTTACAATAGATCAAAAGTTTTAACAATGGAACAGACCTGTAGACCAAATGGGTAAATTTCATTTTATGTGATCTGAGCATGAGAATTTTTTCACATTCATAACAAGACAGTTTGAGATTCCTCCATGTTTTGCATTCAGGAGTGTGAAAACAACGGATTAAAACGACTCGTTGCAAAAGACAGTCAGCCAATTTAGCAGTTTTACAATGTTATATGAAAAGTTTCTTTGTTTTTAATTAGTTCTCTTTTTGGGTCTGCCATGCTTTCCTGTCTCATTTTCTAACTGACTCCACTCAATTGTGATTTATTAGATTTAAAATTAGCGATGCAGAGTTTGATAATTGATGAGATCGTCTCTAGTAAAAACGCGTCGGATGCAGAGGTGTGGGGGCGACCCGGTTTGTCGGGGTGTTGAAGCCGAACAAAACACTGGAGTGTCTGGAAAATATCGTGGCGCACAGATTTCTTCTGCTGGCAGCTAGAGTTGCATTCTTGGAGACGTTGTGATATCAGAAACTTTTGAGTGCAACCAGGATCATGTCAGATTGGAAAAAACAAAATGCATCCCCGGAGGGGGAAAAAAAAAACAAGTGACAAGTCTTCAGAAAACCAAGTGAGAAGGAGTTTTTTTTTTTTTTTACTTCTGGTTGAAATTTAAGCATTTTCTAGTTCTCATTCTTATTACTGATTCAATAGGGAATGTTACGGCCAATTTGAGCCTAAAGTTTTCACTAAAGTCCTGGTTTAAAAAATAAAGGTTAGTTTTTCTTATAAAAAAAATCAACACTTGAAAAAAGTTGAAAAACATTTTTTTGGAGTATAATACATTTTATTTTACTTCACCACACATCAACAACCCAGTAACCCTGATGGACTGAAGGAGACTAATAACGTATATGACTGTATAACGGGATAATTGGAAAGCAACACGAAATACAGAATTGAGTTGAAACTTTGACACAAAAGTGTCTGAAAAAAGCAAACAGGAGTCTTCCAGTTATTTAACAAATTAAAACCTGATTAGTAAAACAATTCTAATTTGTTAAATCTTAAAGAATCGTATTTCCATGCTTTTTTGTCCTTTTTGATATAGCTAATCGGTGAAACTTTTCAGCCTGATGAAAGATGTAAATTTGTTTTTACGAGTATAGAGGAAAATGTATTCTCCAACATGAAAGATCTTGACAGGACTACTAAAGAAAAGCGCTGAGGAACAGAAATAATGAGAGCTGAGTACAAAAACGCTGCTACAAAGTAGTGTTCAACAAGCAACAAACATATCAGTGCTGTCTTCCTACGGCAAAGCGCCGCATAGACTCATTCCAAAAAAAACCCTTTACAGCATCAATCACCACAGGCATACAATTTCCTTTGTGTCTCACTGAGTTTAAGAATGTTTTGTGGAGCAGAAGAAGAGGGAATACCTTGAAGATGAAGAGGGTAGATGGCAGGTGGGGGAATGATAAGTTTGTGAAGGAAAAAAATTGATCCAACTTACAAAATACTTTTGTTGTACATAAAAAAAAAGAAAATCAAGACACGTTAAAAAAAATGACAACGGCAATGTATGTTAAAACATTGTTTACATAAAAAAAGAAGAAATTTTGAATTTTTATTAATTTAAAATGTCGCCCTTCTTATATCTATCCTTCTAGAAAACTGTGTCACAGTTTCCAGATCTCCCTCTCATATTGGAGGCATCTTCCATCAAACTGAAAAATAAGAAAAGATGTGTTGGAGACATATCTGCTCCTCCGCCAGAGCCGGGATGCTTTTTCTTGCTCTGGGACCCATTTATCTGGAATACATTTGTGTTAAAGCTAAGAAAACTGCTGTTTTACTTTACCGTTTATGCTGTTGACTTTAACGTTAAATTAGAATTAAGAAACTGTATTAAAAGCAATATTAAAAAGTGGTCTAATATCCTGAAAAGGAACATAAATATACCTCAGTTCAAAACAAAGCAGGCACTAAGGTCCTAAAAATGAAATTCTGAACTACTACTTTTTTTAATAAAATATTTTAGTTGAGTCAGCTTTGAAGCACTTCTTAAACTAAGCACAGCAGTTTCAAAATTAAAGGACGTTTTAAATAAAATTGACAATCTTTATTAACCAGCTGTTGTAGTCTTTTTCACATTTTGTTGAATATTTGTTTGTCCATTGATTTTCACTAAAGAGGGTTTATAAGCTAAATGTACTAAACCAGTGAGACGAATAGGCAAGAGTTGTTGTGCTAGCTTGTCGCGTACATGCAAAGTTGGACGCCATATTAGCAGCTAACCGCTGTGCTACAATTGTACAAACAGAGCTGGAAAAACAAGCATGTCACTTTTTACTATTAAATTAATTGAGTCAATGGAAACATTTAAGGAAGATCTGAATGAGTTTGCTCTCAATAGCGAACATTTAGGCTGATCTTGTAGCCTATTCAAAGTCCATGGTAACATTAGACTTAACACTTTTTTCAAAATTTTCTGGCAAGACCACCTATTTTTTATTTTTATTTTTTTTTTGGAGGATGACCAGCTGAACTGAAGCATACTACTAAGCAGAGGAAAAGAAACAACCAGGAATGAGTAGCGAAGAGGGACTACCGCAGGGTGCAAATCCCCCGCAGGGGTGCGTCACGACCGGCTCTAGCTCACCAAACCCCCGCCACGGTGTGCTTTACAGCAGCCAAACACAGACTTCATCACATTGGGGCTGTGGACTAAAAAAGAATAAGCATTTAATGGTCAATTTACAGTATCTGCTAAGCCGAGTCTCATTGTTTACTGACCTTTCCAATATGACGCCACTCTTTACGTACATGAAACAACAGAAACAGGCTAGCATAGCGTCTCTAGTCTATACAACTCACTGTCCTCAACCACAGATTGGTGTTTCTTTGTAACTTGATTATATTTGAAAAGTTGTTAAATTATGACTCAAGTAATCCTATATTCACTCCAGTCAGCCACAAACTTAAATTATTAATTTTGCAACGGTTGGTACTTTTATGAAATAAAAGAGACATTATTCATTCTTCACTAGCTAATCTGAGTCCCTGATTGGTCAACTTTAACCTGGTTCAACTTTCACGCACATTCAACGGCTACGTGTTTGTACATAGAATGCGAGAGTTTTGTATGTGGAACGCATATTTACTTGCGTTTACATAGACTTTTCAATAGAACTGGAAGCTTGAACACACGTTCCCAAGGCTGGTGTGCTTAAAGGGGCCATACCATGATTTTCTGAAGCCTTTCAGAGTGAATTCATATATATGATCATATATTACCTTTGGAACATTAAAAGACAAATTACCTCAACTCGATTCTTGAAGCTCTGCCTGCTGCTGCGTGTGGCTGGTGTTGGACGGGGGGCGGAGCTGACTCTTCTCGAAAGGGGCTGTCCTCAATCTGTGACATCAGCACGTGAGAACCTTTTGAGGGCATGGGAGGAACTGCTGCAGAGAGCCCAGGTTTTTAGAGAATTACTCAGAAATGCATGAACGGATGAAAATATCGCTTTTGGGTTCTTGAGAGTGAGGAATGAACAGTACAATACACATAAAAGCTCAAAAAGTTGTTTTTTCATGGTATGGCCCTTAAGGCATGTGATATGTATTAAAATTGAGGCCATCACATTTCACCACATTTCAGCCTGCAACTGTTTTTTGTGGAATCATCACCAACAATGTAAAAAAAATGTCATGACAGAGCAACTACTAAAACAGTGCACAAAATTACTTAGTTATGCTCAAAATGACAACATCAGTAAACACAACCAGAATTAATCCATATTTAAGGGGCTCTGGATTATAAAACACATGGTCGTCTTTTGAAAGAAATTGAGGCTTTTAAATGTGTTTTACACTGTAGTGAATTCCATTCAGTTTAGTTTAAAACATTTTGTTGAGTGACTGTTGAGTCCCTCTCCAATCAAACTTTGAAAAATTGTAAAATCTTTCCCAGTGGTTTTTTAATCATTTTAATTAATTATGATTATGCAATTTTTAGCCAAAATAAAAAAATACTTGTGTCGTTCTATATGACATAGAAGTTTTGGAGTAAGCCTGCACTGATTTCCCCTTATCTCTTTGTTTACTCTGTAAGGCTCTCGCGCTAGTTTTTGGTTTCTCACAACCCCAAGCTATTATTAGCAGCGCAACAAAAATGGCAAGCAATATTGGAGCTATGCAGGAGTACAGTTTTGATCCAGATACCAGCTCGGATGAGGAAAACAAAGACGTTTGTGGATCTAGTCGTCTACAAGAGGATGTATCAGAGCTTGTGGCCTGCCGATACTTTGTACGTAACAACTATATTGTTCCAAATATTTTTTTATCTGCTACAACAATTTGAATAAAAAAACACACAAAAAAAAATTCATTGAATATGTCCTCCATCGTGAAAAAAAGGCCTCAAGAACATTTTTAAAACACTATTTCATTCGAGGAGGCTTTTAATTATGTCATGACAAATGTGTATCAGTTTGGCCAAATGGGTCCCTTTTGTGTAACCGTGCTTACAAGGTTAGTGTTCGCTCTGTGGCTTGGAGTCTAAGCTGTCGCAGTGTGAGGGCTGGGGTTGCAGTGGTCTTTTTTTAGCTGTGCATTGAGGCAGGCTTTATGCTGATTAATTGCATCACATTTGATGGATTCTCAGCAACCTCTCCACCCCTTGATACAGCTCAAGGAGCCTTACGGGGGAGCAGGCCCTCCTTTTTTAATTAGACAACAATAGGAAATCTATTATTGAATTCAGACAAGGCTCAGCTCTGAATGTACACTTGCTGCGTTCTGTAAGTATTGAGCAGGCAAACCCGCAGTCATCTCTCCTGCCACTTGTGCATTTAGAAGTGAACAACTGTTGTGCTCTGTAATATCTGAGCTTTCAAGGAGGTTAAGTGGGATCTTATTAGAAAATGAAACAATTTTTACATCTGCTTCATTGATTGAAATCCTGGATATTTTGTTTTAGTTTGTGTATGCTGATTGCTAACATCGTACAGTAGATATGTTTCCGTTAAGCTACGGACATAGTACCAAATCCAAGTCTCTGATTGGTCAAAACTTTGTGTGCGTTCAATGGCCACATTTTTTGCACATGGATTCCAAAACAGACATACAGTAACTAGCTACTCGTGAAGAGTTTGAACGCTAAAGCCCAAAATGTGCATTTGCACACTTTTGCATTGACTTTTTACTGCAAGTGACCGATTCGATGTTTTCATTAAGGGTAGTGTGAACATAGCTTTAGTGTTGTGTGTCTTTCCTCGTTGCGTTACTCAATACGTATCGATCCATAAAAGATTGAACTATCTTTGTGGCGATACAACATGGTCGGATTCTTTTAAATAAATGGATACAATCTAGATATGTATTATTTGACTATTATTGTGATTATAATTTCATTGCCCAGTGTGGATCCAAAGAGCCAAATTAAAATAAATATATTTAATATGAAATAAATAAATAAATGTGTCATTAATTATTTAAAAGTGGCATTAAATAAATAAAAGTTTAAATAAATGTTGAAATAAATGTGGCATTGAAATATTAAAATAGACATTAAAAAGCACTTTTTAACATTATTTCATTGCCGGCGTGGTAGGAAAGAGCCAAATTGAAATAAATATATTTAATGTGAAATAAATAAATATGTCATGAAATACTTAAATGTGCTATTTTAATATTTTAATGCCACATTTATTTTAACATTTATTTATTTATTGAAACTTTTATTTATTTAATGGTATTTTTAAATAATTATTGACACATGTATTTATTTCTTTTCATATTAAATTTATTAATCTCAATTTGGCTCTTTTAACTTACAAGGGACAATGAAATAAATAAATATGTCATGAAATATTTAAATGTTCTATTTTAATATTTTAATGTCACATTTACTTCAACATTTATTTATTGATTTCAACATTTAAATAGTTAATGGCACATTTATTTATTTATTTAATGGTGTATATATTCATTTCATTCTGGCTCTTTCGAGACTCCATAATTTAAAGGCAAAGACAGTAGAGACACAACAGGAATACAAGCTAAAAAAAAATTAACCAGAAAGTGATTATTTACTTCCTGTTCAATTTTATACCTTTTTGTCAATATAAACTTTGTATCAATGGTTTTTAATCGATTTAATCGACTCCTGCCCTGTAGAGCTAGACATCCGAGTTTACATCTAAAAAAAAGTTATTGAAAAGCTGCAACTCTCAGACTGAACATTTAACACATTCAGCCGGAGAAAGAGTGGTAAAATAAGTTAGAAAAACTTCTTTCTCAACTCTGTTGTTTGTTTTTCTGTTGTGTTGTTTGCTAACAGACAGACGAATATCAGGACAAAGCTCTTTGGTATTTAAAGCATGTTCACCTCCATTGAGTGACATTCTGTCCATCTTTAAGACTCTTCCACACCCAACCTTTTTCTTTTTCAGCAGGCTGACATTTTACTGCAATTCAGCCTCATTATTTTGATGTCAAGTGAAGATGACTTTGTGTTTAGAGATCTATCATGACCGGCGATTCTAATATAAATGTTCATTAACTAGGCATTATATGTCATGCATACTTTTATAGTCCATAGTTAAGCACAGAATTGACTGTGTTTAGTTACAGATCTGCATCACCTCATGTTCTCTGCTGGTAATTTAACAGGATTTCCTAGACTTTGACAAATCCTTCTGGACCCACTTTATTTTGTTGTTATATAAAGCTCCAAAACCACAAGAAAGGAAACGCAGAAATGATCAAAATC
Organism: Oryzias melastigma; assembly: GCF_002922805.2. Taxonomy (NCBI): domain Eukaryota; kingdom Metazoa; phylum Chordata; class Actinopteri; order Beloniformes; family Adrianichthyidae; genus Oryzias; species Oryzias melastigma. The sequence goes on along the minus strand of NC_050532.1, from coordinate 3,959,632 downwards.
CATGTTTTATTTATGTCAAGGAATAAACAAAGTGAGAGGAGCCTCGGCACAGCAACACAAGCTTTATGGTTCTCTTATTAAAAAAGATGCACGACTTTCACTTTGTTGAATGAGTTATTCAGAGTTTTAGTTGAAGAGAAGAGAAGAGTAGTTGTCCAACAGTCACTCAGGGGCGGAGCTATGGGGGGCAGCTGTTGCCCCCAGCTTAAAAACTATTGGCTAATTTAGCATTTAGCTAATATTTTAGCAAGCTTTTGGCTTCAGCACTTCTAGCTATCAATTTCAGCATCTTCAGCTCTAGCTTCTTCGGCAGCCACATTCAGCATACAGCATTCACACTAGCATTATCACAGGCAATGCTATTTATCAAGTTTGAAATAAGTGTTTCCATTGCAGTTTTACGAAATATTTCCATTTTGATACGCCTCAAAAATCACCTCCTCTAAGCGCAAAACCTTTTTTTCAATACATACAAGTTTATTTGAAATTGTCGTGTTTCAATTAGGCAAATTAATTATCGTAAATCCAATTTGTGTAATTTCAAAGTCAGTGGAAACACAAACATGAACCCTCACAGTAGACATTTTTTTTTTACTTTTTTTATCTATTTATTTGTAATGGTCTTTATTTTCATTTGTCACTCTTCCAAAGTCTTCTTACCCCCTCATGCCCCCCACTAAAAATGTTCTATCTCCGCTCCTGCAAGGCCCCTCCTTCATCAAACCGTTATATTGTTTACATTTTCTTGATTTCACTGTATTCCTCCTGAGGTCAGTGTGTATACCACTCATGTCAGAGTCAACTGGCTTCAAGATTCAGGTCAGATTTTGGACGTAGAGGCCCTCATAAAGCCTAACCTCCACTGTTCCTCTCGCTGTTCCACGGCCTTAGTCTCGTGGCATCTGGAGCGCCTCACTGGGATGACACATTACATCATTAGCACCAAATTAACACTCAGTTAGGCAATCCGTGTTGGGAGTGTGGGGACACGTCGATCTGTGGAGAATATGGAGATCTCATACCTAAACCAACTATCCTGAATTTACAAGATTCTGCCAGTTTGAACAGCGCTCAAGCTGCTCGGCTGGATTTTTGTCAGACAATACAATTCCCATGTAGGATGTGCTCCTATTATATCTGCTTTATGTTGTTTTGTGAAAATATTTGGTTTGTAAGTTAAACCACAGCAGCACAGCATGAGTACCGTCACCCTTTCAAAGATAAAAGTGAGAAACGTTTCATGGCATCATCTTCAAAGTAAACCCCGCTGTGATTCAGTGTCATTAGTTTGAGGTATAAAAGAAAAGAAAGATGATTTTGTTTGTGTCTCAATTCCAGAGAGAGCACAAAATAAATGGAAGTATCTTGTTTTCTTCCTTTTTTTCCCCTCGTATAAGTTTTGCTAGCTGTGTTACATGTGAAATTGTGTCCTATTAGTGTCACACTTAGAGGGACCAAAACAATCAAAGCACATCAGATGATTAGAAAATGACATGGGGAATCGCCCTGAAGGGCGCCTCTTACTTGTAGTGTTTTCTGTTGCTATGACAATTGATATCTGAGAATTAATTCAACGTATTCATAATAATAGTGTTTAAAATGAGAAAAAAAGCAAATAGAAACACTTGAAATTATTATCCTTCACAGGAAAATGTGAGATACTGTGTCCTGGTACGACAAAAGCTACACACACACTGGACATGTGATGCACGATCTTGATTCTTCAGCCCGTATTGTTCACTCTGGACAAGCAGGGAGGGGCTTCTTCTTGTTATGCTGGGAGAGACTTGGTGTGAAATGTCGACGTGGGGCAACTCTCACAATTTGGACAATGGTTCAGTGCATTGGGACCGTTCCTAGAATGGATTGATATGGATTACTGTCTTGTTATGCCCTGGTTTCGTTTCAGTCACTTGTGTGCGTACAGAGGGCCGGCCATACAGTTACTGCAAGGTTTGGTTGTTGAAAGGAGCGACTTAAAGTTTTCCATGAGGCTCGTACGGCCACCTTAGTGGATGTCATGAAAATGGAACATAGCGGTAAAGACTGGTTTATACTTCCACGTGATTCATAATCGCTCGGATCACATCCATAATCACGCGGTCTCATTCATACTAATGTTGGCTGGATTTGATTGTGACTCTCCGCTATAACTGCCATGTACTTCTGACTGGTGTTTATACTTTTTAAGCAACGCGATCGTGTTCTGCGTTTCTTTTTAACATGATCAGCATCTTGCTCAGACACTTGCACATATGAAAGGCAGAGGAGGAAGTGATGAGTTCATCCGCTGAACAGAAGCAGGGAATACAAAGACGACAAAATCAAATCAAAAAAGGAACAAACTGCATTCTCTTGTGCTGTGAGATATGAGGAAGAAGACATATTTTTCCAGCGACTATTTTAGTTGTCCACTGTGTCTCTCGTTCGGTATTTCTTAACTTCTTCAGTAACTTTCATCATTTTCAGCTTTTACGGCCTTTTTGCTTCACATTTAGTCATTGTTTGCTTGTTTTACTTTGGGTTTTTTTTTCTTTAATTTTCCTTTATGCTATGCCCCAAACCCTTTGACCAAAATGGGGTGTAACACAATGATAAAATATATTTTTCTGGACAGAGTTTTCTATGTATTTGTATATGTATCTAACCGCTGAAATAAATTCAAGTTTAATGACACAATTCCGATGCCTGTGCGACCACTCCGACACGAGCGATTACGAAGTATAAACCAGTGTATTGTAAAGTTTTTGTAAGGATAATGTAAGTTGCACACACTTATGATGTATGGGTGATACTGTCGTACAATACCCTTACTACACACTATGGTTGTTAGTAAGGTGCGAGTACTGGCCACTAACCAAATGTGTACAAATTCTGGACACACAAAGTGTGAACGTGTTACGTAAGTGTCTGAAGGACACCTGTACCTGTAGGATGCCCAAACAAGCTGCTCTCATTTCTAATAGTCAGGCTGTGCGCAAGGATCAGGCACTTATAACATGAAGAGCACTAACGGACTCCCTGCACAGTGTGCAGAGTTTGGGGTGATCGAAAAAAAGAAAAATCTAAATATGTACCGTTGACTCACCTATACTTCCCCCTTACTTACCCTTGCATGTTTTTTTACTGTTTGCTAAGACTTGTCGGCCGCAGCATACCCGTAGATAAAAATATGTATGAGCATTTTCCCTCCACGGGCCAAGAAACCTTGATATTCTGATACCTCAGAGCCCCTGTAGAGATTTGCCCATTTTTCCACCTATAAGGGCAGTTTTGACTCAAAACATTAATTTAATGCTGTCCTCATTACAGCTAAGGTGGTCCAAACAAAACAATTAAAAAAAGGATGAGCTCTAAAACAACTGTTGAAACAAAACTATTAAAATTTTGACCAAACTTTTTCACACAAATACTGTAAATATTATGTAAAAAAAGAACATTAATGTTTCTTCAAAGTCCGCGCTTCTTCCTTCATCTCATCTCTTGAGTCTATTTTCGCTCACAAACTTAGAAACTCTGCGACACACTCTTTCACACCTCTGCCGCGGTGGGTTCTTTATTTCATTAACAGCCGCTTCCACGCCAAAATTCATTATGCCAGCCTTCTGTTCTTGTGCACCCAAGCATGCCAGCTAACGTGCGGAACAAATTTCTTTCCCCTCTCTCCTCACCCGTCCTCCCCCACTCCGGCTAATAAGTATGTTTGGAACGCGGTTCACCTGCATCAAAGGCTCTCTGTGAAGAGGCGTGCTTTGTATCAACGCTCCATGTTTAGACCGTACTGTCAAACCCTCAATTTTTGCCTCTGCTGCTACGCTTTGAAGCTAACAGGTGGTTGGATCCCAAATGCAGATAATCCAGTTCAAGGTGTCACCTCGTTTTTACAAAACATGCGAGTACAATGTTCTCGCCACGACCTTGACAGACTGTGCTCAGATGTAAGTGCTGAGGTTGTCTTTTTGTGTTCCAACTACATGACATAAAAGAAGGTTCTCAATAGGAGTATAACAATTCATCAATGACAATATAAAAATAACAATATAACAAAATAACAATATCTATTCCTACTATCCAACCAGATCAATCTATTTGAAGCAGTTGATTCAAATTCATGCAAACCAATAAAAAAATGTTACAAAATCAGATAATTCGATACTGGAAAATACCATCTGGATTGGAACATAGTAGATTTATTTTACTATAAAATAAAGAACAACTATATGACAACACAACACACGTGATGGCAGCAAAAAATTATCAAACACTGAAGTTTGTGGAAATATAACCATATGTTCTAATACAGTAATGTTCACTTTGTATTATGTTGATGTGGAAAAACAACAGTGGGCTGAACTTTATGAAACTAAAATGTGAATAGATTTGTCATTAATTCTTGTTTGTTTGTTTGTTTGTATACATGTTTGATTAACACTTGATAATCTTGCAAAAAACACAAGGAATCTGGAAAACTTCAACCTGGACTGTTGAGTACCAGGTATTTTTCTCTGAGTCGGTGGTTGAAGTTTTGGCAAAATATGTTCTGGATTTGATTTTAGGTCAATTAATTATATCCTTCAAAATAAACCAATATCAACTATGAATTGTATTGTTCACCATAAGTTGTAATATGAATCGAGTTGTTGTTAAAATTACACCTCTATTCTCAATGTATGACAGCATTTCTATAGTTTTTGTATTTATCGTGTTCTTTGGGTGGATAGTGGGGTTGGAGGTAGTTTAGACAAAAGCAGTAGATGAGAATTGTTGAGAAATGTCCACATTGTTGACCTCAAAGCACCAGTTTAGAGGTTTGGCCTGAAAAAGAGACGAGTATCAAAACAAAGTAATGAATCCACGACTGTAACTTGTCTTACTTGGGGCTAAGGTTGGCCTTACTTTTAAGGAATCAAATGTGGAAATGAGGAGATTAATTGATACACATGTAAAAAGAAAGGAAGAAAAAAATCATAATCACCCAAAAGAAAATGAAGGAGATTTGATGACACAATGAATACAGAAAAGACTGATTCAGATTTTGTCAAGGCAAAATATATGTAAGTTTTTATACTTGTATCCTTATAATATTATATAAAATTCTTTACTGAGTAAATATTGATCCATCATGCTTTTGGAAGAGCTGGATGGCTCAGTCGGTTGGATGCAGGACTGGTGCAGGGTTCATTTCCCAGTAGATTAATCCAGTGTGGGTCCTTAGGCAAGACCCATACTGCCTAACTATGCAGCCTGCTGTCAGATCTGGCTGCCCAAAGAATTGTGGGATATCATTCCCTTTGCCTGTCTGGGCAGATCGGGGTTTAGGTGTGGGATTCGTCAATGTGATATGTTGTCTGGCTGTTTTACTCTGTTTTCCCCTTTAGTTGTTTTATTATTATCGTAGTGTTGCTTCAAAATGTTATCTAGCCTTTAATAATAATAATATAAAATGATCTGGAGGGTCCAATCCGGCCCCCGGGCCTTGACTTTGACACGTGGCGTAAACACTTTACTGTAAAGTTGTGCATATCACCGTAAAGCTGCTCGGATCACAAAATTCTATTGAAATTACATTAATGGAATAAACAGTTACTAAAGATCAAACATGGGCTGAAAAATCTGATGTTAGAATTGGAAAAGAATTACAAATAAATAATTTTAACCACTTTTTATTTTTAGAACTGCATGATCCCAGTCATTTCTTCTGTTTTTTTTAAATAATTTTTTCTTTTGATAATTTTACTTTTTTAAACTCTGAAGTATTTTAAAAACGTATTTTTCAATAGTCATTGTTGAAATTCCTAATGTACATTGTTTTGAAAGCATCCTATTAAGTAAGTGTATGAAAATCATATTTACTAAAGTGAAAGCAAAGATCTGCCTCTGACTCCATCCATCCATCCATCCATTTTCCTGACCGCTGCGTCCCTTTCGGGGTCGCGGGGGTGCCGGAGCCTATCCCGGCTACTGATGGGCGAAGGCGGGGTACACCCTGGACAGGTCGCAAGTCCGTCGCAGGACCTCAATCACACACCCATTCACTCTCACATTCATACCTAGGGGCAATTTTAGAGTCACCAATTAACCTATGAAGCATGTTTTTGGACGGTGGGAGGAAGCCGGAGACCCCGGTGAAAACCCACGCATGCACGGGGAGAACATGCAAACTCCACACAGAAAGGTCCCAGCCGGGAGTCGAACCGGGGCCTTCTCGCTGTGAGGCAAGAGCACTAACTACTGCGCCACCGTGCAGCCCCCCTCTGACTCCATGCATAATAAATTCTATATTTCATACTAAATTCTGCATTTCTTAAAAATAAAATCTTTTATGGACAGCTTTAGGAGGTAGTTGTGAAATGATTCCACCGTTTCTGCCTTCAAATTTCCATAGCAAAAATGAGTAATTTTGTAACACAGTACTTCACCACAGTTTATGTATTGATTTATACGAACAATTCAGTTTGCTTTTCCCTTTTGTTTTCCCTTTAGGGGAGATGAAACTGTGATGAAACTTTTTGTTGCCTCAGCAAACACCTGTAAAGATCTTACAAGCCCACACTGACGGTCTGCAGCACAAGAAAAGCATCCAGGGCTTTGATCAGGGAATGACCTTCATATGAATCCATCTTTATTTACAGTAAAAATGTTCAGGAAGTATTCTCATTTCACTATCATGTTAGCTGACACACAAAAAAACTCCTATAGCCTACAGGGCTCTGAGCAAACTTGGCCAACTTCATTAAGAAATGGCGAGTAAAGCAAAGTGCTGATCTGGAAGGAGATCCCAGGATGGCAAAATAAAAAATGTCCACAAAAGTCACAGGGGAAAAAATAGAAAAATTGCAAAAACACTGAGTTACCAGGAGTGCAAAAAGTTATAAAGGCTGATCAGCATGTTTGGAGCCAGACCACATGACTCTACCACAGGAAACAGCTGCAGTGATTATGAGCAGCAGGCTTGATTGGAGATGGACTTCTTCAGGTGTGGAGCGGCTCAGCCAGAGTCCATGCAGCTGGGACGCACAAGCATGCAGGCCAGGCACTAAAGGGAGGGAGAGACCAACAGTAAACAAAAGGAGGGGGAAATATGAAAACATAAAAAAAGGAGTAGAGGAGACACAACACAAACCTGAAAAACCTCTGCATGGCGAGAGAGGATTTGCTCCCTCTGTGACTTCTTTATTACTGCACATTTGTCACACTCAAACGACTCCCTCGGTTCATGTAGGAAACAATAAACAGGCCTTCATGTCCACTTCTGAGCAGCTCAAAAAAAAAAAAAAAGTTTTTTTAGTTAACGTTTGAATTTGAATCCAAATGAGATCCTATAGCCCGACCTTAGAAAGATAAACATTGAAATTAGCCTTTCAACCTGCATTAATTTGAATATTTCTGTCAAGAATCTTGAGCCAACCTTCCTCGCTGCTGTCACAATGAACTTGAGCCAGTTTTTATAAACTCTGCTATGCTCTCCTATAAACTGTTGCTGCCAACACTGGCACAACCAGCTGTTCAAACAGGGAGGAATTGCTTTTAAACTTACCACCAGGAGGTTTAAAGACCCATGAAGTCCAATGAATATTGTGTTTTTGTTTTTTAACATGTTCTTGTGGCATTTTTCTCACAATTAAGAAGAAATTAAGCTTAAAATAATATTTCTACATTCATTAACAGTCCTGCCACAACTCAAAATCAAATTTCTAATGAAATACTGCCACACTGCAGAACCTTTGTCTTTAAAAAGGACACGTTTTTTTATTTCACTTTTTTGATCATAATTTAAAACTGGAGACACTTTAAAAACAGCTCAAAAACATTTAAACAACAGTATTTTGTACTGACTTTATTAGCTGTAATACCTGAATTGTATCAGCCAAACTAACCTCACTCAGACTTGGTGCCCGTGTGTGAAAAAATACTAGATTTAGACGATTAGTGCGATTCCAGCAGATGCATAACAATGGCTTGTGAGGCGACTGGACAGCAGCACACTGCTGCAATCTGGATGATAGAAGTGGAGTCTAGTTTTCTACGCAGCAGTGCTGAATCACAAATAGGAAAGAGCGGACAGGAAGTCTTTGTGGGAGGAAAAAAAATGATATAGGAAACAAAATACCAGTGATTTTCAAAATAAATCTCTAGATTACACAACTAAGTCATCAAACTGTAAGGCACATTAAGGGAGACAAACGAATCAGAGATAAGTCTAAGTCAGTCAAAGTTTATTCATTGTATTCACAGTAACTCTAAAATGTGTTGATGACATACTACACAGTAGCCATGTTAGCATATTTACAATACCTGTAACTACCAACTGATTTAAAAAAAAAAAAAAGAACAGACTGGTTCTGCTAGAATAAACCTTACAGTGACTCCACTAATGCCTATAACCTTGTTAGTAACATGCATAGAAAAAGTCTGACAGAGCTAAATGTTAGCCGCGTTAGCACATTCAGAATACCTGTAACCCCTTACCGTGTTTGCTTCACATAAAAAAACAGACTTATTACACAAAGAAAAGAAAAAAAAAGCAAACAAAAAAAAAAAAACGTTGCTTGAACAATGTAATATGTAAAAAAAAAAAAGTCTGGTGTTAGCTGCATTAGCATATTCACAATACCTGTAACTCCCAACTTGTTTGCTTCACTTAAAAAAAAAACAGATTTCTTCCGCTAAAAACATTTCTATGAGAATGCTAACTTTGTTAGTAATAAAAATATATAAATAAATAAATAAATAAAAAAAAAACAGTCCGGCATTAGCATTTTCATAATACCTGTAACCCTTCTACTCCAAAAAATAAAAAATAAAATAAAAAAAAAACTTCATTCCACTAAAAAAACATTTCTATGACCATGTTAACTTTGTGAGTAACACGTAAAAAAACACAGTTCAACGTTAGCCGCATTGGCATATTCACAATACCTGTAACTCCCACCTTGTTCTTGTTTCCTTCACATAAAAACAGACATATACCGCTGAAAATCATGACTGTGACTATGCTAACTCCCCACCTCGCTAGTAGCAGCAGGTTAAAAAAAAAGTCCAGCATTAGCCACATTAGCATGTTCACAAATCCTGTAACTCCCAACTTGTTGGCTTCATGTGAAAAGCAGACTGATATGGCTAAAAAAACATAACTGTGTCTACGCTAACTAACTCCTAACTTTGTTAATAACACGTAAAAAAAAGTAGTCCAACACTAGCAACATTAGCATAATTACAATACCTGTGACTCCCAATCTTGTTAGTAACACATAAAAAAACACAGTCTCACCTTAGCTGCATCAGCATATTAACAATAACTGTAACTCCCAACATTGTTTAATTCATGAAAAAACAGACTTGTATCACAAAAATGAAAAAAATATATATATTACTGTAACTACAGTAACTCCCCACCTTGGCAGTAATTGAAAAACAAGTGATATTTTGAAAGTGCCATGTAGCTCTCGCATTGATTCAACATCACAAAGCTCACAAAATTATACAGTTTTCTTTATCAGGACAAAAAAACTGCTTCTTTATTTTAGTTTCAGCTGAACCGAGTCACAGACATTCTTTCTAAACACAGCGCACTCACTTTTCCTCATCCAGAAACACCACTGTATTATTTTTTAATTTGTATTTGCAAAGCACATGATCTCTTTAAACCAAAAAACTAGTTACGTGAATTATTAATTTAGTCGCAGAGAAAGCAAGAGAAATATTGAAGGTCTCTAAAGGTCACAAAAACATGTCCATGTGACGCATATCCAACTTCTCGCCGTTGTTCTTCAATCTTTAATGTTCTTCCATCACTGCTGCTTCCTACTACGCCTCTGTCAGCCACATATGCTTTTCTAAAAATCAGACCACGCCTTCTGGCGAATACGGTGCTGAGTCCACTCCTGTCAGATCATCCGGCTGTGGCGTGTGTGTTTATGTAGCGTGTGAATGTCAGTGGGTTACTGTGAGGTTTTAATTGGGGGTTGATTTGTGGTCTGAGAGGATTAGACATCCTCCAGGGAGCACATCAGGTCTTTCAAAGCAAAGAAAGAGAGCACAGGGCTGCAGCAGTTTAACCTCCAGCACCTCCAGGGAAGTCGGCGCACTAAATCATCTCCCCTCCTTTTTTAGTCCTCAAATACAGTGAAGAGGCAGCGTTCACTGCATGAATACGCTGAGGGTCTGTCCGCACGCCGCCGTTGAGTTTTCATGGCTTCCAGCTCGATTGTGTAACCTTATCCCAGCAGCCACAACAGCATATTTTAAATATTAAATCAGAGCAGGAAGGGGGTTACAGAAAACAATCCCGATGTGTGTGTCAACACTACACAACAACACGCACGGCAGAACTGCAGCACAATCCAAAAAAACTGGCATCTCTTCATTTAGCTGAATATTTAAATACATATAAGAGACAGGCTGGGTAATAAGGATGTCACTATGTTACCAACACAGTGGCATCCTGTGGAATTCAGGTGGATTTTTTATCGAAAAGGTGATTTATTGATGGTAATGTGTTAGTAAAGAATACAGAACCATAATACTTTTCATTATAATATTTAAAAAATCAGTCTCTTTTAAGGATAGTCTGCAAATAGAGTGAAAAAAATTAAAGAGGCTAATATTTCACTTATTTTGAGAAAACTTTTCAAGATCTCTCATTTCTGCAGTTTTCTCTCTTTTTCATAGGCTTTTTTAAATAATTTGTCATAGATGAAATCCACAAAGTTGAATCATAGAAGTTTTAAGGTTATGACATTTCATAGACTTTTCTCAGACAAACATGAACATTATAACACTTTTCACTTGTATAAACTCTCGATCTTTTAGTAAACATTCTGTACAGGAGACAACGCATTGAGGAAATTGATTGACAAGGTCAACAGCCAATCAGGATGCAGAGCACAGAATGCTGTAAAAAAAAATCATGCTTAATTGCACTGAAAAAAGTTTGTGAAACAGCCAGACAGTGAAAAGTGAACCGTGATTTAGCAAAAGAATATTATATTGGGGGGTCATATAACACCTAAAGAGATTCAAATATAAAATATAATGATAAAGGAAAAAATATATCATAGAAAAATGAATGCTCCACCTCTATCTTCTTAATATGTTCTGTTAAAGAGTGGATGTCTAGTATCTTGCTAAACAAAAAAAAGTTTTAATCATATATGAGTGGCATTCGTGTAAAAAAAAGAGACAACTTCAATAAATATTGACTATAGACTAGACTATTTCATGTCAGACTGCAAATACATCCAATATTTCATGCATTTTCTTAACTCTGTATATTTTGGGGTCACAGGGTTGCTGGAGCCTGTCCCTGGTACTGTTGAGAGAAGGTGGGATACACCCTGGTATCGGAGGATACACAACCACCTCCACTTGCACACCAGTTAGCCTATAAAATGTGTTGTTTGGGCTTTGGCAGGAAACCAGAGAAAACCTGTGTTTGCACGGGGAGAACATGCAAACTCCACACTAAACCCCCAGCCAGGATTTGAACCAGAGTCTTCTCGTTGTGAGGCGACAGCGCCGACCACTGCACCACCGTGCAAACGACAGCAACGTTAATTCTATTTATTTTTTTGTCCACTCCAAAGGTGAAACATACCACCCACTAGAGACGTCTGTTTTTATTTTTTTCACAAAAATCGTTCAATTGCAATGCATTGTGGTCTATATTCACCAATGTATTGGGCGTCGATGCATTCTAGTTATTCAAAAAGACTTCTGGGAAATTCCTTTTTTTTTTTTTTTACTTTTTTGGGGGGGGTTCATAACAACTGTTACATAAAAAAAAAAAACATATATATCAAACAAATAACGGGACCGCACAGATAAAACACATGGTCAGTTCTTTAAAGACAGAAAGGATAAAAAGGAAACATAATAAAGTATAATTGAACTATCAATAAAAGGAATAAATGAGACTTGGAGTTCATCCATATAAACATCATTTCAATTCAACCTTGGGTATTAATACTTAGCTATATCTTTATCAGTATAGGTACATTTAAATATGCATTAAATATTAAACCACCTCTAATTTAGACATTTAAATAGTCTTTTACTTTGTTCCATTTCTCATTAAATATGTCTATTTTCATTTGAAGAGAGGCAGTCATTTTTTCCATCAGGCATTGTTGTTTTACTTTGTTTTTCCAGTTATTTATTGTTGGCGGTTTGAAATTTTTCCAATTAAGTGTTATCATTGTTGCAGCAATTACTAATACTATATATACGACCTGTATTTATTCTCTGTTAAAGTTATTGTTAGGTAATTGGACAAGTAAAAAAAAAAAAAAAAACTGTGTTTGTGAGAATTTCTTCTTTAAATATTTTTTCTATTTGCTCTTTAACATTGATCCAGTAGTTTCTGATAGTAAGGCATTCCTAAAATATGTGTGTTTAATAAAGGCCCACAAACAGGTCATTTACAATCTTGCCACTCTTTTGTGTGGCCAGATCCACGTGAAGCGGCTGTTCCTCAGAGACACTTTCCTCCATCAGATTTGTCACGCTAATGACCGCCGCTCTCCAATTACAGTAATACTAACTGCATAGATATGTGTCCCGAAATTTACTTTAGTGCAAAAAAGACTTCTATTTTGTATGTTTTTAGATATATTTATAATAGTAAGTGTATTAGGTCTACACGTATGCACACATCCTGTGGGTACGGTCACAGAAGAAACTAATGAATCTCTAATTAGAACTTGGAAAAGATGAGCTACGCTGCTTCTTTAGTGGAGGCAGTCATGCCAGGATTTTGTAAACTTTTAATAAGTTTTATTTTTTTATGTTGCTCAACTCTAACAAGTTGTCTCCAAACATGAATAAAACATGATGCACTTTTTATAGGTTTGCAGTTAAAACTCTTTGGTTTTGTTTAGTAAAAGCTGTAAAAAGACAAATAATTTTGTTTTCCTTACAATTTTTATAATAAATAAATAAAATTATTTTATTTTATTTTGGTTATTTGCCATTATGATGCTAAAAATTAATCTTAAATGAGTATTTCGATAGTTGGATATCACTTGTCAACAAATTGTCATGCTAAAGAATAAATCTTCCAGCTGGAGTTTGGATCTGGACTGTGTGGAAACATATCAGATGTGTCTAAAAAACAAAATTATTTCACTCTGGGTTTTGTGGGTAGGAAGTGAGCCTGCCCTCATTTCCCATCATCCCTTTGTTTTCTCTCTCCCATTAACTTACAGACCCTCACAACCCCAACCTAACAACAAAAATAGCGAGTAATATTGGAGCAATCCAGCCTGGAAGCTTTGATTTACATGCCAGCTCAGACGAGGATCTATTTGTCTGCAAGTGGATGCATTAGAGTGCTGCAGCTGTAGCTTGTAGTTTGTACACAAGAACTTGAAGCTTTTTCAAGCAGCTTTTTTTCATCTGCTTCTGATTCACCAGGATTTAAAACAGGAAATACTCAGAAATGTGGTTTTATGCTTAATTTTCCCTATATATCTACTCCATCATCAGAAAAATGCTACAAAGCAAAAATATTTTAAAAACAGAATTTTCTTTAGAGCGGGTCTTTGTTGGTAAATACAAATTAGCAACATACGGTATGAAGGGGTTAATACTTCTGTCTTTTCTTGGTACAGTGATTTTGGATATGGCAGGCAGACATATGGAGTAATTTTTCTTTTTCATGTAACTTTAGACCATAAAACCTGAAGACAAGAAAAGATGCTAAATAAACCTACACTGAAAAAAGTGACACAAAAGCACAATCTTCAAAAACTACGCACGAATCGCTTGTTACGAACACACAAAACCACATTTACACACAAATCTGATGTGAGACTCTTTTCACATGAAAGAAAAGATTCATCTGTAAGTGATGTGTTTAAATGCTTCTAAAATGCTGGGTCATCAGTTTTCTTTACAGGCGGTTTAAACTTCGATTGTGAATAATATCTGGTGAAACTTGACATTTTCAGTTTCACTTTTTACGATGTAACCTAAGTTATATTTCAAAACCCAACATCACTCAATTCCTCTACTTCTTTGGCTTATTCGATGTAAAAATATGTTGCTGTATTTGGACAATTTGTTTTATTCCAAGGTACTGTTTTTGCAGAGTAAAAGCTATAATACAATGCATAGTGAAGTAAAAAAATAAAAACATAAGTCGCACTTTTTTTCCTAAAAGTGGTACGCTTCTGAAAAAACATCCACCAAGCCTGGCGTCATCCTACGCCATTCACACCAAATGCAATTTAAATTCACATCTGCTGTCACCTTTTGACATGCATAAAATGAATTGCTCAATGCTTGTCCAAAAATGTGTTCATAAACCAGACACAGCCGCCGTCACTTGTGGGAGGAGCTACTGTCAAGATTTTAGCCCGATTCCTTCATGGAAGCATTGACTTTACATCCCATTTACTATGTATGGAAGACTCAGATGATGTTGAGTTATCAGGTTTATTTAGTTCTACAAAAGCATGTAGGTTCATGAGATCATTCCGTTATTTTTACCCCGATCCTTAAATTCTACTCCAAAAATTTCATATATGAGTCTCCTTCTTGGCCAAACTATGCAAAAAAAGATGACTTATGCTCGGGAAAATACAGTACTAACAAAGCTTTCTTACTTTATTTATTTGAATGAGACCATACCTTTCTGAAGTCTCAAATTTTGGCCAAACCTTTGAATTGTATCCTTTGTCAGAAATCTGCAGAAGTCTAATAATCCAGACAGGTTTCTGGGATCTAACCTGTTTCCTACTGAACACCCTCTTACAGTGACGTAACAGCGTTCCCAATGCCTTCCTTCAAAAGATAGAGCAAAAAACAGCAGCTGTTTTTCACAGAGAAGGACAAGAACCAAGAGATCATAAAAAACGCCATCTGATTTGATCCTTATTTATTTCTACAGCAAATGCAGAGTTAAACACCATTTGCAGAGCAGCCCAGGTTGTCGTGGAGATGGCTCGCAGGGAGTTGATGGAGCAGATGGCGATGAGGTGACCCTGCAGGTTGCCTGTCTGTTCCTCTGTTACTGCATGTAAATCTCAGCCCAAATAGGTAACCCACTGGCACCAAAACTGTGTTTACACAACTGGACAAAAGCAGTCACTATGCAAAAAAAAAGACATTTCACAGCATCTTCCTGTGGGATTAAGCAGTGATCAAGCTGGTTTAAGTGTACCAGGACTGTGTGGATCCTGTCCCTCAGCTCTGTATCTACCTCTCCTGCAGGTGACTGGGTCAGCCATACATCGCCACTCCGACTGAGAAACAGAATAGATAGCATGCCACTGAATCACGCGCTAACATCAGCTCTGATTAAGAGCTAATCCTCTGTCATTGCCCGAGCTGTAGGACTAGCCACTGGATGTTTTGATGGTCAGTAATCTGCCATGTCAGAAAAGGTTTCTCTCTGCTTCTGTGAGTCTCCTATACCCCGGATCTACATTTTTGCTCTTTAATTCATTCAGACTCCTTTATCACCTTTAATCCTCCGGGTTTTGTTATCTGAAGCGAACAGGAAGGTGTTTGGAAATGTGTGCGCTCCTGTCCAACAGTCAACCAGCATTGGCAGACGGAGCCACTGACCTGCATTATTGAAAACCTGAACAGGGGGGAACATAGTAATGTAATCGTTCCACTTTCTGAAGCCGAGAAGTTAAAGCTCACATTACCCAAGATGCATTGCATGGGCACACAGACATCCTTCCTGTCGGAAAGAGGCAGCACTACAGGTTAAATGGAAGCAGACAAGAACAAGTAAATACATTCATGACTTAAAACAAAAAGATGATGGGAAACATTGTGGGATAGAGACAAATAGATGAAAAGATGAAGCTGGAAGGGTGTCGCTTCTTATGGAGGAGGACAAAAAGAGTCTGTGTCACAATGATAGAGGTTAGCCGCAGAGGAAAGGAAGACTAGAGGAGTGAGATGTTTAGCCTTGAAAGACAGTTATTCATCCAGAATGGGGGTCAGGCTGGTGCTTAGACCCACTGTAGGCCGTCCACTCCTTTCAATCGCTCTCCTTTCATCTCCTTTTTGTTGCGTTTCGGGTTGGAGTCACACCTGAACTGCTTTGTCTGGACCGGTCTTTGTTTTCGCCGGACAGGCTGTTTTGTTTGGAGGTGTCACAAAGCTCTTTTGAACTGTGGAACAAATAAGTGAACTCTCGTCCACCTGACAGAAAATGATCTCGGTTCTTGCAATTTCAAGATGGATAAACCAGCAAACCGAAGAGAGGAAGTTAAGCTGGAAGAAAATGTGATCGTATTTCAAGGAAAAGGAAAAACATGAATTTGTAAGGTAGTGACAGAGATGGCTACATTTTATATTCTAACGCTCTAGTCCAGGGGTGTCAAAGTCAATCGCACAAGAGGCCAAAATCCAACACACACCTTCGATCACGGGTCTTGTCGTTTTTTGACGTGCTGCTGGCTGTTCCCATTAGATCACGAGTTCCAAACTCCCGACCGCGATCCGGAACCGTTCCGTAGTGGGATGCACAGTGCACCAGTACCCTAACCCAGTGCTAATACCCCAGCCCGGTACCGGGTCGCGTCGGGACCCTCATCTGGTACCACGTCCAGTATTGCTCATGTCAGTAGTGCAGCAGGTTTATTAGTTCTGGCAGGAACTAAGCACAGCTAAAAGTCCACAAAGCTAAATCAGGGTCAGACAGGCAGAGGTCAATCACAAGCATGGGGTCAATCCAAGAAGAGACTAGAGATGTCAGAGTCCAGGCGAGGGTCAGGGCAGGTACCAGGCAGTCAGAGATAAAGCAGGATCATAAACAGAAGATTAAGTCCAGATAGAAACGCTCGGTAATGCAGGCAGGGCCGCACAAAACAATACTTCGCACAGGCTCTGTGTGCTGCTTAAGAAGCAGGTGGGGGACTGTTAGATTGGAGTCAGGTGTGTGGCATTCAGGGACTGTGCGCTGAGGTTGCTGGGATGTGACGTGAGTCTAGTACTCAGGAAATGGCTCCAGAGGGTGAGACAGAGCTCTGACTCCTGACACTAAGTCCTTTTTGTTTCTCCAATCAAGCTGTGGGTCCTCCACAACAACCATTTCCCCAGAAAATGCAAATACAATCATGCAACATGTTCAGTTCCAGCATTTATTCTTCATTTCCTGTTCTTTCATACAAGAAAAGTCTATATAAGGTTTAGAAAACACTGTAGTTTGTAATGTTGAAAGATTAAGTTTTCAATTCCTCTGATTAAAAAATGAACTTTCAACATAGGGATGGAGCAGTTCTAACCATTTTCTCCTTAACATACAGTGTATTATAGTTTTCAATGCATGACACTTTTTGCTTGTTAATGTGGATAATTATTTTTTAAGCACACATTAGTGGGTCTGGGAGAGCAACATTTACAGTTCCTGCTTCCATTTTTTTTAATAAATGCTGCTTTTGTATAAACGCACAAACGTTCAAAGATTTTCCTGAAGCATTTGAACTTGTTTTTTGTTGAGCTTTGTTATTTGCCTCCAGTGTGTAAAGAGTCTGACAACTGAAAACAGTGAAACAGCCATATTTGATGCTGCAACAAAGCGATGTTCAGCTTGTGCGTCACGCGTCCCCCGTGAAAAACTGTTTTAGTGTGTGAGTCTGCGGGTCTATGTCTATAAGAAGTCGTGGGATTGAATCATCAGTCTAGACACACACATACTACCTTGGTTTTATAAATGAGTTGATTCTAATCAGGTTATCTTAAGGTTCTTGTCCTCCATTGTTTGACGCTTTTTGGAAAAATCCTCTGAAATCAACCAATTAGGAGTTCCTATCACTACTCAACAAACTTAAATTCAGATTTTACTTTTAAAATTAATCTTAAGCTCAGCATTTGAGCATTGGAGATCCCTCGGGTCATCAACCGATAGCTGAATATTCTCCTGCAGCCTCCGACATGCTGATGATTATGAATTGCTGTGTAAGTTTGACCCCAGATGTGCTGCCACTCACTCGACCCCTAAAGTCTCTCCATGACCTCCTGGATGAATAAATGTCATTTTCTTTCTTATTTGTTTTTCTCTGCATGTAAATAAAGACTTTCATTGTGGTTGTCAGGTGTATGAAAGGCTCTGAAATGACTTTAACCTTTTCAGATCATTCTGCTTCTCTCTTTTGTACTTAGTTTTCCTTAGATGGCAGCATGATGTTTTGTTCGGGATCTTTGAATAAACAGTTTGGTTAGACAGTTTTCTTTTAAAGGCTGTTTTGGCTGAATAGGTCTTGCAATAATAGAGTCTGGTGAAAGAAAATCAGATTCAGCATGGGGGTGTCTGCTTTGTCACTGTGTTGTTGGAAAACCTTGTTTACCTTTTATCTTTGTGTCATAATAACTTGTGGTTAATGATATTTTCAGCTTCTAAAATTGATAAGCATTAATAGTGAAAATTAACTGAAGGTAATAAAC
>NC_050532.1:3939987-3941153 GCF_002922805.2 Oryzias melastigma | reverse complement strand
TCATGAAGCTAAATAAGCATCAGTGTGTTACGGTGGTAAAGTGTGCATATTCAGTCGATTGTTTTGATCTATTTCATTATGATTTACCAGCTTACTACAACACCCACTCTGCAAAACTGATTCTGCCAACAGTCCCAACATCAAATGGCTTCTTCGTCCTTTTAGTCTGCAGCACCCAGAGACTGGAATGATGTCCAAAAAAACCTTTAGACTGGACATTTTTATTTCAAAGACAGGAATCTTATTGATCATCTTAAACAAATTATTTTAATGATTGTCTTGTGTTATTGTTGATCAATCCTGATTGTTTCTGTTTTACTTCTTCTGTAACTCCCTTTATTTTTCTTTCTCCAAAGGTCTTACTATTGCTAAGTCACAGTTCAAAATAAGATTTTTTATTTTTTGTTAATCTGCCTTGCCTAGATAAATAAAGGTTAAAGTAAAAAAAAGAAATTAAGATTTTTTAAATAAACTTTTTACAGAAGTGCAACTTAAACTCTAATGTGACTTATAAGTGGGAATCAATAAAAAAAAATAATAACAATAATTAATCACTGACCTGGGAAAAAAATAGTTACAGTATTTGCCGACCACTTATCATCAGTGAATAATCACAATATGAAATCACAGACAAAACTGTACATTTAGAACATTTATTTTTAATTAGTGCTGTCAATGGAAAAAAATAAATATTTAGATTAATCACAGTTTTGTGTTGTGATTAATCATAATCTTTTACTAGGTACATTATACATGACAATATGTGACTTTTGAACAATTTTACTGTCTGAAATTGTTTAATTTATTAAGTGTTAACTCAGAAGTGTAATTTGTTAGTACAAAGCACATCAACAGTAATGTAACTGTGAAGACTTTTATGTCTGCAGTATTACTGCAAGAAAACACCAACGTTTACATTCAGCCGTAAGGAACAAACCTGCAGACGTAGAAAC
Source organism: Oryzias melastigma (assembly GCF_002922805.2). NCBI lineage: Eukaryota > Metazoa > Chordata > Actinopteri > Beloniformes > Adrianichthyidae > Oryzias > Oryzias melastigma. The sequence continues at coordinate 3,940,200 of NC_050532.1, read as the reverse complement.
AAACAAACAAAAAAACAAAGAAGTTCTGAATCTCTATATCACTTCAGAGGATGCTTTAAAAAAATAATCTTTCCTTCATCATCTGGATAAAAAGAACCGATAAGTGAGCTGAACTGATGCTCTATGTCAGTGTTTTTCAACCTTTTTTGAGCCAAGGCACACTTTTTCCATGAAAAAAATCCCGCGGCACACTAGCATCCAAAAAGGTAAAAA
>NC_050532.1:3910496-3939715 GCF_002922805.2 Oryzias melastigma | reverse complement strand
TATACATGACAATATGTGACTTTTGAACAATTTTACTGTCTGAAATTGTTTAATTTATTAAGTGTTAACTCAGAAGTGTAATTTGTTACTACAAAGCACATCAACAGTAATGTAACTGTGAAGACTTTTACATCTGCAGTATTACTGCAAGAAAACACCAACGTTGACATTCAGCCGTAAGGAACAAACCTGCAGACGTAGAAACAAACAAACAAACAAACAAAAAAAGAAGTTCTGAATCTCTATATCACTTCAGAGGATGCTTTAAAAAAAGAATCTTTCCTTCATCATCTGGATAAAAAGAACCGATAAGTGAACTGAACTGATGCTCTATGTAACCTATTGTAATGATCACATTTATGTTGCTTTCCTTTACTGCTGCAGTCGAGGCGACAACGCTCCGGACCATGGATCAAATAGTCCACTTTTTGTGAAAAAGTGATCTAAACCAAAAAAAATAGCAAGATGAAAGTACTAAACATTGATTGATTATTTAGATGACTATAGTAAAAGTGGGATAGCACACCATGGAGGTGTGACGTCTCGAGGAAAGATGAAGGACTGCTGCTGCGTGAGGTGGGATAAATATGCGTCAATGACTATTAACGCATTAATTCTTTTTGATTAATCGCGTGCATTAACTTTCTCAGCTCTACTTCTAAGTGATTTTTTTTTCTTCTTTTTTATGCTTTTGTCTTTTTTTTTTTGACTGTTGCAACATATACTCTGGAGCGACTCATAGGGTACATAATACAAACCATTGGTAATGCATAAGGATGTGTACAACATGTCTTTTGTGCAAAGCAATTTACTGCAGTGATTGTAGCTGTGATGATCACAAACACTGAAAGTAAAGCTGAGTTTTCTGCCAGCCTTCTCTCAACCATCCATTCAGGACTTTACCTTCATTTGAAAAGCTTTTTTATTTTTGTTTCAATGTCACACAAAGATTAGTCCAGATGTGACAGAAGCAATTAAAGTTATAGAAGGAGCTCCACACCAGTTTGTTCGACAGGTTTTTCTGTTTCTGTCAGTGTATTTCCACCCCCCCTAAAAAAACACACACACACAGACACACTTCCCCCCAGCGGGTAACTCGGTAAAAAGAGGCAAATACAAAATCACAATCACAAAAACCATCTCTACAGGACGTCAGTCTCCTCAGCCTCTCCTCCGGTCTCAGGTTGCTTCTCTGGCGGCGTTTTGTTGTTGCCAAGTGACAACAGCGGATCATGTAAACGATGTTCCTCAAAATGGTAAAAAATAGTCAAAAAAAAGTCAGCAATAACCTATTGAAAACATTAACAAGCAAACTATGGCACCTGGCAGGCTGATGGTGCCAATTAGAAAAAAAGCTGACCTTCATTGACCTTCAGAGAGCAGAGATATACAATATCACTAAATGTCCAAGACATGATTTCTTAGTTCAGGGTGTCTTTCTCCCTGCTTTTCTTTAACGTTTGTATCACAATTGTCTGTTTAAATTGGATTTTTCTCTAGTCTCCTTACACTTTATGTGCAAATATGTTCAATTTACCTTCAAAGCATTTTATAGGAATGATCTACACTAAAATTTCTACGTTTTTTCTTTAGTTTTTATCTTATTTTTCAACACAAGTTGAGTTTTTAAAACTTAGATCTTGTTCTCTGGTTCAGAAAGCTTCCACACCATCATTAATGGATATGACTATTAATAAGATCTGTAGGATAAACATAAAAAAGTTCCTTCCTGAAGTGCTTGTGAGTCCTCCGTTGCTGTGTGTTTGAGAGAACGCACACCACCTTGGCTTTGATGTTGAAACACTCGAGTATTGTTACGTTCTCAGCACAGCAGGGAGTGGGATATGTTTAAGGATAATTATAACTGCCTCCATTATTTTTTCTTTAAATGTCTCCAACCAGTCACTGCATAAGATCTTTGATGTGGAAAATAGTCCAGTTCTATACACATACTCATATAGGTGTTCCTATTGTGCAATCAGGGATGAAATGAAGATACATTGAAAGTAATAGGGGTACATAATAGAAGGTTAATACTGAAATATAGTAGCATGTTTAGCACAGAAAATAATCAAGAAATCTTTTCTTGTACTGTAGCAGCAAAGGAAAATGCATTTTTGTTGCCATTAATTTCTCACAATGTTTTTTTAGAAAAAAAAAAACACAATAGATTCATCTTAGTTCATTTCATGAAACAAGAAAGACAATAAAATGATCTTAGAAAAGTATGTGCATGTTTGCACATAAATGCAACAGCCTGTTATAAAATAAATATTGTATATTAATCTGTTGAAATCGATAAGGTCACTTTTTATTATTTACGTAAAATTGTGTCAAAGAGCGTTTAGCTGTCAGATTTGTCGTTCTAAATCCAAACAATGGATTTTCGTCCCTGTCGCCTTTTTGACTGACGTCACCGTGAAAAGGGTCTATTAGAAACAGAAATGTGGCAACAAAAAAGGAAGTAAATTTGGCTTAAAATCGAAAAAGCAAACGTTTTAGACGGAAGGTCAGGACTATAACCCGTTCAGTCCACTAGAGGCTGGAAGCTGCAGCCCTACCTGTCCGACTGAAGAGCTCAAGAAATCAAAGATTTTGTGAACCAGCAGAGATTTGGAGAGAGATATTAGCAGTGGATATCCATACCTTCTGGCCCACTTGATAGAAATCCATCCATCCATTTTCGTATCCCAGTGTATCCCTTTCGGGGTCACAGGGCAGTCAGAGGCTAACATTGGGCGAAGGCAGAGTACACCCTGGAGAGGTCGCTAGTCTGTCCAGGGTAAGAGAAAGAATAAATGAGGCAATTGGATGAAAGATCACTTGGCTTGATGAGTATTCAACTTCTTGGTAAACCACAGAAACTCAAGGACTGACAACAAAGACCAGATGTATTCTGCAGACAAGGTTTTGCCTTCTGTGAAAACACCAAATAGACGACAAATAGATGCATCAAAAACTGATGCCTCAGTTTCAACTGGCCTTACGAGTGGATACATGACAGCATCACTCGTACTATATTAGTGCACGCAACTTATGCTTAGGCTTATAAATACTTCACGATACAATGACCACAAACCAGTATGGATCAACCCCCGGTGCGTGTGAGGCCTAAGGAAGGTTTCACGAAGCTATCTCTCCATGGAAGGTGTTTTTTGAAAGAATAACACAGAACATGATTCCTCTAAACAATTGTAAATCAAATATTTTTCATAAGAAAAGATATATAGAATTAAAGCCTTAAATGTTTATATTTTTAACTTGTTTTCAAGAATGTGAACAAGCTCTATTATTATTATTTCTAAGCTGAATCTGAACAAGCTCTGTTGATTTCAGAGTTTATTTTTGTTTTTCTTAATGTTAACATAGAACAAACAGATAATATTGATAGAAATGTGTAGAAAAGTAGACTGCAAATACACAATAAAATGCTACATTTTATTAGAAAAATGACAAAATCCAAAAATAAGCACATTTAAAAACATATACAAACATTTCTGAATTATTTGTGAACTTTAAATGATTCTAACCAGACTCATCTTATTTTATTGAAGATCTCTTCCAGTTGATCTAACTTAAGATGCTAACGCTGCTCATCCATTTTCTATACTGTGGTTAACAACTATAACTGGATCATTATTTATGTGAAGCTCCATACCAGCTCGTATGCTTTGATCCGTATTGGAAGACAGTTGGGGCCACAATCAACAAGCATCGTATCTCTGTGTATCTCTGTTCTATTTATAGGGAGGAGATAAAAGAGCTCAGATAGAGCATTCGAACCATCAAGAACATCTGCAATAAGTAATCAATAGCTAAGTAGGTAATTTACTTATAATCGAATTTAAATCTCCTAAATTAAATTATCTTGAACTTTAGTGACGTAAAGTTGTTTTTTTAAGACATGAATATACTGTTTGAGAACACGAGGCAGTACTGGTGCTTTGCACTGCTAGCGCTGAAAGCTTCAGATTCTGATGGAATAAGGAAATACAGGAGGACTGAAGGGGGAAACATTTCTTGCAAGTGTTAATACAAGAATTATGAAGACAGAATTTGTAAAATAAATAAATAACCTCAGTTGTAAAGTTTATATTACAACACCCCAAACCAAATGTAAAAATTATCTATGAAAGCTAGTAAGAAATGTTTGCTTTCATCACAAATGGGCTTTCTGATGTCAGGACCCCCAACTTGGAGTCACCATAAATTTATACTGATCAGCAACACAAATCATTATACTTTGTAAACCTATTTGGAGAACTTTAAGTCTTATTTGTCTGGGTGATGTTTTCTTGTTAAATAGGGGGACCCACCATATCTGTGCTACCTCTCAGCTGTGGAGTCTCTTACACCAATGTGATGTGTCATGTGATGTATGTCCAAGAACCCTCTGAATGTGGGTTCTTGAACGTGCTTTAGTGTTAACACTGGACTGTCTCTGCCCGCCACCTAGAGGAAGCTTTGTGCGAGAAGTGGAAGCGGTGTAAATCTCACAAATCTTGCCCCAGTAAAAGCTCTATGTGATTGAATTGGCGTCATATAATTCCATCTGAGCACATACCGCATTTATACATTTTTCATCCACGGTCAATTTAAAAATAGTCAGTACTTTGGTGAATTAAAAAGGACACAATTCATTGCAAATCTGAATCCCTGACTGATTAAACCTGGTTTAGCTTACAATGTGCATCCTATGGTTGTGCGTTTTGTAAGCAGAGTCCAAACAAGAGCCTAAAAACATAGACTTGTCACTGGAAGAGGTCGCTTGAACATGTGTTTCTGAGGTCAGAGCGAATGTAGCATTAAGCCTGGTAAACAAATCTTCATGCCAAAGTAAACCTAAAATCATGGTGTTTGTTCCCATAGATTTACATACTAAAGTAGACCATCTCAAAAAAAAAAAAAACCTTCTATTTTAATCATAGACTATGACTTGATGTTCAATTGACCTCATCATGGTAAAAACTCTTGCATTTATGAAGTATTTTGAATATGAACATTAAAGAATCTATAGCAAATACAGTATAGTAATGTATTCATTGTTTATGAAATGACTTCTTAATAAATAAATTGAAGTAAGCAGATAATTGGTAAATACTTATTTGCAGAAAGGAGGGAGGATTTGATAGTTTTCATTCATCTTGACTTCTTGAAAAATATATTATGAGTTAAACAGTAAAGAGAAAAAAATAGAGGTTAGTTTTGCAAGATTCTTTCCACAAATTTAGTCAAGTGTGTTTTAATGTAGATACATATGCTACTGTTGTAATGTGTCACTTTGGCAAACAACAGGCATCACCTGTGTTTGTGAATATAACACAAAAATAAGAAAATAGAGGGCAGACTTTTTTTTTTTATATGACTGAGATGTTCCAAAGCCAAAAAAGAAGGTATTTGTGAGGAGAACATTGTTTCCAAGCCCTGAAGAGCAAAAATTAAGTCAAGTCAAAAGTCTTGCCATGTGAGACTAGAGTGTGAATCAAGTTCAAGACCCCAGAATGCACAAACACAACACCAATTAGAAAATGTGTGATTTATGCAGCATCTATTTGTTATTGTAGCTCTAAATTAGGAGAAGAGGAGCGAACTGGTCAGTGACTGCAGCACTTCTTTTTCAGTTAAATCTTTACTTGTTCACCTCTGACCAAAGTTGAGAAAAAATATATACAAATTCAATTTAATTAATTGGATTTTTACTTAAAAGGAAAAACCTTTTATTTTTTTTATGTAGTTTTCACCCACTCTACCAATTGAGGTTTTTTTCTAATGGTTTTTAATCCTCGACATGCTATATTTTCTGCACTATAGGGTGCATTGGAATCAAAGGCACGCCATCAATTAATGGTCTATTTTCAAACTTTTGTTATATTTAAGGAACACTATAAGGTGATTTAAACGAGAAAAGAGAGGGAGCTAAGTTTGTCAGTCAGATTTTTATAGTAACTCCTGAACTACTGTGTAACACGCTACATGTTAGCCACATAGAAACGAAATGCGTATTGTGAAAACACATTTTCGCATTACCTGTAAGTCCCAACTTTGTTTGCAACATGTACAAAACAGACTGATGTGGCTAAAAAGAAGGAAACTGTGGTTACGGTTAATTCCCAACCTTGTTTGTAACACCTAAAAAAAATACAAAGATTTTATTAAATGCACTCACAGTAACTCTTGATCTAGTTTGTAACACGCAACACATTATAAGCATTAGACGTTGTGGCTGCATTTTCTGTATGCGGAAGCAAGTCGGTTGCATCGCTCATCCCGCATGCGCGAACCACACGTCACTTCCGCTCTTCACCCACTATACCACAGAGTCATTTCCAAACAGTAAAACTCATTGATCACAAGAATTTATGTTTTTCTCAACAACCGAGAGCTTCTCCTGACTGGATAACAGTTCGAAAAAAAAGCCACCGAGTTACCGTTAATAACGTGTTTGGATTACCGGAGAAAATAAAGTGTTTTGAAGTGGCGCTGTATCCTCTTAGCTTAGGGAGTAAACTGCCGTCATGTTGTACTACAGAAGAAGAAAACATTTGTAGTCCGTTTGTAGTCACTGAAAGATCGTAAAGTCCTGATCCTTAACGTGTCTTTCTCCTTTGGTTTTTTTCAACAATAAGTGAACGTTTTCACTATGATAATCATTTTAAGTGCTATATTAACATCCTGCGAGGTTATTATTGTTGTTACCGTCCAAAGACCGGAAAATGCTCGAGCTGAAGTGACGTTTGGTTTGCATATGCGGGAGACGGGTGCAACCGATTTGCTTCCGCATACAGAAAATGCAGCGACAGACGTGTTAGCATATTCACAATACCTGTAATTCCAGACCTTGTAGGTAAAATGCAGAAAAAAGAAGTTTGTCATGCTACACATTAGCCACATAAGAAGTGTTAGCCACGTTAGTATATTCACAATACCTGTATCTCCAAGCCTTGTTTGCAACATGTAAAAAAGTATCTGACTCGCTACACATTAGCCACAGTAGAAATGGTAGTCTCATTAGCATATTCACAATACCTGAAACTCCCAACTTTGTTCGTAACATGTACAAAAACAGACTGATACAGCTAAAAAAAATGTAACTGTGGTTATGCTAAGTCCCAACCTTGTTAGTAATGCATAAAAAACAGTTCGACACACCACATGTTAGCCACATGTTAGCCAACATTAGCATATTTGCAGTTCTTGTAACTCCCAACCTTGTATATAACATGACAAAAGCACATTCCAACACGCTACACTAGAAACGTTAGCCATGTTAGCGTATTCACAGTTCCTGTAACTCCCAACCTTGTACATAATGTGCCAAAAAACACATTGCAACACATTAGATTAGAAACATTAGCCATTTTAGCATTTTCACAATACCTGCAACTTCCAACCTTGTTTGTAGCATCTAAAAAAGTAGTCTGAACGCTAAACGTTAGCCACATTAGAAACGATAGCCGCGTTAGCATGTTCACACCTGTAACTCCCAACCTTGTTTGTAACTTGCACAAAAACAGTGATTTCGCTAAAATAAATGTTACTGTGACTATGCTAACTCCCAACTTTGTAAGTTACACATTTAACAAAAGCAAACACACTACATGTTACGTTAGCGTATTCACAATTACACTTAACCAAACATTTTGACAGCTTTGTGTACCTCTCAAAATTGCTTCAACATCATCCAGCACAGCTAGAAATAATCTGTATATTTAGCGCTTTAGATAATAAAAGAGTCTGTTGTTTTCTTTTTTAAAGGAAAAAGAAAAATTAAAGCCTTTCAGTGTACCTTACAGTGCAAAAAATATGGTTGCTACTTTTTTTTGTTAGTGGGGCGAAAGCATAATAATTTATGTACATAAAGAAATGGTTATCTGAATGGAAGTAAACTTACTAAAAGTATGTGTAGGAGACCTCATACAGAATTTCCTTTCTTTTCTATCCTCGTGTTGTCAGTGCAGCCTCATATCTCTGCTCTCTTTACCACATCTGCTTATCCTCATTTGTTTGCCCAGTGCACCCATTGTGTAATTACCTATAGCAGTTTGATATGTAATTAAAATTGTATCAGTATCCATTGTAATTTGTACTGTGTGATTAGCTAATAAAAGTGCAAACTGTTGTGCCTAAAAGCCCGTGACCGCCCCTCTCTCAGATATCAGTGAGCCTTACTGCCCCGATTTGCATACAAGCAGGTGCCGCATCCCAGACATCTGATCCAGTTAAAAACACAATCAAATCCTTTGAGACTGAGGCACTTTTCAAGACCGCGCTCATCAAACAGTGTTTTGCATTGAGGCGCAAGATAGATTTTTTCAATTGAATACAAACACCAGACAGAATAAACGTTCAAACAACTCTCAAAACCTACTCCCTCATATTAAAGCTAATGAACAAACTGCAAAAATCCCCTCTAAATTAATACAATACTATTCAATAAAATGCTGGGCGGGGTTTGGTCTGTTTTGAGTATGACTAACAGATGTAACTAATTGTACCATGGGGTTCAAAACAACTCAAAAGAGATGTTCTGAAGACATAAAAGCATCTCTTTATTTTTCAGAGTCACTAAAACTTCTTTTGATTGCAAAGCTAGATGGGTCTGAACTTCCATCAGCTTTGATGTTTGCACAAAAACACTGTAGCAGGCAGGAGGCTTTGGCATGTGGTTCTACGGTCAAATAGCAGTTAGGCTAAACTTCATGGAGGAACCTTTATTTCTTAAAAAGTGATGAATTGTGGTTTTCTTTTGGCAGTCAGATGGAAACTGAGTATGGTGAGAAGACAATACCTAGCTGGCTGTTTTGGACCAGCTGTGAATAGTGGAAGTTTAATGAGGCTGATTTTTAGGGTTTTAAGGCTTTTTAGGACTATGCAGACTTCCAGTTTAGTGGAAATTGTTTTAGGAAGGAACTTTTCTTCTAGTTTAAGTGTGCAAACATCAAAGTCTCTAAAGAAGTGGGTTTATAACTGTGGTTTGGCTGTCCTGCCAAAAAATCCTGTTTTTTGGTTATGGATTTTTTTTTGTCTTCAAGTTAAGCAACCAATGATCAAGCATCATTTCATTCTAAAATTGAATTTTTTTTTTTTAATTGACTGAATTTTCAGCCCTTTAACTGGAATTTGAACTATGTTTAGATAAAGAGCTAAACTCTGATTTTGTGTGTGTATTTTTGACATGTTCTTGTGACTTTCCTCTGATGATGGAGAACATATATAAAGAAAATATATCTTAAAATGTCATTTTCGAGTTTTTTTTTATTTTATTCAAATTGTTGTAAATCAGGAGTAGAGGAAAATTGCAGTTTGAAAAACAGCTTATTTGTTAAATAGCAAAAAATAGCACAATCACAATTGGAAAGCCTTTACAATAGATAAAAAAATGATCAGAGTGAGACATGTGAAAAATTCTTGTCTTGTCAGGCTTGACATTCACTGTATCCACTACACGTTCTCATTCCCAAGTCGTCGACATGTCCCCAACTCGTCGTTTTTTGACATGCTGACTGTTCCAATTAAATCAAGGATCCAGTCGTTATGTCGGATGTGATACTGGACGCAGTACCGCATCAGAACCGATACAGATCTGCGTCCTGTACTGGGTTAAGGTTAGACTTGGGGTACTAGTGAGGTTCATGTTCCTGTAAAGGTTTGCCATCCGGAGGTTGGGGAGCATTTATTTAATTGGAACAGCCAGCCAAGTTGGGGACACCCAAAACATACATTTTTGACATGGAGGGGTCTTTCGCCAAGCGTCAATATGTGACGACTTGGGAATGAGAATGTGTGGTTAATCAGGATTATTGTAATTAGGGCATCTCCTGCTCCTACTTGTACTAAGAAACCCTCTTTCTGTGAAAGCTCTTATGACACTTGACACTATAACAGAATAATTTGGCGCATTTTTTTTACAATGTATGGATAGAAGTAAATCTAAAGAAGAGAACACCAAAGATACAAACAGGAAACGTGACATATTTAATAATGGGTTGGGTTTTTTTTACAGTTAAACCCTTAGTCACAAGTGCGCACTATCTGTCGGTAAAAAATTATACAATCAGATTACAGTTTGTGTGGGCATCCAACAGGCCGTGCTATGCACGCCAACACACTCTCATCCACAACATTTGGTTACGGACCTTCCGCGTTGGACAATTGGGTGTCTCTAACTTTTTTTTTTTTTTTTTGACGTGCTGGCTGTTCAGTAAAATCAAGGGTCCGCAACACTTGGGACGTGGTACCAGATGCGGTAGCGGACACAATACCAGACGCGGACTGGTCCTCGGGACATATCCAGTACAGGGACTCAACTTGTTACGACTACCCGAACCAATACCAGACGCAATGCTGGACGCAAACCAGTACCAGGTTAGGATTAGAGAACCGGTGTGCTCCACATTCCGATACAGTACTGGTTCTTGTTTGTGGCCTGGAGGTTGGGGACCCGTGAGTGATTTAATGGAAACAGCCAGCAAGTCAAAAAACGATGAGTTGGGTCACCCAAAACGGTGAGGGGTCCTTAACCAAACATCAGTTAGAATGGTTGTATGGACACTTATGTATCACTTGCAGACCCGTGCATGTAGCATTTGCACGTCATCAGTAAGAAACCCTTATATGACCTTACTAATGACCTACGGTGGGGCATCAGGGCATCATCCAATAAGTGAGTGTAACTTACATTTTCATCAGAAATACTTCTCGATACAGTTACCACACGCACAACAATAATTTGTTCCATTCATGACGTTTCTTGAAGTGGCCCCATGAGCCTTAAAGGATCTGTATGACACACCTGGGCTCCCTTTAAGATGCGGCCACACCTGTCTACCAACATCCATGGTCCAGGACAACCTAAAAACCTACAGTACCCATATAGGCGCATCCCCCGTGGATGCATGTAACTGAGGATGGAAAATACTGTGAGGAACTTGAAAAGAACTGCTTGATAAATCCTGACTTGTCTTTCTTCTAAAGACATTTTGCTTTGTTTTACTTGAAATATCTTAAAATGCGTCTGCTTTCCGTTTCAGCCCCTGTGACCGACAAGCCGCCGAAGATCCTTTTTCCCACGGAAAACAAGATTAGCACCATAGAGCTGCATCTAGGTAAGATCATCATGGGATTTCCTCCAGCTGCTGTCAGTTTTGTCTGAGTTGTTTGAAACAGCAACTAGAGAATGACAGGAAATGGATGACTTTACAAATCCTCTCCAGCACACCTCCAGGCGTTGAATACAGATCGATGATGACACGTTTGTTTGCTGGAGAGATAGCAGAAGATAAACAACTGCAGAAGTGGTTTTAGTATATGCAAATGATGGGTGCTAATGTCCCTTAGGCTGTTTTGTCAACAATAGAGAGCCCATATGGTGCCAGGGTTCCACATGCTGGCTCGCCACATTGAACGGCGGTCGCTTTCCATCGCTGTTGTTTGTCTTTTCTGACGTGGGGTCACAATGGGACTACCATGTGGGCACGAATGCAAGAGAGTATATGAGAGTGGTTTGTTTGTTTTTCTGTGACAGCATATTGCTTGATTTCTGGGCACAGTCCGCTGTCCACATGGTGCTTATCCGTTCTGTGAATGGCTAATGTGTCTGTCATGGTGAAGCCGATCAGACAAGACTGAGAGGTCTGGAGAAGCAGAGAAGGACTGGAAGAGTTTGTGACAGAAAGAGAATTGTGGAGACAAAGGCAAAGGCGGTGCAATAATTCACCAAGCGCTTGCCTTTTGTTTTCTATCTGATGCTACTGGAATGCAGGTAGTTCATTTAAAATGCCTCCACGGCTGGCTGATCAAGGGTGAAAAATTGCTGCTGTTGATAAACTGACAGCCTGAGCCTCACATGTCAGCCTACTCACAGCAATGCATGAACAGGTTACACAATAGGCCCTTAAGCTATTTGTGTCGTTTGTCTCTATCCTGATTCCATGGAGATTTCAGGAAAAGCTCGGCTTCTCTTTTGAGACTGTTTCACAGTTGTTTCTCAAAGTCTCTCTGCTCGCTCTTTCTTTAGTTTGTTTTGTGTTGTTCTGATCTTGTGTTTAGCTCCATGCCCGGTTTTATATGTGTGTGTTGAGGACGACTCACAGGCTCCCATACAAATGACTTAGCAGGATAAAGTGAAGCAGGGATTTAGAAAGGAAAAATATTTGGATACAGAAAAATAAAAAAAATAGTAATACAAAAAGTGAAGCAGAAGAAGCAGAAGGTAAAATGTTTAACATTGCAGTGCACACGGGTTTTTGGATACTCTTTTGGCATATGGTGTCCAACTGTTCTGTCGCTACCTGATACTTTTACTCACAGTTGGAAGAGACTTGGTGCGAAATGTTGAAGCAATACAGATTTTGTAAATCTTGCTTTTTCTTTTCCAGCTGAAAGACTTGGTGTCTTATACAAACTGATCTCATTTAATTTTCCTCCATGATCTTTTGGTACTTCCATGTTTTGAAAAGGATGCTACTCGTGCGTCACTACCAAAATCGAGTCTCTGATTGGTCTTAGTTCAACTGGTTGTTGTTGCGTGATCAGTGGCTGCGCGTTTGGTGCGTAAAGCCCAAAAAACTTGTTTAACAACGTGTCCAAGACTTCTGTACACGAAAACCCAAAATGTGCATACAGGTGCGTTTACTTAGACTTTTCATTGGAAGTGGTCGCTTGAACGTGTTACCAAGCCCGGAGTGAACGTAGTATCAGGATAAGTTCAAATTCAAAAACTTCCATCACATTAACCAGATTTAGACAGTGTCAGTGGTTCAAGATACTTAAGTTTTGAGACATGAATATGAGTTTTAGTGTTTCTTAATTCATATATTAGCCAGCAAAAAACAAGCTGGAGTCGAATCCTTGTTTTAAATATCCTGACATAAAAAAATCCACAATTAGCAAGGTTATGGAAAAGACACTATTTAGCCACTTCCAATGAAAGGTTTCCTGCTACGCAACATAATTTCAGTTCTAGTTCTCGTTCTAAGTCATAACTTCATCCCTCCTGACCACCAGAGGCAGTGCTTCAAGCACTGGGCGATCCTTCTTGCGCATGCGTAGTTCGAGAATTTGTTGACTACAAAGTCACCTGTGACCTTCAGGTGACCCACACGAGGCAATAAAGTCAGGAGTGCGGTCCCAACTCCAGAAACACAAGGAACCCGAGGGACCGGGGACTCTGGCGGCCATTCATAGAACCGTTGTTAAAAATGTACCTTTCGTTTGTATGCTATTACGTGGTGAGATCACAAGGTTCCCTCAAGAGCAAAAAGAGCAATTAAAAACCCTGACATGCATATGAGTAGCTAAAAGTCCACATGAATGTCAACATGACTTAACTTCACTGTGCGTTGGATGCACAAGTAAATCTTTAGCCGCATATAATTGTCAGCTAGCAGTAGCTTGTGCAAGCTAGCAAGCAGCTGTTCTCAGCTAATATTTATTTTATGATGAGTTAATCACCAATTAGCTGACTAAAGCCAGTTGTGTGAAGGTTAAGGCAACTTTCAAGCATTGTTTGTGTGAACTCATGACTGACAACCCATGATAAAAAATAGATGTCCTATTAGTGCAGCATAATTTTTCTTTTTTTTCTTTTTTTAATTCAACTACAGTTACAGAACTCTTCTGCTGAGGTTTATCTTTATTTCAAATGGTCTTCTAGAAATAACTAGAATAAGTGACTCACAAAGGAAGGGGGGTAGTCAAAATCCCATAAACTTCTAATGAGAAATATCACTGTAAAGCTGTCCAAATCAACAATTCCAAAATTGAGAGCCCTAGAAATGCTCCAGATTTTTCAGCGAAAATCCATTGTGCACTGATGCTCAATAAATTTGGGAATATGGACCATAATGCATTGCGTTTGCTCTAAGTTTTATTTATTTATTTATTTATTTTTTTAATAAACCATCTACGTAATGTTTAGGTTTTCACCTCATGAAATCGGTGATGTCATATTCACAGTTTAAAAAAAAGAAAAAAGAAGTAGTAAGCATAGTTACTTTTTAGGATTTTTAAAAGTAGCTTTTAAAATCCAGGGCACTTGATAGTCCTGCACTATATATTTTTTTATAATTAGCAATTACGGTGGGAATTCAGACATAGCCTCAGTCATTACATTTATCAAGAATAACCATTCTTTGCTCTGATACCTTTTTTAACATGTTTATGCTAATACTTTTTTTCTCTCTTTTTTTTTTTTTTTTTGGATTGACAGATTTCATGTAGCCTGCTTTTTAAAGTGCTAGGGTTGTGGACGTCTAACAAGCCCACCCCTGATAACCAAGAGTGCCATAGAAATGCTGACTCTGACTGACTCGGACCAATCACTCCCCACCAAAGATTTTTGGTCCCAATATGGTAAAGTTTGTACCGTGAAAATTATGACTGAATGACTTAATTTCCTTCCAGCCATTTTTTATGTGTGATGTCACACTTGGTCCAGTTCTCATATAAAGTAAAGGGGGCTAAAAACTAAGTCATGCATCAAAATGCCCCACCCTCATTCCCATTGATTACAGGTATCTAAATCTACAAACCACAGAAATCCAGATTTTTTGGACTCTCAATTGTGTTTATCAAGCTCAAAAAATGACCAGATATGTCTTGGATGAGGTCATAGATTTTACTAAACTCATACAGGAACATAGCAGTCACTCTCATGGGCTCTTTGGCATATGGTCTACATTGACAAGTGGAAGCTGAGGAGTCATCCCATAATGACACCTCTTGGCACTTCTATCAGTGAAAGTTATGGGCGAGCAGGCCAAGGGGGGATTCTGGAAGATTGTGTTGTGTCATACAGTCAGCTCCAACACACATCTAGCAAGGCCTAAATCAGTGAGACATCAAGGTAAACACTTTGCACCGTGTATGTTGTTTCGTCCTCTAGATAAGCATTTTTTCTTTATTTTGCTACATTTATTCGTTATCTTCCTTTCTAACCCTTGTTAAGCCATGGCTAAAGCATGGGGAATGAAGCAACATGACAAAATTAAGACAAGGGGAGCTGGTGAAGCCTGGTGGATTGGTAGTAAAATCAGAGCCGTAAGCAGAGAGATAAATCTGCAGTCCTGCCAGGAAACCCAGCTTCAGTTTATCTCCTATGCTGTTGCAACCAGTGCATGTTTCAAATAGCATCCATCTTAGATAGTGTTACACAGCAACTGAGCTAGCAGACATAAATCACTTATGTTGCATAAACCCTTACAGAAGACACTCAGCGGGGATGCAATGGATGAACTGGCAAAGAGGATGATGCAAAGATTTTGCCACACTGTGCACAACAGTGACTGAAAGTGTAGAGGAGACAGTGAGGAGTCACGCTGGTCATGTCAGAGGACTGAGAGGTGGCAGATAGTTGAGAAACAAGGACACGGTGAAGGTTTGATTTTTCATTGACCTTCTGTTCCGAGGTCTGCTGGCTCTGCAGTAGAGTCCTATTCTGCTTCAGGGCCAAAAATCCTACATTTACAGGTTCCATCATTATAGACCGTGCTCATTAAACTCCAGAGCCACCAGTGAAACGCTGCATGAGAGCAGTTGTTATGACATAAATCTGCCTAAGGGCTTCAGAAATAATCAGGAATATTACCACAGTGTCATACAACTTGACATTTTACATTTTACATGTGGTTTTTACCAGGCGTTTTATTAAGAATTTCTGAGCTTGTCTTTATTCATTCAGTCACATCTATTGCTATCCACTCATTGTCTAAAACTGTTTATCCCATGAAGTCAAGGGCCTAACCTGGTTACTGTTGGTCAAGGGCGGGGCCACAATCCCACACCCCTACACTTGCACATTCACACCCAGGGACAACTTAGAGAACCCAATTAACCTATTAAGCATTTTTTTGGACTGTGGCAGGAAGCCTGAGCCTGTGGAGGACACCCACATACGCAGAGGGAGAACATGCAAACTCCACACACAAATATATTCTCTAGTCCAACAGTGGTGAGGTGATGAGGTCCTGCTTCAGTATTTCCATCAGAAACTGAGAATTTATAAAATCTCCACGACCGGACAAAGTTCTCATCCAAAGACATAAGCTACGTTCACATTGGGCCTGGAAATGTTTGAGCGATCTAACCAAGTGTAAATGCGAGTTTCAGGCTTCCACTTTCAGAACTTACATATTTATACATCATTACGCAACTTTTTAAGTCAGTTTTTTGGGCTCTACATACAACCCAATGCAGCTATTGATCGTCTGTTGAAAGTTAAATTAGTTGAACTTTAAAGCCATGCTTTTCTTAAGCCTTTCAGAGTAAACTATATTAATATATATGATCATATATTACCTTTGGATCGCTAAAAAACAAATTATTTATGCAATATGAGTTATCTTTGTGAGCTATTTTCATACCCGGAAGTAAGACTCCTCGATCTCTGAATCAACGCGTTTTTCTCTTGTGGGTGCCGCCCATTTTATGACGTCATCATAGAGCCCGCCTCTGCAGCATGTCTGTGTTTCGCCCACAAAAACAAACAACATCCAAACTTTTGCAAAGATGGATATTCATACCGTATATCTGCCTTTTAGTGGCCTGAAGGAAGAGATAGTAGGCTAGCAGCTGAGCAGCTGAGAGGCAAAGCTAGCAGCTTATCATTGCTAGCTGAGCTGGGAAGTTAGCTGCTGATTATAGCTAGCTCAGCGTTGAAGTTAGCCGCCAATTACAGCTAGCTTAGCAGTGAAGTTAGTCGCTGATTACTGATAGCTTAGTGATGAAGTTACCAGCTGATCACAGCTAGCTGTGAGCAGGTGCTAGCTGACCAAAGAAATGAGGTGTTTGTGTTAGCCTGGGGGGCAGTTCCGGCAGCACAGACTTGAAAGGGGCTGTTCTCAACTTGTGACATCAGCTCGTGAGAACCCACTCATTTTTGTGAGTTGGGAGGGTCTAATCCCTAGAGTGGATACCCAGAAATGCATGAACAGATTAAAATTTTGCTTTTGTTGTTTATTGGGTTATTTGTAGTGAGGAATTAACATTATAAATACACTTAATAGCTCAAAAAGTTGATTTTACATTGTACAGGCCCTTCAACCAATCAGGGACTCAAATTTGGTAGTAGCATATTGTTTTTGTCATATTGTCGTCTTTTAAAGCACGAAAATGCCCACTTTTTGAAAAATAATCAAACAGGAGAAATGAACAATAATAGCGGTCTGTTTTATATGTTGGAATATGTTGGAATAGAGCTGTGAACGAAAAGGCCTGGAGCAAGATTTGCACCACTTTGACATTTAATTCCAAGCCTCCTCCAAGTAAGAGTACATGCGCTAGTATTGGGTAGCAACAGTCCAATGAGAACACCACATGCTAAAAGCGCATTCAAGAACGTGCATTCAGCACGTTCTTGAACGCACCACACGTCTAATGTTTATGTAGCTCAACAATCTAACTGACATAGCAATAAATGTGTAAAATAGTCAAAAAGATGCACAAATGAGCTCACCAATTATATGACTGAAGCACCTCCACCCCAGCAAGATGTGCATGAGAGATTTCGCTGACTTTGAACATTTTATCTGCTTCTTCTCTTGATCAAACACAGACATTTGCAGCCTGCGTTATTCAGCGGAACAGGAGGTCACACATTCGCTTGCAGTGCAGTCCCCCCCAGTCATTGGATAATTGTAAATGATAGAGGAGCTCAGTGTCCCCCTGCACCTCCATATGGGTGCACTCATCCGGAAAGAAATTAGACTATAATTTTGCAGAGCTAGGGCCAAAAACAGAGAAGGTGGCGTGATCTGTGATGGCACTTGTTGCAGACTCTCCCACTGAAGCTTTGTGTTAGAATAATAATCCATGGAATCATTAGGAAAAGCATAACACATTTGCCCTGATAATTTGGAAATAAATGTTTGATTTAAAAATGAAATAATAAGTGTGGTGGGAAATAAAAGTTAGCCTTTGATTTAAGTGATGAAGCCTGATGAGCAACTGGCTGAGCAAAACCATATTTATGTTACTTTGAAAACGTTTTGTGTATGTATGTATGCAAATTAGTGGTTGTAAATTGTATTTTACAAAAGTTCAAAAAATTAAAAAACATCCTAATAGTAGTCAAAACATATTTTTAAAGCATATCTGCAAATCTTGAGTTTATTCTACTCTGACGTGAATTGCGGATTGCACATTTTTTTGTGGTATGGTTGTCGCCATATTGGAACCAGACATTGTGAGTAAGCTGTGATTGGTCTGAGTTATCATCTCTATGGCGACCACCAGTTCACACTCCTACCATTTGAAGCCGGCTTGGTAGAATCTGTCAGTCAGTGTTTTGAACGTCCGACATGAGACCACATGCTTTTACTCAGTCATCCGATTGGCCACTTTATACCTTAAATAATTTGCACTAAAGAAAAATATGAAAAAAACAGGAAATGCAAGAACATGTTAAAAAAAAATGGCTGATGTTACTCACACAAATTTACATGCGTCCAAGCACAAAGCAGTTATTGTAACTCTAACCCTGCTCTAATAATGTGAGAATAGTCACTGTCTGAAAAAAGCAGATCAAGAATGGTTATTCTGACAAATTTAATGACTGAGTCATGGCGCCTTATTTTGGAATTTGACTTCTTGGAGCCAGCAGGTACTTCCTGTTTGGAACACCAGGGGGAGGAGTCACTATCTAGTCCACATATGCAGTCAAATGATTAAACCCCACATACACTGTTTTGAAACGTGTGTCCACGTAGATAAAATCTTTTGTGCATTCCATGCTTTTGTTTAACACCAGAACAATCGATGCCCACAGTAACTCTGACATGTCGGCTGACTGGTCATTTGTGTAATCCAGTTACTAATGGTGACTGCACTTTTGAACTCTTAATCTGCCAAATATTGAGCATTAATGCATCACATCAAATCCTTCCCATGTGGAAAAAAATCTCTCTCTGCATGTAGTACCTTTAGAAACTTCAGTGTCCCTTTACTAATCTTAGTTTGTACATTGTTAAGCATTAATGAAGTTTCAATTATTTTATTATCTATTTCTACAAAGCATATTATTTTACAGTTAGCTTAAATTCGTTTACTTAATGCATTCCTAAACATTCGAAAATTGCATTTTCAAGGATTTAGTATGATTTACACATTACTACACATCAAGTACCATGTTAGTAATGATGTCTGAATGAATCTAATGGTTGTTGGAGTTAGTAACTGCTGGTAAGAACATGATTATACCCTGTATGGTGCCAGTTATCTGGATGGACGTCGGTAAACAAATATTTCTATCTAAAGTAGTCCAATAATAATGCTATACTGTATATGTCATAACTGTACGTAAGGTATAACTCATACCAATCCATAATTTCAATTGAAATAAGCAGTTTGTTGGAGATTGTTTGTTATTTCTTTGGTTGTTTAATCCAGCAGCCATTTTCTACCTGATAAAATAGATTGGAGCAGTGATAGAAATAAATAGCACTTTATTTTCTTAGTCATACCTCATTGGTTAAAAGTACATTTAAGCTTTGTTTGAAATACTGAAACAGATTTTGTTGTGAAAACCACATTGAATGTTGAATCAATATTTGTTAATTTACCAAAAGAAAAACACTTTGAATTTGCTTTGGGTAAAAGCATGTAAGATACAGTTGCAGTACTTTAGCCTAAATAAAAGGTAATTTATATCATTTTATTTATGTCTAAGGCATATTAACATTTAGAAAAACAAGTTTTGAAGTCATAATCTTATTTAAAAAAGTGAAACATTGTCTCTATTACAGTCTGTAGATATATTGTGATATATTGTATCTTTACCTGTATCTGGATACATATTGTATCGCCATAGATCTACTAGTACACAGCCCTAAAACCCCATGCAGGCTCAGCCGGGATTCAAATTATGACGTGTTAGATCTAATGTTAAAAATGTCTTTGGGCAAAAGTGAAACATTCATGTTCTGTAGTTGTAGGTCAAATGCAACAACAGTAAAGTAATTAGTGGCTAATACTTCCACAGATGTTTAAATGTACAAACTCTCCTAGACTCACTAACTCAAACAACTCATGTCTTTATCCTAGAAAACTTCTTTCTAGCTGCCTGGTTTTCTGGTTGTATCACCTCCCTTCTCCCCAACAGCTTCACTTGATGACTTTTGCTTTTTGACTTCAAGCTTAATGTGTTTCACAAACGTCATCTAAAGTTAAGAGTACGCCACTTTTTCCTCTAAACGGATGACGCCTGCACCTCCTTACTTCTCCACATTATCCTACATGACTTTCTAACTTTGAGATCCATGTTCTTGGATTTGCTTCCTCTCTGTTGTATGTGACTCCTCACACATCTAATCTGCAGATTTCACTTGCAAGTAAACTCGGACACTTTACTAGTCTAGTGAAGCTCGACTATTGAAGACTATTGAAAAAGAAGGATTCTGGTGAAATTATTCTCTGTGGGAATTTTCCCTCAGATATCCAAACAATTCAAAGATGCACCTCTGCATACTCAACCCAGAACATTAAGGCAGCCATGCCTGGAGCGCTGTCGATTTACATTCTGCAATTTAGGTAGACTTTTACAAACTTTTAGATGACAAAACTTCTTTTGAAAAAGTGGAGCAACAAATCTCTTGGTCTAAATTTACATAAAACGGAAAAAAAGGTTTGATTGGTTTCAAGTAAATCTAAAATTATCATATTTCTTTTTTTTTATTATTATTTTTGCATTAGATTGTTTAAAACATATCAGGAACAAAAAGTATGTAATTTAATACAATACATAGATGCATCATGTAATCAGTGAAATAAAAAGTGAATTTATTTAATTTTGAGAAAAAGTTGCCATTTTTGAATTAAAAACATTTTAAAAAGGCCTTAAAAGAAATCCAACAATTGCTGGTTTGCAAAGTCTTCTACGATGCAATGTTGAAATTGAAATCCTATTCAAGTTCTCTTAAAAGCAAAAACTAATTAGTTCTACATGTTCTAATTTTACACACAGAGCCCTTAAAGGTCACCCTGCAGATACAGTATCTGTTCATGTGCAGCCTCACAGTAACCCGGCGTTATGTAACCCATGGTGACCAGCATGGTAAGTAGTGTGTCAGCGAAACAAAGCTAGATGTTTAAGCGCGTGAATGGTCGTCATTAATCATGGAGTCTGGGGCTGAGAGCAGCAGTCTGCAGTATGATAAATGAACTAACAGCTTCTACACATGCCTAACAGGAAAAGGGGAGGAGGGGAAAAGGCAGAGAGGTGCAGAAATAGACAAAGGTAGAGACAGGAGCAGCTCCGCAGACTGTGACAGGCAATAAAGTCAAACACAAGAACCCCGCTGTGCATCAGCTGTCATCAGTGGTTTGGTTATTGATGCATTGAAATGACTCACTGCAGCCACTGAGGCTTTAAGAATGCAAACAGTGGCTGAGCCCCGGCTGTTGTTGTCTTTGAGAGGCACAAATCAGCACTGAACTGCATAAATTCAGCTTTTGTCACATGGTGGGTTTTAGTGCACTTCATCACAAGCTGGTAAACCTGAGAAAGATACGAGTTCATTAAATCTGAATGCTGATATATCCCTGTAAATACTAATACAGGACATTTACTAAACTAGTTTTCAACTGTTTTTTTGCGCTTATTTATTGTATTTTATTGTATATTCCTATAAAGACTGCTCTGTGCCCTGATCTGGGCTCTGAATATAATAACATTCCAGCTTAATTTTCTGACTTAAATGACATATAAACATAATGAGACAAAATTTATGCAAAACATTCTTTTTCACTGGGGTTTTTTTTTTCCTATTGTTTAACCCAAACCTAATGGTACCTCGGAATAATCTGACCAACCTTCACACCTAAGATCTGTGTCTAAATCAGGGGATAGAAACCTTCAACATTTAAAGAGCCGAGAAGTCTTAGTAAAATATGACACTCCTTTGTATTTATGTTATTTTTACTATTTTAACAAATATCAGTAAATGATTGTGTTCTTGTGCATGAATAAAATGTAAACTTACAAGAAAAATATATATTTTTTCTAGATATGACTTCCTTTCAAAATAAAAGACATAGGATCACAAGCAAATATTGTAGTTTAATGTCATATACCGTTTATTGGTGGAAATACTTAAACTTCTATGTAGAATTAATTTAGAGCGAATAATGCTAATAACAGCACAATAAAACCCTTGAAACAGTTTAACAGTTTCGAATCTGGCGTGTGTGAATCCTGGTTTGTGGTTGCTGACCTGGAGTTCGGTGGTACACAGCGGTCTGTCAAAATGTTTTAGTAGGACTATGAAGCTGTAACGGATTGTTGGAGCATTGTGGGTATCGTTGTCAGGAGCGTGGTGGAGTGATACTTATGGTTCTTCAAATGTTTGTGAATGATTTGATAAAAGTTTGACTGTTTTGTTTCGATGAATGTGCCTCATAGTCCTAAAAATAAGCTCCTTTTTGAAATGAAAAGCATTTCTATTTGACTTGAACCAGAGAGCCACAATTGAAGGGTCAAAGAGAGCTTCCTTAAGGCTTCAAGATTTGCCAAAGATTTTTTTTTTTTTGAAGGTCTCAATAAAAACTCCCAAAATGATTGCAACAATGAAAAAAAAATTACAATGCAAACGAATATACAGAAAGGGATGAGTGTGCAGTTTTCCTACATTGCTTAACCTTTTTACCACTGGAGATGTTGCAGAGACATCTAAATAACACGCACTCTTTGGCATAGCGTCAATTTTCAACAGTTTTAATGCGATCAGCGTGAATCAGATGATTCTGACACAGAGAATTGCAGCTTTGCACATCATTGATAACATAAACCAAAGCTGCTTTTCTCCCGTGTCAGAATCAGCTGTTTTATCTTGATTGTGTGAGCATTTCATGACTAAAAAGCGTATCAGTGGAGGGCTGCTTTTCTCCGCTTCAGAATCCACTGGAATCATGTTAACTACATTAATGGTTGAAGAGTTACAGTAGTCAAAAAGTGCAGCTCCAGTGTTAAAGGGTTAAAATTCCACTCCAACCATATTCTTTTCTATCGTAAAATCACTCACAGAGAATTTTTAATGATAATGAAAAAAGTTTTTAGCTAAAATCAAAAAGTCTTTGTTGTTTTATTGCGACATATTTTATGCACAGTGGCATTAGCTCATCAGAAAATACAATTCTGGTTTTTGGGTAGGACTGTTGGCACAAAGCAACCCGCCCCCTTCCCCGTTGCTTAGAGCTCTGTTCACACGAAAGCATAGCCTCAAGCTAACATTAGTGACACAAAATTAACAACAAGCGGTATTGGGTCAATCCAGTTGTTTAATTCTGAGCCAGAATTTAAATTCTTTACAGCACAAGTGCTGAACACTCATCATGTCTCACACAAGCATGAGTGGGCCAGGGTGCACCCAGGCGGACAGGAGACTTTAACACTCTCATTTCAGTAGCTGCTACATTAGTCTGAACTTTTTCAAGCATCCAGTTTCCGTCTGATCCTGATTTGAATTAAGAAATACTAATTAAACAACTTTAATTGTAAATTCTTTAATATTGATCCTCCATTATGAGAAAAATGTATAGGAACATGTTAAAAACACAAAAAAGATGATTTTCATTGGAGTGGCTCTTTAAACACTTGATATTTCTTCAGTATGAATTAGTTTTACTCAAATAAATTGAAAGACTTTTGGTGAAAGTAGACACATAACTAGACCAATAATGTCTGAATTCAACCATAGTAGTCTGAATGGGGAAAATAAAACCTGAAGATGCTCTGCCAGATACAACTGCGGTTTACTTCAGTTTCTAAAACTGGGAACCTGGGCGGAGTGAGAACTCTGAAAGTTTTGTTGAGTCCATCCACCTGCCAGTCAAGAAAACATTTTGCATTGTGCAGAAGTTTGAGTTTTAGAATTGTACTTTTCCCCTGGGAGTCATCAGGAAATCGCTCCTTTCTAGAGCTAGCAGTCAGAGGTCATGTGCACAACGCTACGCTGGGTATTTTTAGATTTGCTTCGTATGCAGGAACAGAATATAGGGGCTTTAGTGAAAATCTTTGAAGACAAAATATCAGTATGACCAAAAATAAACTCTTTTTTCCCTTTTACTTGTTCATTCTGGCCAAATATTAACTGTACATATTTAAATAAGAAGCTGGTATTTTAGAATCAAGCAGCAGAGAGCTGTTCTAATGAGATGAAAGACATGTCTGCCTATGCAGATCCATGTCTCCTTCAATACTTGCTCCTGTGCTTTTTGATAGCTGCAAACTAGTAAAACTGATGAGGCGTTGTCTCTTATTTTACATTTTCCATATTAGCATGAGAGCTGACTTTCAGGTTATTGTCTGATGTAGTTTTTGGAAGCGCTAAAGATGCGAGGCAATGTGAGCTGACACATCTGTCAGGATCTGTTGTGGTTTGGTGCTTAAGGTCCATAACAAGGCCAGCAGATTGTTCTTCATGTCTGTCTGGCCTGAGCTCAACTCTATGCTCAGTGTCAGATTTTGTATCCACTCAGTCAGTCAACGTTTTTTGCACATGTTTGTGTGTGCGTAAGAGCCAGTGTTTGTCAGACAAGTTTTCTGCAGGTTGTCTCAAGCAGTTGTGTTGAATCAGTCACTGGTAAGTATTTCAGTAGACAAGTTGCAGATACCTTTACTCACTCACACAATCTACTCCCCCAGAACAGCAGGATCTGTTTAGAATTATCTTTTGAGCGATTTGTTTCAATTTCCTTAGAAATTTAAATTTAATTTGATTACAAATCTTTCTAAGTGAATGATTAACACATTTCTATCCATCTTTAGAACTTGTATTTCATTCAGGATAACTTAGCTGCTGTTAACTGAAGGCCGGGTACACCCTGAACAGGTCGCCAGTCTGTTGCAGGGCTGCACACTCTCACATGTGCATCTAAGGGCAATTTAAAGACACCAATTAAACTAAGAAGCATGATTTTGGACTGTGGGAGGAAACCGCAGTGTCTGGAGGACGAGGTAGACAGTTATAGAGTACCACACAGGTACCTATTGGGATTTGAACCAGAGCCTTTAAGATAAGAAGGCCAACCTGCACCACCAACAATCACCAAATAATTTGGACTTTTATTTCCCCTAAAAACAAAACCCTACTGGGTTTACTTTCATCGCTCGTTTATTGCCAGATACATTGAAATCTAACCAGCGATGGACGAAATCTGAACAGAAGTCATCTTTATTTTTTACAATTGTTTTAGATGTTTTAAGGCTGTAAAACCCCCTCACTAAACACTTTTTACAGACATTTTCAAGTTTTTCTCTTAACTCTTAAAGTTCTTAAAGAGTAAAAAAGATCTGATAGGAATTAAAGATTTATATAAAATGGCTAACTGAACACATTCTGGACAGCGGCCACAGCATGGAGAAGATTCATTGACAATAGTTTGCAGCCAGTCAGGTCTAGAGTACAATTTACTGTTAAATAATAATAATAAAAAAAAAAAAATCCACTGAAAGAAAGTCAAAAACAGTGAGACTGCAAAAGGTGAAATGCATTATACTGAGGGAATAATGGACAGCCATATAGCCCAAACTGAGACAATAACAACACAAAGCAAAGTAAAGATGCTGCATAATGTGGAGAATGCCACAAGGAATTATTAAACAGTTACACAATAATTAGGTCAATTTTCAATTCCAAGCAACATGTGAGATGTCGCTTAAGAAGCACCAACTCAATAGACGTGAAGAACCATCAAAACTACAACAGGCTACAAAAGCAACACGCGGATGATCAACCAGGAGCAGGTGATTCCTGAACCAGTTATTTGATGTAAAAGTTGCTGTAACCTAAAGAACAGAAGCAGAGCTTTAGTCTTCAAAGCCGCCCAAAGGAAAGCTATCACTGTGACACCAGTTATTAAGAAATATTTTACAAATCTTCTACAAAAGAAGCTCTTTTAATTCTTACAGTATATGCAGCCATTCATGATGCAGGTTTAAATGCATTTTTCTAATCTGAAAAAAAAACTCAATATCTATCTTCAATAGAGGACATTTTTAAACCTTAATATCCCCACAACCACTGGATACTATTGGGCTGAGTATCGCCAGTAATTTCCAGAATTAATTCTATCCACTAGCTAGGATTATGGATTAGATCAATCTCTACTTTTATGGACTGATTATTGATCTATAAAGCTAAGACTGATTAACAGACTTGATCAACCCAGCCCTACTTGTACTTTCAGACATTATTTCAGATTTTTCAATGAAACCAAATGGCAAAGAGTGAGGTTCTGGGAATTGTAGTTTTTGTTGGGTCCAAACAAAATGTGACTGGAATACTTAGGAATACCCAAATTCACATAACAGTACATTTTTTTATTGTATTTTTCATTTCTTTTTATTGAAAAAAAGGAATTTCTATGTCTGAGGTTCACTTTGTCTACAGTGAAAGAAAAGTCAAAGTGGGTAAAACTTTTTAAATCGTGTTTGTTTCTCCATTTTCAAACTTCCACTGATTTGCCGTTGTATTTTGCTTGATCTCTCTCTGAAGCTCAGCCTCCCTGACAGGCTATCAAAGGAAACAAGCAACCAACCTGTATCACCCCGTCTGGGTTTAAAAAACAAAAAAACTGCATTTCCTTTATCCTTCAGTCGTTGCAAACCCGCCGTTGGTCAAGATGCCATGTGATAAAATGTGTACCCATCAAAAAAGATGCCCTGTAAACAGTAATTGAAGCATTTGGTGGAGAAGATGCTGGTGTACAGTAGCGAAGGGAGATGGATGAAGAAAATAATGACAAGAGTAGGGAGAGATGCTGAGAGCTGGCTCTAGAATGACATGCATGAACAGCAAAGCGAGCAGGGGGAAAGACGGCTTTGCCATTCACTTTGAAGCTTGCTCCACTTCTGTCTCTGTTATGTAACAGAAGAAAGTGAAAAAGGAAAAAAGAGGGGTGGAGAGAAGAAAAGAGGGGGCAAGACTGAGCCTCTGAACTCGGAGTTCTGATTTCTCCAGTTAGCAGGTGGCTGTAAACGGACAATGGAGTTAGCGGCTGAGCTTCGGCGGTGTTGAGTGGCAGGTATGAGAGTTAAAAGAGCTGATAGATAAGGAAAGTAGTTGGTGTGAAAAGTGGCAGAAAGGTCGAGAGGAGGGGGTCCATCAGAAAACATACGGGAACAGAAGACAAGACTTGAGGAGAAGGATGGGCGTTTGAACCTCACATCCAGTTTTTCTGAGGTACATAAACACATCACTCACTCCTTGTTGCTGACAAGACAAGAGCAGCTGTGCTGCTTCTCTCAGGTCTGGGCTTCATTAACTGAGGAAGACCTCTGGCTTTTGGGGTCACAACTTCACCCCATTCTCTAGACCACCGTCACACTCCAGCTAACAACTTTCCCTGCTCTATTTTTTGTTCTTTTTTTATGAAAATCAATCTTCATGATGTCACCATCACCCACAGCAGTGAATGTTGCCATGGAAATCAGAAGATCTGCATTGAACAAATGCCTTCAGGAGGCTGGATGCATGCATAGTTTAGTGCATGCATCTTTCAGTGTTTGTGCACACGGCTCATCTTTAATTGCTATTCACAATCTGCATCTCGAGCACAGTCAGTAATTTGAGAGGCCCAGCGTGGGGTAAATAGCTGGAGCTCATTTACAAGTGTTTTTAATGGACTTTTTCTGTCTTTGTCTTTCTTGTTTCCATGCCTTTTTTCTCCAATGCCTTTTTGAGTTGTTGTTTTCCATTCATTGTAACAGTGGATTATAGTATACATGTACACTCCCCAGTGAGTGTCACGTTTGACCTCCTTTTGCTTTCAAAACGATTGCATCTCTTGAGGACACAGAGACAACAAAATGTTGGAAGCATTGCTCACAGAAACCATGGCATATTGACTTGACAGCATCACACTGCGGTTTTAGGATTTGAGGGATGTACATCCGTGATGCAAATCTCTTGTTGGGGTACGTTTCAAAGCTGAACATTTTACTCAGGATAATGTTCCAGAAAGCATGATTTGATATTTGTGACATGGTACATTATCCTTCTGGTTATATCAGGATCTATATCCAGTATCCATAAGACGGTGGTCATAAAGGAAAAGACAGCAACAACCATGAGGTTAGACCAGGGGTGGGCAAACTTTTTGGCATGTGGGACACAAAGGATTCTGAAATTTGGCACAAGGACTGATTTGATAATCAACCTTATAAAATAAAAAATATTGTGGAATTTTGACAAAAACCTGCTTTAGTTTTGATTAAAATGGATTCATACAACAGAAGATTTTGGAGTTTTAATTTCTGAACTCTGACTTTTGTTCTTTTCCTGGTGAACCAATGGGTTAATGTCCCTGAGGGGACATCACAAACTTGAAGAAATACCACCTTCCTGTGGTGCTGAAATGATCAGAAAAATCACTGTGCAACTCAGAAAACACACCAACATCAGAAAAACAACACGACATAGGATTTTTGATATTGTGTGTTTTAATTTGAAGGGCCAGATTAAATAGCTTAACGGGCCGGGCCGCATGTGGGCCCGAAGCTGTAGTTTGCCCACCTGTGGTTAGGCCATGTTGTGTAAACCTTGGCTACTCGGGGTCCCAAACTGGCCAAAAACGACCACATATTTTTCTTACCCATTAGTGGGGTCTTGTATGGAGGATAGAACTTAAGTTGATGCTGCAATCCCCCCCCACCCCCCTCTTTGTCCTGCTGCTCACCTGGCAGGTAAGGTCCTGTTTTGCCCCTGCTGGGAAGCAGCCAGAAGCAAAGGAGCAGGGTGTTTTTTTTTGTCCTCAGCAGTCTTAAATTACCAGATGTTGTTATTTTAGTTTGGTATTAGGGCTTGGTGTTCCAGATTTGTAGGTTTTATTTGTTGCTTTAGGTAGTTTAGATTTGGTGAAGCCGCCTGTAGCAGGAATCTGCTCACTCTGTTTGTTGGTGTGGTTGCGTCAGCTGTTTCCCTGTCTTATTTTGTGTTTGCCTAAGGCTCCAATCCCCTTATCTTTGTCTGTCTGGTTCCTACAGTTGCACATTAATTTATCTTTTTCTCTTTCTTTTTTCTTGTACAATTAACTGTGTTCCTCATCTTTTTTGCCGTCCCACTTGAGATAATAAAACTTTTTTTTTGTTTTTCCTTTGAGTAAAGTGGCTGAAACATGTTTGGGGGCTCGTCCGGGATATTGTCCCACTGGCAATGGCTAGTTGCATTCTCCTTAGACAATACCTGTTTGGAGGTCTGTATTCTTTGCAGCTGCATTGTTCTGCCCTG
>NC_050532.1:3876947-3910188 GCF_002922805.2 Oryzias melastigma | reverse complement strand
GTCAGCACAAAAATATATGTATAAAATGTAGCATACCTGCTAATTGGTATGATCATATGATTGTCTTGGCTTAAAAAAATAATGTCACATTTCTGACCATCTAGAATGTCACAAGGCCAGGAAGCATTTATTGTGAACAATGGATGGATGGATCTCTGAAAGACCGAGAATAACTGGATCCCTTTTATAAGTCTTGGAAAAGTGTTTACAGAAAAATCATAAGATTAGGATTTAATTTATTTAGTCCTGAAGATCCAAAGGAACAGACTGTACATGTATTAGATTTAGTGAGAATTCTTTACTGATGCACTAAACTGAAACAAAAAAAACATATTCTTAAGGCCAAAGCAATCAGCTGTAACAAATATGTCACTTTTCTCATTCAAAACTGACAAGATCTCATATGAAATCAAATTAAAATAGCAAGTCTCTTAAAGAGAAAATTTAATAAATTTTTATCCAGTAATTTAATTATATCTGTGATGTATAAAGTGACAAAGTGATCATGTATTCAGTTCAGAAGATTTTTATTATAAGGCTAAGTGAGAGTGAAGAAGACATAATTGTTAACTTTGATTTAACCCAGTAAAGTCGGGGAAGGAGGCCTCACTTCCTTTTGCTATTTCAGATTCCTTTTTTTAACCATCTTCTCTACCCTGCTTTTCCTTCCTACATTAAATACTCCCTCAACCCCTGAAATGTGTTATTAGTTAACAATGGATAAATGGGCATTGCAAGTACCAGCTTTACTCTCCGTAATAACCACCCTCCATTGTAATAATTACCCCCTTTAAAAGAAAAGGGAAATGTCTTCCGGGGTTACCAGGCAATGAGCGTGCAGCTGGGGTGAGTCGTCTCTTTCCGTGGTGTGTGGGTGTGCCAAGCTGTTACATACAGCTGTGGCTTTGACATGGTTGTTTAGTTTTACTTCTGTCTTAACTAAACAGATTGTTCATCAAACTACATGTTTGTGGCGCTAATATAATTTGCAGGCATTATATTATGTGTGGATGGACTAATATCCCAAAACACATGGCTTCAAGTTTTACGATTGATTCCCCTGCATTTTGCATTTGTGTTGCATCGCTGATGGAAATCAACTCTGGAGCGACATTTGATGTTTCAACACCGCCGGCAACGTGAAAACTTTTACGCTTCAGTCTAATTTATGCAGCTTTGACTGAAGCATCTCAGATTCTAGTAGAGCCAAAAATCTAATTTGCACTTGTCGTCTAACGATAAAGAAGCAAATGACAGCATTGCACATCTTACATTCATTTAAAGCCTCTGAAGACTTATAGATGGACGGTTCGTAGGTAAAATATGAGCAAACCTGTAGGTGGCCCTCATGCAATATAAAGATCATTGACCGCTCTGTAAGCTCGTTGTGCAAAACTGTTCTTTGCATACTGTGAGCTACAGGTCGTAGAGAATACTCAGACATCACATAGGTGGATGTAAGAGTGAAGCAGGTGAGACATTGTTGAATGGATTTTTTAACGCCGCAAACCCTGTGCAAAGTGCAAGTAGCCTATCAGTTCTGTTCAAGCGTTAAGTGCCCTTGTGCGCTTCTTGCGTAGCGTGGCAGTTGAAAAATAGTAAAGTTGACAATCAGAGGGTAGTTTGTGTGGGTATCCTACAGGCTCTTTGGTATCTTAATGAAATGAAATGAATGAATGAAATGGTTTATTTCAAGCAATCAGGAATAATACATAAAAAAAACACATCACATTGATTTACATCTAGATCTCTCGAAAGGGAGTTTGAGGAAGCGAACTTATATAATCCCACCCCGGCTCAACGATACCATTTTCTCTACTTGAGTTTTCAGGTCTTAATATCAATTATCTACAATAACAAATTCAGGTTATGCGATTTTGAGCTCCATCAAATCGGCTTCAACATTTTTCTTTCAAAACAGCCGTAGCTGTTTTTCAGTACCTTGGTGATTAAAGTCACTTATGTGCAACTTTAAAGAGTTGAGGAGAGCTGGAGGCACACGTCTGCTCGTGACCCAGAACCGGAAACATATCTTGTTCACACACCATGTGTGCAGTATTTGTCAGTAAGGGGCCAGTACTCACACCTTACTAACAACTAGATCAGAGGTGTAGAAAGTCAGTCCTCGAGGGCCGGCCTCCTGCCTGTTTTCCAGAAACCTTGCCTTATCTGCTGCTGATTACCTGGATCAGGGTTGTTGTGCCAATAAGGAGATACAATGGCAGATTGGTTGGAAAACATGTAGGACACCGGCCCTCGACACTGGCCCCCGACTTTGTGCAGCCCTGGACTAGATTGTGTTCTGAGGACCTTGACAACAGCATCACCTGAACATCATCGGTGGATGCAACCTACAAATATTTCACGATAGCCTCACCACAAACACGATAATTGTAAGTTCCATTTTCATGAGGTCCCTTAAGGTGGCCGTACGAACCGCAAGAGAACTGCAAAACACACCTGCGCTTCCCTTCAGATTCAGCCGCTCCTGTCTATGACCCTCCACCGGCCCAGAAAACCCAAATCTGCAGCTTCCCTATGGGTCAACCCCGTATGGGTCCATTGGACCAAGACTTTGGTCATTTAATCTTTCACCTTCTTATTGGCATTACCATATTTTCCACAGTGTGAGACAAACTTAAAAGCCTTACATTTTCTCCTAAAACGACAGCCCATCTTAAATCTGGAAGTGCCTCGTATATGGACTAAGTCTGGTCGTGTTGTCAGTATTTTTTATTTACACGAATTGCAAACAAGGTTGGATGTTAACAGTAAATACGCTAACAATGGGTAACTTGTAGGCTTAAATGTAGGTATTTGACTGTGTTACAGGTTTTATTTAACAAGTAGGGAAGACCTTGGTTGGTTATCACAATGATGTGACGTTTACAACACGGGGAAAACAGTGAGTTCAGCGAAAAAAGGTTTATTTTGAAAAATGTACCGGATGCACTTTACAATTGCTCACATGATTTCCGGTTTAGGCTGTTAATATTCCCAAGTTCACAAAAAGGTGCTCCGGCTTGACTCCGACAAAACTTTGAATGCCATTCATTGACAGAGCGCCTTATAATTCGGTATGTATGTAAAATACCGTATGTTTATGTGAATCATAAGCTTTTTTAATACTATGAAGTTCCCAACATATTTACTATTGTCTTTTGTGTTGGTAGTTTCTTCGATGACCTTTAGGAATGAGTCTGACTGAGAACAGATGCGGCTCGAGTGGGTTTTACTGTATCGCTACACCGAACTCCCTCCTCGAGTCGACCAGAACAACATTTTGTCCTGAACAGGAAAACGAGAAAGAAATGAATCACCTTTTACAAATGTGCAAGTGCAGCCAAGCTGGATAAGGACCTCTCTGACTTCCCTTCTCGTTCCCCTCTGAAGAACAGTCACCTGTCTGTTACTCTATGTTGTTCCACCTCATCAGGTTTTTCTGCTTTGATTTTAATCCCACATATCAGCTTTCTATAAGCTATTTTTCACTGTAATAATCTCTCATAATGAGGACTTTAATTTGCAGACATAAGAAGTTTTGTCTTGGAAGGCAGTTACAGGAACTTGTTTACTTTGTTTCTAATTGATTTTTTTTTTAATTTTCCGTTAAGTTTAAAAATTCTTGTTTTTGTGCTCTGATACTTTTTAATAAATAAGGAATAATGAAGTACACTGGAAATAATTTAATAGTGAGCTTGTCTTTAGTAACCGAGGCCTCATTTTTTGATTTCAAATGTTGGCAAGCAACAACAACAAAAAAAGAGCTTATTAATGAGCACCCCTTCAGCTTTGTGCTGCGATGTTTTCTCTCCATTTCTACTTTCAGTTGTTCGGCATGCATTTGGGTTTCTTCCAACACAGCAACCCTTTTGAAATAAATTCTGTTTGTGAGCGAAATAAATATTTTTTTTCCTCTTACCGGGAAGAATCCTGGTGCTCTGCAGGTCTCTTAGCTTTTTCTCTAAGTAACTTAACAGCATGCAACATAATGGTGAGCACGCAGGAACACACAGGCATGCGAGCAGAGAGGAATGCACTGCTGGGCCTGATTAATGGATTGCTGTTTTTGTTTATTGGAGATTTATGGGGTTTTTTCTGGACACCCATTTTTCCTCCACCACTGCACTCATTAAATGCCTCTGCAGGAAAATAAAGAAAATGTATTTGGAATGGAGAGAAACCTTGTTTAACTCTAAGAGTACCAACACAGTGATGTACAATGACTCATTGGACTTCTATGCGTTTTATTTTGGGGTTTTTGTATATTTTAGGAGCGATGAACCATTTAAATCAGGGCTGTCCAAATGTTTTCAAGACAGCCTGATTTGGTGAGGTGAAAACATGAGGCTTAACTATTCAGACTGCATTCTAATAGCATTGAATGCAAATGAACTATTTATTGTGTGAATGCTTAAGCATTCACAAATTTGTGAACATTACTACTTGTATTTATGGTATTTATAAACTTTTTAGTTTTTGAAATATTGAGCAAACTATTCCCCATAGAAAATGAATGAGAAAGTCTTTAAATGTCAAAATTTTAAGTAGATTAGCAACAAGTCTTTAAATATATTCATGGGCTATGTTTTCATCTTTTATAGTGATAAAAAAAAGACACATTGTAACGTTTTTGACTCATTTGTTATCTACTGTGGTTTTTTTAATGCTATTTTGGTGTTTAGCTTTTATTTGAGCAACATGCTAATGTTTCTGGCTAATTTCTTGTCTCCTGAGGTTTTTATTGGCTAATTTAGTGTCTAGATAATAATTTAAGACAGGCAAATGTTTTTGACTAATTTAGTTTGCTGAATCCAGTAGTTTTCCAAAATAAAACTTCCGTTAGAAGCAGACGTTTTTCCACTGTATCCCCATTTACCCATCATGTTGATATTTGTTCCTATCTATATAAATGAAGGTTAATACTTTTTTTACTGCTAAAAGAACTTTAGGTTTTTGTTTTTAAAGAAAAAAGGCAAAACTGCAACAAAAATGCAAAAACAGAAAACATTTTCTAGCTTTAGAAGCTCTTTGCTTTATGTGAATAACAAAGACTGAATAAATCCTACTGACTAACCTTAACCCATCAGGAATAAACGGACATTCATAAGACCAACCATGATTTTGTTTCATCTTCAACTTTACTTTATAAGTGCTGCAGAGCACTTCTAAGTTCTCCCTATATATATTTTTTTTTATTATAACAAATATTCAGAAAAATAATACAACCGAAGTTTGAAAATTAACCCAATACCTTGTGCAAATTTTCCCTAAATTGAGTCAAAAAATGTGTTGTATTCTCAGAGATGACAGTTTTCTTGTTTTGTTTACCTGCCAATTAATTATTGCAAATGTACATGTGCTGTAATGTCAGCAGATCGCTCTGATTTCACTGAAGAACAGCCTGGCACAGTTCAGTACAGGAGGCAGGATGACAAGCAAAGCTCAGTACTGCAGTGGAATTCTGGGATACCATCAGGCTCGCTGCTTTTTCTTTTTTTTTTTTTACAACCACAATTTTCTCACCATAAAGGACAAAGGGATTTGCAAACCTTCCCCAATAACATTCAGAATTCAGATAATTAACATTTAGATTAAGCTGTATGTCAGCATGCATTAACCACATAGCACTGGCTGAACACAACCCCACTTTTTGTTCATTTTTAGAGGACAAAAATGTCTTGTGAAGACTTGTCTTTTGGTTTTCCTGAATAAAGATCAGCAAGAGCAAAAACTTTTTCTTTCCTTTTTTAAGCTAAAACAGGGTTTGAAGACTGCCCACATAATGAAACAGATGCACATTTACACAAAAATTAGGAGTAAAAATGGTTATCTCCCAGCTGTGAGCCACAACATATAATTTTAATTTGGGAGGAATGCGTTTGTTATGGGGGGATTGCAGTGAAAAACTCCAAGATGGTAATGATGCCCCAAAAGAAATAAAGTTCCAGTTGTGCAGAGACAATCACTTCTACAGGATGTTCTCGACCAACACGAACATTCCACATTAACATGTTGAGTGAGCTGCAGCATAAAGACGGAATTCTTGCATTTTAGTGGATGAGAAGAACCAAGAAAAGCTATAGAGGTAGCTTGTTCTCGTGATATAATTCCTACTAAAAACCTGTTTTCGATGGTACATTTACACATTTATTAGTTCATGAAATTTGACGATAAAACTTTATTGTTTTATTTGCGTTTAGTCACACAAAAAAGTATTTTAAATCTGGTTAAGAAGCAAAAGGATGAATCAGAAACCCCCACTTTTGCTCATTTTGGACTTTATTTAACCAGGAACATTTGCAATTCTCAAAGATTAAACTTTAACACCATTTCTGGGATATCATATCAGAGAGCATCTTATTATTTTTGAAGCAATAATGGATTTTTTCAAAGTGAAAAATTGACAATCAAAGGCAGCAAAAGAATTGTTGCAAACCATGACAACATTGTGTCACATGATAAAGTCTACTGTTTAAAATATTCCTTTTCGGTATGGTTTATCATCCTTAGCTTTAATAGGAGACAAAATCTTACTCTTTTATTCTACTTTTTCTGCAAAACAAAATCTCTTGAAATGTCCATGACGATTGCCTGAATTTATAAATTAAGATTATTGCGATTCAAGGAGTAAAGTTAGACATTCTCCCACCCAGATTTCTCTAAAAGCAGAAGAGTTTGGACTGGATATTTTCTCTTTTTCTGACCATTCTCTGTAAACCCAAGAAATGGTTGTGGGTGAAATCAGAGGGAATGAAGGTAGATCAGACTTTCTTTTCTTCTCCATTCTGATGCTCAGTTTGAACTGCAGCCGATCGTCTTGATCACGTCTACGTGCCTCCTTTTTTTTTAGTTTCTGCTATGTGATTGGCTGCTTAGAAATTTGAATTAACAAGCAGAAAAACATTTTAAAAAGTTGAAACACACGATTAGGAGTCACATGACATTAAAAAAATCAACATTTGCTATTTTTCTCATTTTTTTTTCTATTCTTTTTTCTAAAACAAAAAAGCAAAAAAACAAATTTTTCTCTGCAGCTCCTTTTCTTAGTTCTTTAAAGCAGTTTTAATGTTATTTATTTGTCTTATAAAAAGGAACACCATCTGAAAAAACTGAAAGAGAAGCTTAACTCCTTATACATGCAGCTACATTTTCGGGGCTAATTTTTCGATAAACAAACTGTGAAAAAAACCTGCAGCATATTCCGGGTCTCTAAAGATTGCTGCATTTATTATGTAACTAACACATTTCACCAGAACACTGTAAACAAATTATCTACAGCTTGCAGGGACTCACTGGATCCATTGGCACACAACTGGTTGATATACGTTGTGGTAAAGTTGATGTAGCAACATTTCGTTGCTAAAGTCCGGCATTCTGAATGGTTTGCCTTTAATCTGGTTGTTGTAGTATCACTGTGTTAGATTTTGGATAGTCAATAAGTGGCTTCTGAAGGAAGTATGTTTGCTCTGGCACCACAGAGATGGAGGCTACAGGCTGCATGTTCTTTGTTAATTAAGAGAGTGAGATAATAAAGGTGGACAATGTTGCAAGCTGTTAGCTGTAAAAAAAAAAAAAAAAAAAAAAGAAAACAAAATCTCCCCAACAGATTATGTTTGGCAGCTGAATCATTGCTGCCTGAAGGTCACATCCAGCTGTCAAACCTGACACCTTTTGAATTTCAAAAGTGCTGAAGCGAATGCGTCCTCATGAAAATCCACCGAACCCACAGCAACAAGCATGCAGAGTCTGCTGCACGGCCACATTGTCGTTGGTGAGTAACATTTAAATAAACCCATTACATAAATGTTTTACTGTCCATTTAAAGGCATAGATGTGCGTCACTGAGTATAGCTGGTAATAGTTGGTGGATGTAGCTTGTCTTTGAAATATGATATATATGTCTATATACTCAATTGTATGAGGTGTTGCTTTTTGAGATCAGCTATGAGGCTCAGCTTTTGTCAAAGATAAAGACTCACACTTTCTTTGAATGAGCATGTTATTATGGTGCTGTCCTTTCTGTTGAAGGTGATAAAATAGTTTGTTGAATTCAACAAATATCCCTTTAGCTTAAATGTAGGTCTCCTGTTAGGTTTTGTGTCTAATCGAGGCTTCAGTGCAATCCAATAATGCTGCAATCTTTATTCCTGCCATTCATGTATTTCTTGTTTGAGGCAGTATTGGGTAACTAAGTGAAAAAATGTTGAAGTAAAAATTGAAATGAAGTAAAAAAAAACATGTATTCATTCTTTTCCTTTGTTTTATTTTCAACTGTAGTCCATGGACACCAGGGGCGGAGTTAAAGGGGGCTTAAGGGGACAGCTGCCCCTCCAACAAAAAGCCCTCAATTATTTATTGAGTAAGATTAAGAAGTTATCAAGTGTCTATTAGAAATATCACCTTGGATAAAAGAACTTCATTGTAACCCTTATCCTAGGCATGTTCACATTAAAAGTGGGGTCATCCGGACCCTACAAGACTGTGCGCTGAATTTTTCTTTTTTTTTCTAGGATTTTTAACCTTCACTGGTGTCTGTCGCAGACATAAAATCCTGTCCACCTTCGTCATGGGAGGGATCACACATCAATATAAGGTTGGGGTCATCTGGACCCCATAAGAGAGCACAAGGGTTAATGCTAGTAAAAAATAATAAAACAACTTGAAATTCCTATTTTTGATCCTTTCATTTTCCACTCTGCCAACAACAAACACCAAAAACACACCCTATGGTTGTAAAATTTTTACTGTTAGCCCAAAAACCGATCCCGGCCCCAAATCAGAGAAGAAAGCAGTTATGTGGTCCTCACCAGAAAACGTTTTGGGACCCTTGGTTTATAGGAATTAATAATTAGCTCTATTTTTGGAGGTATATGTAGCAACGAGAGTGAAATGTCCTTTTTAAAGTTGTACATTTTGGAAACACACAAGTTCCTTAATTATCTAAATGGTAGAATTTCTTTTAGCCACTATCCAAAAATATCTATTTAAAAATGACTTGTGAAGATCAAGCATCCTTTTTTGTTTGTAATTATATGTTCATGTGAACTTATTTGAAGAATACAAGGTCCTTTCTTGATGCATCAAACACACCATCTTGCAGAAAACTCCTTGTTCAGGGCGATTTCCCAGTTGATTCACTGGTTACTATGATTCTGCAGCGGAGTGTGCACTCAAACTGTCACACAACGTTCATTTACTTGTTTTTCCACCAGACTTTCTTACTTTGATCATAGATTAGCAAGGAAGTGTGCCACTGTGTTACTATAGAAACCAGATTCCAGTTATGTTTTTTCAAAAATAATGATCCCCTGAAACCATGTGAGGTAGGTGAAAGTAAGAAAATTCTAGATTTCTCCATGTATTTGAAATGGACCCATGAAAATGAGACATATTGAAATATTGAGGGAAGGCTCTCCTGAACTTTTAATGGAGAAAATGTGACAATATTTGAATTTATCGCACAGTGGAGAGTGAGGTTATGATCAAAGTAACGGAAACAGCAAAAAATGGGTGATAAATTACGGCGGTATTGATTTATTCAGTGCGGCTTGTTTAATCTTTTTGAAAACAAGGAGCTACTGATTGATGCTGTGCTCTCCCAATTGCATAGCGGAGCACATATATTATTGCAGGCAGACATACACATGTGCGAGTACACACAAATCAAACACAACCTGCATCTCACAGGAAATCATTGCAGTAATTAATGTCCTGGCGTGTTCCCTTGTTGCCTCTGTGATTGGCTGAAAGTCAATCTAAAAAGGAACTCAGTAGAGCTCCCACCGGTATTTTGCCAGAGTGAAATTATCCCACCTCTCGTCCAGTACCAGGGGACATGATCAGCCTGTGTTAGTGTGTAAACATTTCTGTTTTCCCCGGTGCCCTAGTCCCAGTGTCTCCTGCCCACGCGGCACAAGTCATTTGTCAGCTTTGATTTAGATTTATCAACACAGGCTTCCCATGGCTGAAGCTCAATCTTACTCTCCCACTCGAAGGCCCAGGATTTACTAGGCATGCATTTGATATATCTGGGATAAGGACGAAGAGGTTAAAGATAGGGAGGAAGAGTCAGAAACTGAATGATGCATGAGATGGAGAGTGTGATAGTGAGTGAAGCACAAAGGGACAGGTTTCAATGTGGTGAGGTTGGGATGCAATTTTAGAGTCCAGTTTAAACGACTGAGAAGCAAGTAATGGATGAAACAGTTTATGATGGATTGATTCCTTCTTTTTTCTTTATTTCTACACATATTTGACCCAACGTCTTCTTTGCCTTTCAGCTAAAAGGCGGAATTATCCTCCATCTAACCCTATCTTCAGATCATTTTCACTCAAACCAAACACCCTCCTTCCATGAACCTCCTCTTTGCTCTTCCTCCAGGCCTCCTTCCTGGATCCTTCTACTATCATAGTCTCTCTTCTCAACGTGTCCAAACCATCTCAATCTGCTTTCCTCCAAAACATATACCATGAGCTGTTCCTTAGAGAACTTTGGCATCTTAATCTCTACTACCTCCAGTTTTGACACCATGTCTCTGCATAAGCATCTCTATACCAATAACATGGCTGCTCTCACCATAGTCTTCTACCTTTCTTTTCGTTCTTAATTAAACTCTTTAGTCACATCTGAAACCTTCCTCCACCTGTTCCAACCTGCTTGCTCAAACCTCTTCTATTTGTTGTTCTGGATTGTTGACCTTATAAAGTTCTCCACCCCCATCACCTCTGCTCCCTGTAACATCACTGTCCTGCTTGAGTTCATTTACTCAGATATTTTCTGTTCTGCTGCAGCTAACTTTCATTGTTCCCAATTCCAGAGAAAACCTCCACCTCTCTAGAAGTTTCTTCTCTTGCTCCATGCTCTCAATACAGATCATAGTGTCATCTGCAAACATGATGGTAAACAGAAATTCCAGTGTAATCTCATCTGTCAGTCTGTCCATCACCAAAGCAACAAGAAGAAGCTCAAAGCTGATCCTTGGTGTAGTCCCATCTCCACCTTCAACTGCTCTGTCACACCTACAGCACATCTCACTACAGTCTGAAGTTACAAACACACAAGCATGTGATGAGTGTTCAAGAACATGCTAAACACGGGTCACACTGGACTATCGCTACCTGATACTAGCACATGTCTGCCACTTTCAGTTGGAAAAGGGTTGGTGCGAATTTTCAAATCAGTGCAGATCTCATGAATCTTACCCCAGGCTTTTTCTTTCACAGCCCTATTCCGACATGTGAAAGACGCAATTAACTCCTCCTTTATGTTTAAAAAATATTTGGCACTTTAATTATTTACAAAGGGACTCCATCCAGACGTCACTACCAAATCTGAATCCCTGATTTTAACTGGGCTCAAGTGAACATCCATTTTGTAGGCAGGGCCCAAAAATAGTTGTGAAACTTGCATGAACACAAGACTTTTTAACACAGAAACTCAAAATGCACATTTACATTAACTTTTCACTGGATATGGCTGCTCAAATGTGCATTTCAGAGGGCAGTGTGAAGGCAGCTTTACAGCTCTCGTCCTGAACAACTCTAACGCACTTCTCTACCACTCCAGACTTCCTCACCCAGACCATAGGGCCTCTTTGTATGATCTAGATGTACAAACACACAATACACTTTCTTCCATCATGTCATCCCTACATTCAATTCTTTAAGTCCTAGATTCCTGCCTTTTCCTTTCTTTCTGATCACATTCATCCAATTTCCATCGATACTTTAGGTCCCAGTCGGCGCAAATGTTGTTAACCCAGGCCACCACCGATCCAACTGTGCATGTTGTTGGGTTATCATGTAGTCACTGTTTGAAGAGCAGCAACTAGTCAAAGTTTAAAGCATAAAATAAGTAGATGACATGCAGCCACAAACCCAAACCCAGCCACACCCCCCTCTAGGCTTCATAGAAACCCTTTACTTGAGTGTAACAATGGATTTTTCCTCCTCACAAACAGAGAAAACAATAAATCCTGCTTTGCACTGCTGAAAATGTTATTGCTAAATGTTACTGACGAAAAAGTCAGCAGGCGAGGTAAACTGCGTAATATTTAGTACTAAAACTCTTTACAGGAAGATTAATGGTACTTCAGGCAACCTTTAGGAGCAGCTTATTTCAAAAGTCACATCAGCGGGGGATTTCCCAACCCAGCCACATAAAAGCACAGATGCTTCAGAGAAGATGTTGTTCATTTATGAAAGGTGCACGCTGGGAAAAGAATTTGTGGAGGTTTGGAAATGTTTCATTCTTCACAGTAGAACAATGGGTGGGAAGAGTGTTTTGTGTATCGAACATTTTTATAAAGTGTTTGGCTGTAAATAGCTATTTTACAGCATAAATATGTATTTATATAGTAGTGTTCCTTACATTTGCTATAGTATTGTATCAAGATGAAATAGTGTAAATAAAAGAAACACAGATATGCTTCCTGCACTGGTGTTTAGCTTATTTTCTAAAGCTGCTGTTTACTGAATGACTTGAGTGTATATCAAGTACGGTGGCCCTGAAGTGCAAATCACAGAAAAAAAAACACTCAACACAAAAACATATTAGAGATTACAATGAGGACTAAAAAAAGCAACAAAAAACTCATAATAATAATAACAAAACGATATGACATTTTAGAGTGTTGCTCGCATACTGTTAAAAGTTTTCTGATTAAAACGGAGCATGTAAAGTATCACTTCATACCAAATAACTTTTGGTTGAAATGATGGACTAATGTCTCCAATTTCCTTAAAATGACAAACATTTAGGGAAAACAGAAACTATTTAAATGTGGTATAAATCAATACTGGGCATAATCTGTGCTGATCACAAAACTTTTATCCTTATGTGGACATTTGAAAAAAAATTAGCATCCAATCAGCAAGTCTCAGTATCTACATTTTTCTTGTTGTTTCATTTGATCTCTGGAAATTACTGTTGTTTTCTGAAATATTGTATTTAGTTTGATTTTTTTGGAACTATTTGTTTAGCTTCTTTCCTTATTAATGTAATCTTTAGTATGTTTTTGTATTGAGTGATTTGTTGTTGTGTTTTGTCCTTCAGGGGCACCATAATTAAGTCCAGATGTATTTCAAGTGACGCTTTAGAATCAACCAATACATCATGCATACCTGCATTTTAGGGAGAAACCACTCATTCTTTTTATCTCTATTGTAAATTTCACTTCAGCTGCACAGTCACTGTTTTTCTTTTGCTAATTATCTCTACTGTCAATTCAACAGTCAATTTAAAAAAAAAAATGTTTTTTAAAAGCGTTATATTCATGCCACTGCCAGAAAATTAAACTCATTTTTAGTATAAATTGAGATTTCACATGAAGCCACAGAACAAATAGTGACGCTCCAAACCCTGGAGCGAAAATAAATAAATAAAAGCAGCATGTAAAACGGATGCAGTCCTTGTAAGAGTGACAAATGGCATTTTAGAAGAGCAAGACCTATACCGTGAATTTTCCAAATGCAAGACTGCAGAAAATGTTAGAAAGCCAAGAGTTCATAATGACTTCCTGGTGGCCCCATGGTGCAGCATTGGGATATATTAAGGGCTGAAATAAAGTGTCACTGTAGGCACTGAAAACAGAGCTTCTTGTGACACAATAGGCCTGTGTCTTCCACTTCCTCGCACAGAGCACCTATTATGTCATCAAAAAAAAGACGATTAGCACACTAAAGGAGGGATGAAAGTGCGGCTACCAACAACCTGCTCACAAAGGCTATAATTTTTAGCAGTAATTAAAGGCTTACATTTCCCTGACGGCTCATCAGCAGCCACAGAACAAACATGGAAAAGGAGCAACAGAGGGAAAAAGGAGCAAGGTTCTCCTCTGCTGAAGGCGCTGAGCCTTGTAATTGTAATTAGGGGCTTGTCTCTGGAGAGGGGACGGCGTTTGAACTGAAGAGGAGCTCGGATACTGGAAGGTGTGGTCCATAGTTCTTTTGAGTTCTCCTTACTGTATCCTCCTGTAATTCTGCATTAAAGAGTCAGTCCAGAAGTGGAGGACATTTAGGAAAGTAAACCTTCACTTTTCTGCTACAAATTTATCAATAACATGTAATAAAGTACATGAGCTGTTCATGGAGAAGACTGAAGCAGTGGCTGATGGGAGTTGTAGACTCAATCACAAATATACACTCTTGGGTGTTTGGTGAGCAAATATGAGTCCTACACCAACATCATAAATGACACTGTAAAGTGTATCGGTTGGACACTAAAATGTGTAATTAGTTGCTAATGAACTTTGGAGTGCTGAAAAAAGGTCTCTGTATACCTAAACTCTGAAAAAATTTGGCATTTGCTGTGTAGATTCTTCTTCTACCACGCTAAAAAGGGCATCAGGGTTGTGTGGATGTCGTGGGACACACGTTCCAGGGTTCCTCGTGCTTGTTCTTGTTTAAGCTAACCTTCGGTTCCTGTTAGCTAAATTAGTTTTGTAGACTTAGCTTTTAGCCACACAGTTTGTTGTTGTTCCTTTATTTCATAGCTATTTTTAATATCTTTGTCTTAAAAAAAGAAAAAAAAGTTCCATGGTTCCTTGGACTTGTTTTTGTGTTGATGTTTTAAGCTAACCTGCAGTTCCTGTTAACTTAGTGTTAGCAGACTTAGCTTTTCGTCCCATGGTTTGTTGTTGTTCCTTTATTTCATAGCTATTTTAAATATTTTTGTCTTAAAAAAAAGAAAAAAAAGTTCCATGGTTCCTCAGACTTGTTTTTGTGTTGATGTTTTAAGCTAACCTACAGTTCCTGTTAACTAAATTAGTGTTAGCAGACTTAGCTTTTTGTCCCATGGTTTGTTGTTGTTCCTTTATTTCTTAACTGTTATTACATTTTTTGTCTTTAAAATATAAAAAGAAAAAAAATGTTCCATGGATAGTAAGTATTGGAAATATATTGTTTTGTAATACAAATGTTTCCACAATTTTAAGAGGAAACAATTAATATAAAAACATTTGAGATTCACTTGTTTGGAGTATTCCAGACTTATTGGGTTTTTTGTTTTTCCATTTTAT
Source organism: Oryzias melastigma (assembly GCF_002922805.2). Taxonomy (NCBI): domain Eukaryota; kingdom Metazoa; phylum Chordata; class Actinopteri; order Beloniformes; family Adrianichthyidae; genus Oryzias; species Oryzias melastigma. The sequence continues at coordinate 3,895,168 of NC_050532.1, read as the reverse complement.
TTCTTCTCCCATGTGCCACCATATCCATAATAAACAAGAGTTATCCATACATAATAAAGCAAAACAGTGTAACACATGAGTGAAGGGAGCATGATGAAGATTATTCATGCCCCTTTACTAAAAACACAACATTAGCCATTCAGGCCACATCCATCTACATAACTACTTAAATCTTTTTAACACAACTTGTAATTTTCAAATACATTTTTTTCTTTGTACAATCTTTTTAAAAAAACAAAATTTTTGTGAGGGTTTCATTTCAGTAGTCAAATAATTCCTTTCTTTTTTTCCTATAAAGACAAAACCTCTGTCTTAATCAAGTCCATACAATGGATTAATAAAAGTCCCCTTTCTTTCTTTTATTGCAATTAGTAATCAATTTAAATTAACCCACAAATAAGCTCTGGAAACAATCTGTTTTTAAAATACAATTTTCAAGCATTGTTTCTCTTAGTTTTTGTGCATTTTGTCTCAAGAGAAGTAAATTCTGTCATAAACAACATGTTTTAGTATTTTCTTATGTGGTTTATCAGGATATAAAATTATCCTCAATCTCTCTTTCGCTTTTAGGATATTTTTCTATTTTCTACAACCTCCCCTCTGACTTTCTTTGCTCTGAATTGCCAAATTGAAGTCAATGTATCTTTATCCTTTTAAATGTGTTCACTGATGTACCTCAAACAACAGGCTGCATCCTTGCAGTGAGCTTTCTGGCAGTCCCTGTCATTTCTCTGCAGTGTTTGAGAAGCTCCACAGTAAAGCTGCGATCCAGCATGTTTCCTTCCCTCCCTCCAGTTACAGAGACAACTTTAATTTCTGCTCACCGTCAACGTACAGCAGCTTTAATGTGGCCCATTACTCCCGCCTAAAATATTTCTTTATTGATGGAACCTGCAGAGCCGTGGCTAGTCAGCTCAGTAGGCGTAGTCATGGTAACCAGCAGGCGGCTAAAGAAAAGAAATGTTGACAGCGAGATATGGGCCCTTCTTAGCTCAGTGCACCACTCCTTACACAAGCAGAAAACTTAAAATACACATGCCAGTTATGGCTCTCTGGAGATGCCCCTTCCTGCACGGAGAGATGAGGAAGGATGGGAAGCGGGCTCTGATGTGAGCTGCAGAAATCCCTTCATGGAATCTCATGTCGGTGATGCCGACTGGCTGTCATTCATCTTTACTTACCGCCCCAATTTCATCTCTTTCTGCCTTCTCATCTCATTTTGGCTGCTGCTGTTGGACTCCTGTGTAGTTTTAAAGTGTGATTAGTTTATTTATGAAGGCAGCATCTAATAAATGGATTATTTATAAGCAAACTGTACAAATGCAGATTTCCTTCTTGAGCTCGGTGATGTTTTTACTTCTATCCGTTTAAATGACTTTGATTTCCACACAAATTAAATCTTGTTTTGCACAGCATTTATGTCTATAGGTTGCTGGTCTCTGATTGGTCATGTAAGCAGACCAGAATGATTTTAAAGTAACATGCACTTTAACAGGCTTCTTTCACACCTGAAGCTGTGAGAATGTTGACTGACAGGGCATGTGTTAGATTCTACTGCAGTTTAGTCTGTCCTTCCTTCAGTCACATGTCCCCATGCAGTGCATATATATGGTGTACTGGACATGTGCCCAGGAATGCTCTTTTACCAAGTACCAACACCAGAATTAAATCAACCAATCACATTGTAGTAGCGGCGTGTAATAACATTTTTTAAACACTGAAAAAAAATTAAGCACTAAGTCTGAAGCAACATTTTTTTGAAAAAGGAGGTCGAGTAGACTGTATGAGGTGCGATATTAGAAATCAAAATTGCAATGAATTTTTTCTGTCGGTTTGTAGGCTAACAGAAAAAGTGTAACAATCACAGCCTAAGCATAAACATTTATGTCTTTCCAGAAAGCTACACAAAGTCAAAATTTTAAAAAATAATTTCTGTAATCTTAACAGAAAAAAATAATACTAAAACATTTTAAAAATGAAACCGATAAATAGTCTATCCTCTCCAGTGATAGTTCAGACTGCAAAAGGGTGGAATAAAAACTCATGTTCTATGTGGGTCTTGATGGAGAAAAAAAAAATGATGCGTCTCTGATAACGTTTGGGGGGCTGGGCCAAATGTGTAGGAGGGCCAGATCTGGCCCGCGGGCCATAGTGTGGAGAGCCCTGCTTTGCACGAGCACAAGGAAAAAGAAAAAAATTACATTTTATTAAAGTAAAAGTCAACATAATTTAAATTATACTCCAAATGACCATCATCTACATCAAGATCCCCAGCAGGCCAGATCCGGCCCACCTCCACATTCGGCCCAGCCCCCAAACTATATCAGAGCCATGATTTTTTATTTTTTTTTTTTCCCGACTTGGTCACATGATCGAGACCAACATAGAACGTGATTTTTTACTCCCCCGCTACATGTGCCCCAGTGTTCTCTTTCCACTTGCAGCGTGATTGTTACACTTTTTCTGTTAGCCTACAAACCGACCCTGGCCCAACATCAGAGAAGAAAACAGGTATGTGGCCCTCACAAGAAAAAGTTTGGGGACTCCTGGTCTGAATAAGAGGCAGGCACCTAGCATAAAGGGGTTGATGCGATTGGTCAAATGCATGAAAATCTTTATTTGATTTGTTAAACTCTTCAAGCTGCCATAAGATTGTTTTAGCATGTGTGTAAACATTTGAGGTAACCATTTGTTGCTATTTCCACCATTTTTCGCTGATGTTGAGATGACGATTAATGTGTGATTTCTTGTACATGTCTACTATGAAGCTCACTTTGGTGTTTGGACCACATTTGAAGGTGGAAATGACTTTCAGTTTCAAACTGGACTGTAAAATGTCAAGGTTTTTCACAAAACTAAGAAATAGTTTTTATTTCCTTCTGTTTCATTTAACTACGATGACGCACATGAAGGTGCGCTCTGGTCTAGAGTGGCAAAGAATGTTTTTTCCATCAATGAAAAAATGAATTGCAATAAAAACCAATTAAAATTGCTGTCATATTTGAAAAAGTAGTTTAAGAATATGAGGCTTGATTTTTTTTCAACACAGCATGAGGGCATTAGACAGATTCGAAACAGATTTAAAAAAAAATTAAAATAGCAATTACTAAATCAAGAAGATGTGAAGAAAAGTTGTATCTAAAATTAGAGATTAGAATTGTAACAAGTGTTTCAGAAATAATAGAAAAATAATTTCTAACATGTTTTTTTTAACTAAGCTTTAATTTCTACATTTCCTTTTGTTGTGAAATCTAATATCTCTATTAAATATAATGTCAAAATCTGTCGTTTTACAGCAACAAATGAAAATCCTGAGTGGAGATGTTCTCTATACGTCTGAAAAGTGTTAAACTATTGCTGTTTCTCTGCTATAACCCCTTAAGGCCTATTGTCGCAAATATTTGACAAACCACTTCGGCTTTAAAATTATCAAAATTTAGCATCTACTTAAAAGAAAAAACCTAAGTGATTAAAGTTTTGTCATACCTTAAAATACATTCAGATGTTAAGGGTATAACAGACAAACTATGGATATATTTTTATATTATTTTGTTAAATTTAACATTAGCTCTCACAGAAAGAAGGTTCTGGTTCAAATCCCGACTGGAGCTTTCTGCGTGAAGTTGCATGGCCTCTTCGTACATATGTGTATGGATTTTCTCTGAAATCTGCTTTGTATGTTGATTGGGTACTCTAATGCCTCGTTTCCACTGAGCGGTCCAGACCGGGCTGGACTGGACCTTTGAGCATTTCCATTACAAAATTGACCCGTTGACCTGGTCCGACTGGTACCTTTCCTGGTCCCCTGTTGGTCGTGGGTCCATAAAAAAAAATGGAAAGGACTTGTTAGGGCGGAGCTTCTGTCGTCACACGATGTAAAGGTTTTATGACAACAGGAAGTGCCCGACCAGCGTTTTTTCCCGGCTCAAAATCCAAACTGAAAGTTTTGTCCTCTTTTCGGCTGTATTCTGCTTCGCCCCCTCTAGCAAAGAATAATACATTCTTTACATACAATATTCAGTCTTATTCACGGGGGGCGTGGTCCAGATACACACCCCAAAATATGAATACGAAAATACCTCCCAACCCCTGTTTACGTCTTACGCCAAGTTACACTGGACGTGGATTATCCCGTGACACTCAAACAGATAAAGGGGGTTAAAAAGATGGATGGTTGATGGATGAAGTGACTCACATTGGTCATGGTTAGGTAGCAGCAGACGTTGTTGATTTGGTTTGATGTCGGCATCTGTCAGTCTTGAATGTCAAATGTCAAACCACGTCGATATATTCAGCTGAAGCTCCGAGTTCTCGCTTTTATGCAGCTGTTTCATGTTTATCATCTATAGGCTGAAAAGACGGGACTAAAATGCATTTTGGAAATCAGTCCGATTGATTTATGGATTTTCCAACAAACACAGGGATAAACAAACCTGGAGGATAGCATTTCGTGTGTCAAACTCTTCTGTAGTTGATGATAAAGCACTCAGTTGTACAAAAGCTCGGCAAGTGTTAGAACAGATCAAAGAAACCCTTTAAGATAAGTTTCCAAAAGCTGTCCAGCTTGTTGGTATTCTATACAAAACTAACGCTGGGCATATACAAATATTTTGAGTGATGAGGAGAGTATTCATGTTTATAGGACATTAATAAAAAGGGCCTGACAACTATTTGATCAAGTATGACAATAATTCTGTCTTCGTTAAGCACAATTTAATCTACTTCTCTTCACTTAGGCTGTGTCCACATTCCGTCACTACTTCCTGATCCCCAAAGGACTATATCCTGAGCTCTGGGTTTTAACGCAATTTGGATGCATGCTCACTGCATTTTTGTTTTTAAAAATTCGACATCCCACTTTTCAAGAAGTGAAAACCTGTAAAAATTCAATTCCATTCGATTCAATTCAATTTTATGTACACAGCCCAATATCACAAAAACAATTGTCTCATTGGGCTTCATACCAATAATTGTACAAAAGGAGAAAGTCGATCATAAAACATAAACAATAGTGGATTACTAAACAAGACTAAACTAAACTGGCTGTCCCTGCGCTTAGACCCTCCTTATTGGTGAGGAAAAACTCCTAAAATAAAGCTGGTTCCAGGAGAAAAAAAGTAGAAACTTTAGGGATGCCCAGATGAAGGGGGGATCCTCTCCCAGGACAGGCAGGCGATGTACCAGGACTGTTAAAGAAGAATTAGCTTATCTAACTCTAGAACTACATGTTTGAATAGTGTTCATCCAGATAGAACTGGGGGGCAGGTGGGAGCGAGGTCCACTCCCACGACCAGCCAGAAGCAAAGTCCACGGCCAAGAACAGGAACACAGACGATCCACCTGGAAACCCTCCCACTCCAAGGTGCGAGGTGATGAGCCAGAGGCGTGGTCCACAGCCGAGAACAGAACCACAGATGATCTAGCTAGAGGCTCTCCCACTCTGAGGTGCGAGATGACGAGTCAGAGGCGTGGTCTACGGTCAAGAACAGGAGCACAGACGACACAGCTCGAATCTCTTCCACTCTGAGATGCGAGATGACAATCTGGAGGTGAGGAACACAACCAAAAACTGGAGCTCAGACAATCCACCAGGAATCTCTCCCATTCCGAAGTGTGGAATGATGAGCCAGAGGCGTGGTCTACGGTCAAGAACAGGAGCACAGACGACACAGATAGACATAGATAGCTAAATAAAATAAAAATAAATAATAATGTTTTAAGAATTACAGTTCCTAAGGATAACGTTGCACCAAAAAAATAGACCAATATTAAGATGCAAGCGGTATGGCACATATAACAGACCTGGATAATAATGATATAAAATTTTTATGAACATCTCACGTAGACTGTTTATGAATCCACTGTGCTCTAAAAATGAGACGATTTACAAAAATTAAATATAATTTTATTCAAATGACAAAATGTTCAATAGCAATGCAGTGTGGTGCATATTCACCACTGTGGTGAGCATTCTTACACTGGTTTTGCAAAGAGAATTTCTGGGACTTTTTTGATGCACTGGATTTTGGAGTTGAATGGGGAATGGCCTATAAAGTATACATAGTATTAAATACTGAACAAATTTGGACATAAACTGATATCCAGTCAACTTTACTGGTACTGCAGTTTGGGTTGAATCTGAGGAGGGCTTTCTCTGCAACGTCTGGGGAGGATTTTTCTGCGTAAATGTGAGTGTCAACTCTGTGTGGAGTCATTAGCCCAAATCCAGAAAAAATCAGCAGAACATGAACCTAGAGTGGAGGAAAATCTCATTTACCTCAGCAGAACATTCACGGAATTGATACGATCATCTGACTTGATTTCTAAAACTAATTTTGACAGTATTTTTTCCTTCAAGTCATTAAGTCATTTGGGAGCATTTTTAAAAGTTTATGAATGGTCAATTGCTTAAAAAAGGAATTCAAATACAATCAATGCCCCCCCCCAAAAAATACATACATTTCTAACTAAACTATTTTCTTTTATTTTTTTTTTCCAATAATTCTTTTTGTATCACAAGGATCACAGAGAGGGACTCACAAAAGCCCCCCGTGCTAGGTCACTCCAGATGAAATGGCATATGCATGTTCTGCCACCGCCATCTGTTGCTGTGCATAACTGTGACTGCTTCCTCATGAGCCTTTTGGATGTGAAATAACGTTTTCTAATCAAACTTGAGTGGCAAACCAAACACAGGCAGATGTAAAGCTGCAGATCAGAGCTGCTATAGTTCACGACAGAATACTGTCGCCGTTAGATGCATGGTGTGGAAAAATCTTCAGCCCAGACAGCGGACAAACATCGGTAAGAGGTGGGAGGGGAAACCTCCCAGGAAGGTTGCAGTTATGATTACAAATCACACAGACAACCAGCAATCTGAATGATGAACGTCTCCTTTTTTTACTTCAATATTTTTTCATAAAACGAGCAAAAAAAAGCACAAAAAAACCCCAACAACATGACTTTATGTATTTAACTTTAGGGATAGTCAGAAAAAAGATAAAAACTGTGTAAAATAAAATTAATAAAATGAGACAATATTAAGAATGTGTTATTTATGTCAATACCTTTGCAATATGGGCAAAAAAATCTGTATCTTCTAACCAGTAATATGAAAGTTACTTACAGATGTAATATTGTTTTTTTAAAATAACCCCTGATATGAAAATGTTATTGTCTTAGAACTGCAATATGTTATGCAGCTTCAATTTTCATTGAGATTTTACAACGCTTAGAAGTAGAGCCAAACTCGCTCAAGTGACAAATGTACCACGCTGTATTTTATGTTTGGATGACCGGTTTATGACTAATAATCATCTGATGCAATTTTTTTTTTTCTTTTTTGGGATGGGGGGTACCATAACAACTGGAGGACCAACTGCTAGTTTTAGGTAGTTTAATCACTAAAAATGAGAACATAGATTATCTATAAACAAATAATAATAAATTACAGCTACTGTTTTTAAAGAGTTACAGTTCCTAAGAATAACTTTGCACTAAAAATAAGAACATTTGTTGTTAAAACCAGGGGTGGAGCTACAGGGGAACAAAGTAGTGAGCTAGTGAACTCCACTGTAATGATGTTAGTGAACTCCACTATAATGATGTTAGTGAACTCCGCTGTATTGAGTTATGGAGCTCCGCTGTAGCGAGCTCCACTGTCCACCGGGCGACTGGTTAGCGTAACGAGCCTACCCACTGAGTCCCCACTTAATCCAATGTGGGATGGGGCCACATTTTATGCCCACTTTTAAACCATATAGGTCCACTTGGTCTTGCTGGCTGGGTATTTACCATTGACTGTAAGAAAGAACTGGACAGAGCAAGCCCCCCTACTTCCGTGTTCCATATAGGAAGTACCACTGGGTTGCAAAAAGGCCAAAGTCCCATTGACTTACATTGAGAAACAGACAATTATTTCTCAGTCATTTTATATGTCAGAATAATCATTCTTCCTCTGCTGCTTTCTGATTAACTTCTTTTTTCTAATCCTAATTTTTTAAAATATTTTTTTCCATTATCACAAGTTATTAGAGTTATAAATTGACCAATCAGATGGCTCAATAAGCGTTTGTGGGTCTGACGTCGAGCGTCTGGGGGGTTTGGGTGACAGGTGACGGGTAGCCAATGGGAGCAGACTTCATCAATGGGTCCGTGAAGACCTTTTAACACCTACTTTACAATTCAACAATGTACCAATCATTGTCCTACTGTTGTTTTCCTCAATGGAATGTACCGATGCAGCAGTTTAAAACAACAAGAGGAGCATGCTGTCGACATTTTTAGATGAGGATTTACTCTGTAGAAATAGATTTCACTCTGAGGTTATGTGCTTTGGACTTTTTTCTTTGTTTAACGTTCGTTTTTCTTTATTTCACTGTTTTGATTGTAGCTTATAAATTATAAGTTGCTATCATACGGAATGGTACAGCTCCTTCATAAAATCACCAAAGTTTCATCTTCGCCGCACTGCCCGATTGGTTTTTCAATACGTATCTAAATCACACCTAATTAGAAGTGTTAGATTTTAACAAGCTGATATTCCTATTTTTTCAATGACAATCCTGGACAACGTCAGAGGCAAGTTGTCACATATATATTTACATCTTTGAACCAATGCTGCAAGTATTTACTATGTAGTAAAAAGATGAATGGATACATGTGAATTTTAAAGGATACCAGCTACTCTACCTGCTGTGAAGCAATTCCTGCAATTGGCAGCTACGTCTCCACAGATGTGGAACTGGAGATAAGTTCCTGCAAAACTCAGCTGGTTGCTTGGTAACCTCACAATGATTGGATAACTTTCGTAAGTCACAGCCTCCAGCAAATGAGATGTAATGAGCACATTTGAGAAAATCGCTGCAATAAGTGGAATTCTTTCTTTACATTTCCAGAGACTTTTTTTTTAATTGTACAGGTCCTTTGATGCTTTAATGACACTTATCTGAATCATATAGTTCACAAGTGCCCTTTTATATATTTGATTATGAAAGATTGGAATTTAAACCATAGATTTAAAGCTCTGTCTGGGGCTCTTTATTTGTTTTATTCATCGTTTTTTGTCCTCAGTTCCACTTAGATGATGCTGTTCTCCACAGAGGTTTCATGGGGAACCACTGACATGATTAGCTCATAGAAAGACTCCGAGATGCTGGACAGAAATGAAGAAAGACTGCGACTTAAGGCTCATTTCCATCAGGCGCCGTGACAAACTCTCAGCTGGGGGGAGGAAGTCAATCACACAGATTACATGGATGTGTTCCATACCCACGCATGTGTGGAAGCAGAAACAACACGCAGTGACGTGCGCACACACAGGCACACACAGACCCAGAAACACTTAATCCCTCTCCAGTGCCCTTCAAGACCTGTCAGCCAGGGAGATTCTTCATGCCTCGTGGTGCCAGCTCGGATAAAAGCATATTCAAGAGGGAGCATTGATAAAAGAAAGGTTTTAAGTCGAAACGTTTTGTTCTTTAAATATTGGTTTGATACAGAAATGTGTCTATGAGGTGGCCGTGGTAGGGCAGTCAGCTCCTGATTGGAAGATTTTGGGTTCACTTCCTGCCTTGCCAGCCCATGTGTCAAAGTGTCCTTGGGCAAGATGCAGAACCCCAAATTGCCTCTGCAGCAAATTTGATTTATTCTTGGTACCTAAGTGTTTTCTGACCAAGTCTATTTTTTTCCACATTATATTAATTATTTTTGTTATTCATGTGTTTGTTTACCTTTTATTATATATATTCAAATACATCTTAATTCAAACTTTCTTCTGATATGCTTATGGAGATCCTTTGAATCGGGGTTTGCCAGCTTGGTGTGTGCTTGTTGTGAGGAGCAAAGGGAGGATTGGTTTTTAATTTGATTTTTGGTGCCCCGCCCCTTTTTTCTTTTTTTTATTAACTGAAAATCACTTTGATTATACATGAATTTTGATTTGATTTGAATATAATGTTCAAACATTTATATTTTTAAGTGAAGTTCAGCCCCTGACTGCTGGGGGGGGTCCCCTTTTTGCACCGTTTTACGTCATGATGCACAGCCGTGTGCAGTGAGCTTCACGGCTGGTAAGGAAAGAGTTCACCACTGAACTCAAGGATATCTGTTCTTCGATTCATGCACTTTGTTTACCGTTCCTGTTTCAGATTTTAATAGCGCTACTAATCGCACTTTTCATATACACAAGCACATTATAGTCTAGAAAATGTGCCAGAGCCAACACTTAGCAAATATAATATGCATTCTTCATGTGTTTTGTTCATGCTCAATCCAGACAAACACAAATTCCTCTTCACCAAGATGGCATGAAATAATAATTTTCACTAAATATGACGTAGTATTTTTCTACTATTGAAAACAGGTACAAGTTAGAGTTGCAAGTAGCATTAAATGGCCCCCAAGCCCCACCCTTGCCACCTCCTTTTGACCCCGCCCTCACTGGTGACACGCCCCCTTTCACTCTACCCTAGCAAACCTGGTCAGAGCTACATGTGACAAATTATTTAAAAATTCTTAATATATATATGTATATATATATATATATATATATATATGGTTTTATCTCCATAGCAAACCATTTTATGTATTAGTTGCTTGGGTGTGACGAACACGTCTGTAACTTTTAGAGGAATCAGCAAAATTAACTTTTAGATTTCTTCGGCAGCGCAGTTTTTTTAACCACATTCCTATTTATTCTAATTTTATATATGTTCCTGCAGCTTAAGCCAAGGATTTATGTATTCAATTTTCAAAAAATTCTGGTTAAAAAAAAGTGTTCATGAAGGGTTTGTGAGCCGCCACACTGATGCTGTTCAAAATCTACAAACTTTAACAACCAACATTTTGTCACAAGTTTCTTCCCAATTATCCTCAATGAATTAGAACACAACAGGCTGAAATTCCTTGGGGGAGTTTCCATTTGTTGCAGATACTAAAGGTGATTTATTTTTTAAAATTCAAGATGGCGGTATCTTCTCAAGATCAAATATCATCAAAATGTGGGTTGTGGTTGTAGTCTTAACCTTGTAGCATTTGTGCTAAATTTTGTGACGATCACTCAAACAAAAATTGTCTATTTCCCATATTGTTGAAAAATGTGAAGATCACCAAATTTCACACTTTACCACCAAACGCCAAGCTGTAGATCTTAAAGCCATCCTATAATAATTTCAAGATTTCTTTTGTATTTTCCCGATACGTGCATTTTGGCTTTGTTAGTGCATTTTTTTTTCCTTATTAGAGATTTTGGCCCCATTTTGACCCCATACATTTTTTGTGGCTTCTCCCACTGTGATGTCATCATATTTCTCTTTTTTGGGAGGGGTTCACATTTAATAACATTTCTTTTCACCAGGTACTTGGTGCGTTTTTGAGTATGTGGCAGGGGGGAAATATTTGTTCAAACACGGAGTAAAGAAACAAGAAGTGTAAAAAGAATCTTGTCCTTGCAGTCCATGAGTACTGCAGAAGCTAAGCATGCTAGAGAGCAGTTAATTAGAGAGAAAAGAACCATCTAGGACCCCACTGACCAGCTCTGTAAGTCATCCTGTTAAAGTGAAGGAGCTGACGTTTGTCAGACGCTGATATTAAGCCATAACACAGGTTGATGTGAGAGCATGCAGGGATTAGACTGAGACAGCAGGAGGCTATAAGCGTTTCCTGTGATTCCCAGGCAGCTCAGTGGAAGCCGCCTCTCCGGGTAGCGGATGCTGGTAGCATGACTTTCCTAGTTTACAATTGATCTAAAGGATAAACTAAAGACAAGGCTGTAAAACAGATGAACATTTTCGAGGCTCATAGATGCAAAACGTAATTTTCTAACCTGATGTGAAAGTGCAGCACCAGCGCACACGTGCATGCCTGCAATGACTGGCAGCAGGTTCCTGTTTTGTAAGTACAGCGTGTAGTCTTTGTAGAGCCCGACTGTGCACAAATACCAAGCTGAGAGAGGCTGTTGAACTTTGGAAATGTCAGCCCCTGCTCCTCACAGAGGACTCGCAGTTCATTCCGGGGTGTTCTACCCATCCTGCTTCCCCTTACACACCTTGAATCTTTCCCTGCGCCGCAAATGACCCGCTAAAATCGTTTGAAGCCGAGCGTCGGCCATGGACGCGGCAAAAGGACACAGCCTTCGCTTCAAAACGCAAACAGTCTTTCAACAAACAAGCTATTGTTGCTCTGAGGACATGTGACGCGGTTAGTGACAAGTGATAAAGCTGGAGCACATGGCTGTTGTCTGTGGATGCAGCGTTTTTCTAATGTGGTGCACTATATATATAGAGAGAGAGAGAGAGAGAGATGAAGTTATTCAGTTTGTGCTTGAAAGACTTTAAACATCGTTAGTCCCCTATGTAGCAAAGTTCTACGCCAGTGTACAGTATGTTCTGCTGCCTGATGAGCCTCCCTGTTGTTTACATGATGCCAAATTGGCCAACTGTAAGTTAACAGCATGTGATTACTTTAAGCCAGAGCCTCTTCAGACCACATTTCCTCAGAATTCTGAGTAAACATGAAATATTCATTCATTTAAATACATGCAAGGAGGTGCGTTTTAAATGCAAATCATATATATATATATATATATTCGTATATATATATACACCCCCCATATATATATATAAATATATATATAATTTTTGCTTTAATACATCTGAAATGTGCCAATTTAGCTAAAACGTGTTCTGATTTATTTTGTTCCCTCCTAAATTCTCCTTTAGGATCATTCATCCAGTTAGCAACAGTTCCGTTTAGTCCCCAGAGACAATTGCTCCTCCTTTTACAGATCAACTCTCAGCAAACTGCAGTTGTTGACTCTTGACCTTCATACCGGCAGAAGCTCCAAAAATAAAAAAAAAATAAAAAAATGTTATCATCTGTCTGCACGCAACTCTTCCTGCCATATTGTACTCATTGAAGCAAACTCACTGGGGATTTTAAGTAACTCATGAGTGCCCTCATGTGTTCATCACTGTTAGTTATATTTTCTTGATCGCAGTGCATCATTTGAGTTTGTGCCTGTGATTACTTGGCTATCATTTGATACATAGATTGCAAAACAAAAACTTGTCATTTTTTTAATGCGGAAAATCACAAAAGTTGCAGACTTCCATGTTTGCACTGCAGCACAGAAAGAGTCTGATTGTCTTCTTCTCTCTTTGCAGGAAGCCCTTTGAACCTCACGTGCAGAGCGTTCTTCGGCTACAGCGGCGACGCCAGCCCGCTTATTTACTGGATGAAGGGGGAGAAGTTTATTGAGGACCTGGATGAAGAGAGGATCCAGGAGAGCGACATCAAGTAAGGACTAAATAAATAAAGTAGCTGCAGTTCAGCTCATTGCACTGCATTTGGCAGTAATGAGGGATCAGCAGCAGCTGCACAAAAATCTAAAATGATGATAGCAATAGCTTTGTCTGTTTTAGTCCATTAGCTCCAAATAGAAAACTCTAAATGAACCATTTTCCTTGTTTTATTTACTGTTTTCAGCCCACTGCTTCATTTTAAATCATAAACTTTGCCAAAGATTTAAAATATATTGCACATAATAGTTCATTTTGTATGCTTTTGTTTTTAAGTTGAAATTACTTCTGGAAAAAAAAAAAAACTGCTTGCAAGAGGAAACTATCATTTGCAAGAGTTAAGCAGGGATATACCCCAATAAACTGCTAAGTAATTGCCTCAAGCTGGCGAAATGAAGAAGACGAGGGCAAAGAAACATTGCAGGGGGACAATTCCCTGTGCAGCATGCATCACCGCCGTAGAGACGGTGGAGAAAAAGTTACCAGAGGCTCATTCCGAACTGTATGAAGCTCATTAATAATAGGAAGAGGAAAAACAGCTTCTAAGCTCCGAAGGGTTATAAGTGGAGTCCCATTCATGCAGCGGACATTCTTTGTAAACACATTCGAAAAAAGATCACATCTATGTGGAGTGTATGAAACAGGTGTGTGGTAAAACATCAACAGAAGTACTTTTAAAGTTTTTGCTATAAATTAAATCTTAAGAAGACCCACTCCCGAAATAAATCAAAGTCACATTGATAGAAAATGTTATCTTTGACTTTCTTAGTTTAAGTGAACAAGAGGATCTGATTTGATACAGATTGTATTTTAGTTTGAAAGGAACTTTTGTGCTACTAACAGAAAAATAAGCTAAATTTAGAAAACACTTTTTAAATCAACAGGTGTAAATGTATAAAACAGCCCTTTAAAAATGAATGTCACCGTGGTCACGAAAACATAATTAAACAATAATTTGGTAAACAAACTGGCTCTCACTGAACAAATGGCTCTTTTAGCATTAAAGTTTGCAGACCCCTGCCCTGTCCCTACGACAACCCCCTACCCCTACAATTGTAGGGGCATTTTGAGGGGTAAGGCTTTCCATGTTAGTTTTTTTAATGAGGGATACAAAGCCCTCCGCCGAGAGGGTGATCCGCGTCATTGAGCTGCGGAAGAGAAATGCATTTCTTCATGTGGGTGTGCCTCCAAGCACAGAAGTTTATATTTAAATTTTTAAAATGATAAAACTGATAATGTTGTGTATTTTCCTAGCTACGCTCTAACTTGATGATGTCATCAAGTGGGAGTGTCGTTCCAATTTGAAGACACTATTTTTCTATAACTCTCTGTTTGGAGGGCTAAATGTAGCGGTTGACTGCAGTTAGCTTCAACTCTTAACGTGATCAACGTAAATCAGCTTATTCTGTCGTGGAGAAAAGCGGCTTTGCACCATTATAAAATTACTTTGTATTAGTATTGTGTTGCATATTGCTGAAAAGCAGCTTTAAAGTTTTACTGTTACATTCCCTGTTTGGTTACCCTTTAAGGGTACAGCTTTACCGCGAGGCAGCATAGCCTGAGCACAAGTTATAGGGGTAGCACAGATTTATGGGCAGTCCGCTAAGACTGAAAAAGATGATGTATTTTCACTTTGCGCATGTGCAGTATGTGTAGGTAGGACAAGATCACGGGTAGGAAGGATTTATAGAACCCCGGCTAATGCGTTTGAGCCGCCATCTTGTCTGCCGCCAGACCCCTATACTGATTCAGAAAACAAGCCCCTAATGCACACATTTAAGCTCTAGTAACGTCAAAGCCTCCCACTACCACCATCACAAACACATACTCACAATGATCACGAATAGAAATTATGGCTACAAAAGTGTATATTTTTAGAAAAAAACTAGATTGCAGAATAGTTTTTTGTTTTTTTCCGGTGAAGTGTTCATGGACCAATCCAATCCCAGCCACTGCAGATACAGGTTAACAAAATACAGATCTGTTAGCAACAAACGGCAATGCTAGATGATTGTGGGAAAATTATTTTTTACAATCTATATAGCTTTGTTTTTTTGTGTTATTATTCAAATACAGCAAGGTCCAGATCCCAACAAAGACTGTAAAATTTAGAGCAAAGGGTTATATCACACAGCAATTCAATAAAAGTTTGTCATGCAAACAGTTATCAATGTAGGCTAAAAAAAATGGCTTTATCCCACATTCCTTTTTCTTTTATGTCAAATATATCGATTTTGGTTTGAATTTTTTTTCCTGCAGGATTTGTCAATCTTGTAAACAATCATTAACAGGAATCAAAAGTTAGTACATCAGAAAATAATGGGTGAAACAAATCCAGAGATCATTACAAATATACAAGATGATAATAACACAAACTCACTGACTTACTGGTGTTTTATTTGTGAAATTCCTCAGTTCAATGCTCTTCTTGAACAACTTCTTCCTTTTTTTTTGTCTACATTTTTAAGAGGTGTTTGTTTACTTATTTAAGCTCACCATCAATCAAAATTAGAAGAAAGAGCCAAATGTCAGAACCCATCTCTCTTTAAAAGTTTGCTGAACCCACTTTAAATAAGCCTGCGGCCTCCTGGCGGTCTTATTGTTGTTTAAATTGAAAACCTGTTCCAATGAGCCTCACTTTTAAGGGATTCTAAACAGGCCCATCTCCACGTCTCAACCCTCTGGAACGAGTCCGCTCTGCGGTCCCTGCGCTTGTTTCCCATTAAGGCTGTTTGGCGAGGACGTTGCAGAGCCGGGACAGGGCTGTCAGCTGGTTAACAGCTGCCATTTTTCATAACGCTGGTCCTATCTCCCTCACTGCACCTCCAGTACATGGCAGCATGCAAATGGGAGCAGAAAAGGACAGGAAGGAGAGAAAAGACTGAGAGGTGTCGGGAAAAGAAAATGTCAAAAACCAGAAAAATAAACCTTTACGAGCCACTGAGGAGGCAAGTGAGAAAGCTGCGTTCACAATCACAACAGAAACAAATCAAAATCTTCAACCAAAGCTTTATTCCCCCTCCCTCCAGCGCTCCTTAACAACAGAATTCCTCCCCTCAAAAGGGTCTTGTATTCAATAATTAATATCCATATTTCACACAGAGGATCAATATTATCTCCAGTTATACACTTTTTGCTATTGATTCCTGCGCTCTCAGCATTCTCACATCCTGCCTGTATCTTACTTTTATCAAGCGCAGACAGCTTAGTCGCACTGAACTCAAAACTAATGTGCTTTCCATGAAGCCCTTTGCCTTCAGGATGAAACGAGACGTATGTGCTTCCTTAACGCACATTGGAAGGTTTATTCTTTTTACTGATCTTTGAGAGAAGCTCGAGAGACACTTTCTGCAGGCTGCTATTTGCCTTACTTTCAGCTTATTGATTGGGTGAATTTTTTTTGTTTTTTGTTAACCTGAGCTCATAAATTCTTATTTGTCCCTCCAGGACAAGGTTGCCCGCTGCTATCGTTGCATGGAAGGCTGGGCATTAGCATAGCATGCAGCGATTAGTTAATAAATTAACAAAACAAATCTGGCTCAATATAATGTAAGAGTTGATCAATGAGTTAATGACCTAGTTCCATTGGTGTTTTGTTTTCCAGCTTCAATCACTCTGTTCATCTTCCTCACCACCAGAGTCATTCTACACACCACTTTTATTGAGGGGCCTCTGGTCACATGCAAGGTGGTGCCAGAATCAATCGTAGCCAGAAGCAGAAATCGTAACTGTAGCCGGTTGCGTAAATTTCCTAAACTTTAGGAAAGCCTTTCAAAAAGTATTTTTTAAACTTTTAAATATGAATAAACTGTAACTGTCTAGCAGTTTAGTGTGCAAGTTGAGCTTCAAATGAGAGAGAACATTAATTGTTTTATTTCTTTCAAGTCACTATTGACAAGTGCTCAAATTTGCATAACTACAACCGTTTACCTAAAGAGAAAACGTCGGCGAAAGGCTGTTTTTTTCTTTGTAAATCAGCTGATTGGAGCGACAAAATGCCTTTTTTTGTCACAGAGAAAAAAACGTCAAAGAGCGTCGATAAAAGAGAGAAGAAACGGGGGAAAAGGTCAAAAGCTTAAAACGATGTTTTTGTTTTTTTGCAGCCGAGGGAGGGACACCCGGCTATTAATGTTCAGGCGCCAATATTTTTTCTCTGTAGCCAGATTCTCTTGCTTTTATTTGCAATCTAGCTATGCTCTGTCAC
This sequence comes from Oryzias melastigma, assembly GCF_002922805.2. Taxonomy (NCBI): domain Eukaryota; kingdom Metazoa; phylum Chordata; class Actinopteri; order Beloniformes; family Adrianichthyidae; genus Oryzias; species Oryzias melastigma. The sequence continues at coordinate 3,877,666 of NC_050532.1, read as the reverse complement.
CACATGCTCTTCCCTTTTCTGAAAAAATGTGTTCACCACTACTATTGTCTTTCTGCTTTCATCCCCTGAATACCAAACTTACCATCACTTCCTCGTCACTCCTGTTTTTATGTCGGCTTCAGTTGCCACTCCTCCAATTTCCAGCGACATTCTGTGATTCAGCCATTGTTGATCTGGACCACAACCGAGTAAAAGTTCTTCTCTTGAAATAATAAATAAATTCTTATTTGCTCCACCAGGACAAGGTTGCTCACTGTTATCGTTGCATGGATGGCTGGACATTAGCATAGAATTCAGCGATTAATTAATAAATTAGCAAAACAAATCTGGCTCAACATAATGTAAGAGTTAATCAATGGGTAATTGACCTGCTTCAGTTGGTGTTTTGCAGCTGTGGCAGGAAGGCAGAATGAATGCCCAACAATTGTTGGTTATCTCCATGAGGATGGAGAGAAGAAGAAGGCGGGATTTGATCAAAAATGGAAACATGTGGAAAGAAACCTTGCTACTACCAGCGGCTGTATTTGTTGAAATTGTTTTCCTCTCTTCTCCCTGTTTTGCTCAGACTCCAGGTGCCCATCATCTCCACTTGAGGTGTAAGCAGTCATTATCTAGCAAGTTCGTTGGCAATGAGTTGAGTTTGCTCATATAGTGCGATTATGTGAGATGGGAGGCTTCAAAGTGCTCACCACTCCCCGGAGAGATATGAATTATTCCCA